>NC_051430.1:11078818-11164235 GCF_001649575.2 Kryptolebias marmoratus | reverse complement strand
TCCCCCCACCCCTCCCGCAGCTCTCCTCCCTCCCCTCCGTCTGCAGGAGTCATGATGGCGGAACTGTAGCTTCGGGACGAGCAGGAGAGCACCGCCCGTCCTCTCTCAGCAAGTGTACATAGTAATTTATTTATTCAGACAACTTTTACATCCGGTCCTCCCCGCCCCCCTCCCGTCCCCCCGCTATGACCCGCTGGATTCCCACTAAAAAAGAGAAGTACGGAGTCGGTAAGTGCTCTTCTTTAACTTGGTGTTTTGTGACTGGAAGTGGAAACAAACAGCGGCGGCTCTCCGGGTGAACTCCCAACTTCAGCTCCTCTCACTTCAAAGGAAACAAACGGAACTCGGTCGGAAAGTTGGCAAACAAAATATTCTTTCGACCTTGTTGTTGTTGTTGTTGTTGTTACTACGGACTGGGTCTTGGGAAAAAAAAAAAAAACAAAAAAAACACAGTGTTGTTACTCAAGCATTTCGGAACTCTTGACATTTCCCCTCCTGGTTGGTAATCCTGTGGAAAAACATGGAAAAGAGTCAGAGTTCAATGAGCATACCAGTCATTCTTGTGCCTAAACTCACTAAGAATTTCCTGTGAACTTAAACGAATCTTTACTGCGCTTAAGGACCATTTATTGCCCCCTGAAGGACTTTGGTTTTTTGACTCCACCTTCGTGGAGCTGCAGTCTGTGTGTGAGAATAGAAGTTAAATGAATTTTAACACCTGGAAAATGAGCCTCACCGGTGTGTTTACACAGAGCTTTACAGTGAACCCTGATCGCGGGACATGGTTTTTGCCTGGCTAAAAAAATAAATAAGGAATTTAGAGCCCAATGTAACAACAAGGTGTGGCTCTGTCACCTGGATTTGTGTGTGATATTCTGCAATCTGCGTGACGCCATCAGGAAGTAATTCACGCCCAAAGGTAAATCTGCACAGTTGTGTCTGTGAGAAATCTCTTCCTGCTGGGCTGTAAAGACTTTATAGACCCCAACGTTTGACTGCTGGGTTTGTTGTGACCCAATAAATCTTCACTTTTATTCTATGCTCACCCTTAAGCAAAACAAACAAACAAACAAAAAAAGTTTTATTAATGTATCCCACTTTACATCAAACTCCTACTCCCAGAGCTTTACCCTAAGATGTTGAGAAATGATAGTCAAAGCATGAAAAGTAACATTATGCTCAGCTTCATGCAAGATGGGTTTTGGATGACTCAGCTACTACCACATCAAATTTTAGCTCCAGATCTGGGAAACTGACTGAGTTAGAGCCATTTTTGTGTTTTGGCTGTGCTGGCCATCTTTATTCAAGTTGGCGCCAAAGTTAATGAGCTGTAGATGTACATCCAATAGTTACTTTCTGAAAGTTTCATTACAAATATGTCCAGTTGGTAATAATATATTTAGGTAACTCACAGAGTTGCCTGCAAAGAGTTCATGGCAAAATTTGTCAGAGTGTCTGATGGGGATCAGTTTCAGCCACTACCACACTAAATTTTAGATCAGTGTCTGTAAGGTTGACTGATTTTAGCCGTTCTTGTGTTTTGTAACGTCAGCTGGCTGTGGCGGTCATCTTGAATCAGGTTGATTCCAGAAGTTAATCAGTTGTTGATGTTCATCCATTGATGTGTTTACTTTGTGAGAGTTTCATTACAATTCATCCTGGGTCTCCTGAGATATTTTGCTAACAGATATGGACAAAACCTTTATCGTCTGTCTTCTTCTTTTGGCGGCGGGTGATAAATACTGAAAACATGCAGTATGTATTTTCTGTGGCGCAGGTATCAGTCCGTACTCTCACCGGACTAACCTCTAACCTTGACGTTTTCCAGCTCTCTGTTGCGTCTGAAAACATTTTCACCTACAGTTTTGGGAGAAGCTGTGCGCCGCGCACCGCCTCACCTCGTGGTTGGGTGCAGCGTGACCTTGTTTCAGCTGCTGGTGCTGAGGATTTCTTCCATGATAATCCATATAGATCTCAGCGTGGCGTTCCAAACCGTCGGTGGCGCCGTGTTTTTTTTAAAATATTTTTTCGGGGTGATTGTGTCCTCCTCCTGCCGTTCGCCTCAGAAACAGAGCAGAAGTCACCGACGCTATACTTAATCCTTAAAATGCCATCGGACCCTGCACAAGGACTTACATTTTTAATCCGATTAGCTAACCTCCGCTGAGCCCAAGTACAGGCAGCTACGTTTACATGAGAAAAAAAAAAAGAGTGTTTCAGATTTCTGATAGCATCAGACGTATCATGCTCGCTAACGGGGAAATGTTGATAATGTGAGGCTTAAATCTTTTATGATGAATGTGTGACAAAGTCATAATAGGATAGATTTCTAATTTTACATCCTGAAAAGAAGCACTACACTGGAGGCTCCTAAAAACTGTCAGACGGTCTTGGAAGAGGATGATGCATCTGCGCCAACAGAAGGAGCTGTGTTAGGACTGATGAATCACCTCAGGTGATGTCACTTCAGCTGGAGCTTCAGGTCTGGAACGGAAATAAAACCAGAGCTGTGGTCCAGTAAAGAATCGGGTTTACCAGATTTACTGGGTTTGCTCCTCATCTGTGCCCGAGGCTACATGTTTGTCACTATATAACACCCCTGTTACTCTGCAGACATTTCACAACTGTACAGTACACCTGCTTACACCTCAGAGGAAGATGCTGTGAGTGTTCTCCAAACTAGATTTTATGGTTAGAGCTTCTTTTTTGCCGTAATTCTGTCATCTGTGCAGGCTGAGGTACCACACAGCCGCTCGTATGTGAGCCTTGAGAGAAACACATTTCCTGCTAGATCTTTTTAGAGTTTTCAAAGCATGTTTTGGTAATGAATGAGTCAAACAAAAAGCCTGGCATTCCTCGAATAAGTGCAGATCACCCACTGCGTTTCATGCCAAAGTTTTAATTGAAGATCATCTCGAGTCGAGAAATTACAAAGTTGAAGCTGTTTCGCTCAAACCTTGAAAATATTGTTTTGTACGAGTTCATGTCACCCCCAGAGTAGGTGTTCTGAATAATTCACAGCAACCACCGCAGCAAACTGTACAGCAATGTCTGTAAAATTGATTGAATTATTGTCGATTTTGTGCTTTGTAAGGTCAGTTGTCTGTGGCAGCCATCTTGAATTGGATTGGCTCCAAATGTCAATCAGTTGTAGGCGTACATCCAGTGATTACTTTCTGCAAGTTTTATTAAAAGTCGTACAGTGGTTCATGGGATATTTTAGTAACAGGCACACACAGACAGGCACTGGAAAATAAATGCATAAATAAATAATCCTCAGCCTTTCACTTGTCAGTGGCTGGTGATAATGTTTCAACCCCTTATTTGAAATTATTTGTTTCTGTTAATCAGAATCAGGAATTAACATTTCAATTTTCACTGATTATTTGTGTGGATCCCTTTGGTGTTTTTTGTATAGCACTGATTTCAAATATATAGGCAGCCATGGATCATTTCACTGCAGCGTTCATGGTGTTTTGGTGTCATTAGCTTAATTTCCACTGATCAGAGAAATTAATCAAATAAGGTAGTGGCATTAAATAAAGAAAGTTTTTAGTTGATACTCTTAAAGCCATAATAATAGTCAAAATATGTGTTTTTTCACAGTTTTTTAATTTGAATTATTATGCTTCTAACACAGTTTCTACATCATTAAATGGTTATTTGGGAGTTAATGTCCCTCAAGCTCATCATTGTGTTAGAAAACGGCAAATATTCCTTGCCACTGTTTACAACTAAATTTGACGAACAGTTAGGATAAATGACATCAATTTTCCCAGTTAGTTGGGAATATCTCAGCACAGCTCATTTCAGCTGATCTTAGCCCCAACTTCTGCGTTAACGCTCGAGTTCCTCCGCCGAAGTGACTACTTCTGTCGACTCTCGTCCTTGCAGCTTTTAGTTGCAGTTTCATTTTAGAAGAAGAAGAACTTCACCTTTTCTGCTTTTGACCTGACGTCTCTGATTCCATCGTTCTCCCTCTGACTCTGTTTACATCCAGGGATTATTTTACTGACTCAGTCTCCGTCAAGACAGTCCGAAGTGAACTTGTCGATGTTTGAATGTAAAGAAACGGCTCATAATTGTTTGCATCAAAACGCGACTCTGCTGAAATCAGGTGTTTTTTTGTTTTTTTTACAGCTATTAGGCTTGAAGCACCACTCTCAGTGTGTTCAGTCATGGCTCCAGTAAACATGATGCCATTTCAGAAGAAGCACCGTAAACCTATGAGAAATATCTGGAAATTGTACTAATTGTGATTTTCTGGCTCGACTTTAATTACTGACTTTGTGGAATGTCTTTTTGCGAACAATAATTGGCAGCGTGGAAAACGTTGAAGACTCTCATTTATCGAGGTCAGAGAAAACCTTTTACTGCTCATCTCTTTGTCTTCTAGCGGCAAACAAATAACACAGAATTAATGTTTGCTTCGTTGAAATTTAAAACATCGAACAGAGCTGACTGTGCCACTTTCTGCAAACTTCCACCAGTTTACAGAGTTGCTTGTTTCAAAATCCTAAAATAAAAAATCTCCAGGTTGTTGGACGGAGGAATCCATACAATTAAAATCCATCCAAAAAGGACTTTTGCCTCTGGTGTTTATCGGGAAACTGATTTCTGCTTTGAACAGGCGTTCAGCTGGTTTTGCGTGTTTTATGAAATCAGATTAAATAAATCTGAAAATGTAACACCTCAGAAAGATCTTCTGCTTGTTATTTTATATTTCAGGCCCATATCATGTATCAAATATCTGACAGCTCTTGTGCTTGACTGTAAAAACTAGCTGGGCATCCAGAGCCTGTTTTCAGTTTGTACTTGTAATAGCTTTTTATTCAAGTGCTGCAGATGCCAGTGAAAGATAGCAGAGGTTTTCATTTATTTATTTAGTTTTTGCAGTCTACTGGCTGTGTACTTCAGCCCGTTTGAATTTTTATTCAAATTGATTTTGTTAGTTCTGAACAAATCATGTCCTCTAGATTCGGTGGAAATACCTCCTCACCGGAGCATGCCTTCCCTGTCACAGTGTTTGTGCTTTAGTGGTCAGAAATTAGATTCTGCTTTTTTTTTTTTTTTTTCCAGCCTGATCTGTTTGTCAAAAGTGATAGCAAGTCAAGCTGAAAATTGCTTAATTCTGGTCATTAGTCAAACGATTTTGCACAACTCTGACATCAAAGGTCCTCTGTACATTTTAGCAGGGGTGGGCGATATAACCTGGGAGGTGTCTCACCACAATTTGCAGTAATGATATTTCTGACAAAATAGCTTTTAAATAGCCTAAAATAGCCCAACCTTTTTTTTTACTATTCTGTTTTGTTTTTGAGGGGCTGCAGTAGCTCGATGGTCAGTGTGATCCCAAGGCTGCAGGTTTGAGCTCATGTTGCGTCAGGAAGGGCGTCCGGCACAAAACAGTTGCTAGATCCTTTGTGCAAAGTTCTCTTGCCATGGCGACCCCCGGGGAAGGGAGCAGCTGAAAGCAAAACAACAATGTTTTGTCATGTTTTCCCAGATATCTTCAGTGAAAGTGTAACAAAACTGCCCGTCACATTAATTTAATGAAACCAACATTCCTTGAAGGAATGCGTATTGCCCGCCGCTGTGCATGTTAAATCTTTGAACAAAGATCTTGTGTGGTCTGTTAGTGCTCAGAGTCAGTTGTACACATACATCCAATGTTTTTTTTCTCTAAAAGTTTCAATAAAATCCATGGAGTGGTTCATGACATATTTTGCTAACAGACAGACAAATGAACACACACAGAAACACAGACAAATTCAATATTTTCCACCTTTTTAAGGGTCATGTGGTATTGTAATTGAAAATATAACCTGAATAATTCAAATGCATTTCTTCAGTAGCCTGAATCACCTAATAAAATTGACAAATGTAAACAAACCGGAGCAACACAAACACCAGTTGAATAGGGATCGTTTCCTTGGCTGAACAGTATTTAAGAGCACCAGTATTTTCCATCCACCAGTTGCCCTTCATGTCATAACTGAGTGTACCTGGAGCGACTAGTTCAACCATGCTTCACTGAGTCATTTATTTACCTTCAGACGGTAAATAACCAGCACCTTTTGTCTCTGGGTTGATGTCAGTAAGATTTTATACGAGCACTAAATAGCATCAAATCACTCAGTGTTCTTATTCTATTCTGTTTCATTCATAACCAGAAAAAGACGCCAGAAAAAAGTTTTTTCTCTCATCTTCACACCTGATTGCTGTCTGACGAGCGAGCTAGCAGATACCGGGGGTCGGCTGAGTTGGACTGAACCAAGTCAAAGCCGAGGGAGGGGGTTGCAGAATGTAGCAATTATTAGAAATGTAAAAGTAGAATCAATAAACACTACATGCTTTGGATTTGCAGCAGGGACTGATAACATGTTTTTAAGTTTAAAAAAAAATGGTTGAACAAAAACACAAGTTTGCACCCCCCCAACTTTAGAAAACGGGGGAGCAGCTGCTCCACTTGCTGTATTGAGCAGACGTCTGTATGCACAACATTATTTTCAAGGTTTGTCGAAAAACAGCTTCAGCTTTGTCCCTCCACAGCACGAGACGACTTTAATTCAAAACTCTGGCATGAAAGGCAGCCGTGATATGCAGTGCTTCCACGAATACTAGGCCTTCAATTTTTCTTTTTCTTTTCTTGTGAAAGAATCTCATGATAAATGTGGAACTTCTGTAAATGAGGTTGACCGCATCAGTACTAACATGCTGCTATTTGAAATCACTAACCTGTCACCTGTTGTTTCCTTGTAAGTAAATAAATCCTCCCGTTTCTGCACACATAATGGATCCTTTTCAAACAGCAGCTATTGTGAGTCAGTGTTTTTTTTAATGTATGTAGTTAAGAACTCAAACCAAAGATGTTTGAAGGGATAATTACTGTTTTAGCCAAATACTGTGTGTCCAACAGCATTTTTATTACAAATATTAAACATCTTCTCTTTTACTGAGAAATCTAATTAGATTTTCGACTGGCTTTTCAATCTAGATGGAACAAAGTTGTTTTGCACTCAAGATTTAAACTCAAGGTTAACACAGAGGAATTTTCTTTTCAAAGTGGATAAACATGTCATGAAGTTTAGACAGTCAGGAGGAGTGATTCATTCAAATATTCATTTTCTAAACCCGTTTTGACCCGTTATCTGTACAGGTTGTGCTGGAACCCGTCCCTGGCTACATCCTGGACAGATCACCAAATATAAGGAGAATATATTTGGCAACATACAAATAATTTACCCCAAGGTAGTTCTGGTTAGAATAAACACCACAAACATGTGGCACTATACTTAATAATAATATTTTACAGCTTCATACTCAAAACTTTGCTATGTTCCTTTATTGTGACTATAATTCAGTCAGTTTTACAGATATTGACCTACAATTTAGGGTGGTAGTAGCTGAGAGTTGTGCAAAACACATACTCTGGGTGTGACATCTTCTGATAATTCACAAGTTTGCGCATCACGTTGTTTTTACAGTTTGACCAAAACGGCATTCTTTCAAGGCTTTTATTGTGTTAAGTTTTTATGAAACAGCCATTTAAATCATGAAAGCTGTAAAGTGAACTATGGTTCTTCCCACTGGGGTTGAGTTAAATTTATTTTAGGCACTCTTTCACTTGATTTAAAGCATGTTTCCAATAAGTTTGTTTATAGCAATGGAGAATTTTAGAATTATGTTCTGCACACATATTATTTTCTTATTTGGCACGTTGTTAACAAAAATATTTCTGTTGCTCTTGAGATTATCATCTTATCCATAAATCACATCTCTGATTGCTCACCTTGCAGAGTCGAACCTGATTGCAGGTTTTGATTTGGAGATAATTACCGTCCTTGTTCCCTGTTTTGATGGGCTGACCTGAAGGAGGGTCAGTCCTGACTTTTATAAGCTAAAATTAGATAAATTATTTTAATGCAACCGCATCCTAAAACAAAGTCCCCCTCTTTTTATTTTCCTCCTTTAAATTCTGTAAACTTCTCTCTGTTAAATGTCGAAGTAGGGTTTTAACCTGAATTAAGACGTGAAGCTCACGCTGATCTAATTTAGTTCCTTTTTGCACTATTAGCTCTGAACTTTAGAGTTAACTCTCTGATTTATGGGTGGCTTATAAGGACTTATTAGCTAGAACACAGTTTTAGGAGCCACAGATCATCTCTAGCTGTCTAGACAGAAAGTGGCAGGCACAAGTCTTTTCAGTCGAGCCCTTTATTTTTTTAAGACGCACTGCCCGGGGAGAATTGGCTTGACCAGAAAAATGTATGTTTACCCAGTGGCAACATGTCCTTCCTGCTTAGTGTCCTTTAGCGGTACTCACAAAGTACATATGATACCCGATACATGGTCCTCAGTACAGCTCTGATACAATAAAAAAAAAAAAAACTTCTAGACAATCATAACAGTCTTTCTTAGATAATGTCCCTCCTACTACAAATAATAAAAAAAAATGTCCATAAAAAGTTAAAGGGATAGTTCAGATCTTTTTTCACGTGTGCTTTTGTGGAAAGGTTATGAACAATTAATATATTACCTGTTGTAGATAGGTTTTTGACTGACCTGAGTTTGAAAGAAATTGCGATTATTTCTGACCGGCTTGATGAGTTAACAGCTAGTCAGAGTGGGGCCAAGACCAGAGCAGATTGCTGCTCTGAGAAAACAACTTCAATTTTAAAGGTTTCATAAATGTTCATGCAAAAGTTACTTTATAAATTTTTACATCCCTGTCAGTTTGAAATAATGTGTTTTTTTCCTGCTTAAGCCTGGATATCATGTCTGTAAATAATAACTGAAGTCATCATACCATGACTGCTGTAGTAGTGACTTTGAAACGTTTGATTTGTGTACAAATTTTAGTAGTAAACATGATGCTAACTGCGCTAGTTCTTTTATGTCAGCATCCATGCTAATTTTTAGTCAGCAGCCTGTGAATAATAGGGTTTTTGACACATTATATTGTGCACTCTTTAATAGGCATCAAAATATATAAATCAATGTTTTTCTATGTAAAATAAGCCATGGTCATTTAAGTTTCAAGGCAATCAAAAAACATCAAAAATCATTTTATAATTGGACTTGCAAATTACAATGCAGTTTTTTGTAAAAGAAAAAAAATGTATATTGGGAAACTAACAGAACTGTAAAAATTTGTAAAATAGCATTTACATAAAAAGCTGTCAAATTTTGTGAATTAAAGTCGCTTTAAGATATTAGCTTGTGAAGCCTGTCAGAAATAAGCTCTGTTTCTCCAAACTGATGCTGTTCTATAACAGGTAAGATATGATTTGATAAATTCACGTTACGTAACGCTGCTGCTCAAGAAAGACAAAACATTATTTCATATATATATATTTATATACTCCTTTTTTCTTGGTTCGATGAAAACTTCTGCTCTTTTCAGTGGGATGATTTTTTTTATTGTTTTCTAGTTAAAGTTGAACATTTGGCTCTGTCTAAATGAACCTAGCTTTGCATAAATGAAAATAATGGCTGCTAGCTTTTTGTTGCATCAGACACTGTGCAGCTGCAGCACGGCATATGCCCATCTCATTACTGACTTTGATTGTATTTTTCCCAAGTTTTATATTAAAGGTTTTTCAAGCTGAGAAAGAAATGGAAAATAGTCAGAGTCAAGGATTATTTGCTAGCTTTTGTATTTTTCATAATTTTAGATGGGGTTTTATTAGATTTTCTTTGCGTCTGTGTTTTTTTTTATATAGTTCCTAATGTGAAACACATGTATTTTTCTCCTTTTTCACTGGGTTGGGTGATGAGAACAATAGATTCTCATTGCATTGGGTTAACTTTGATGAGCTGCCAGCTGCTGCTCAGATTGCTCAGCTATGGTCTTCTTTAATTGTTGCCTAATCTACTTTTATGCTAAATCATTTAGAGTGAATCGTGCTGACTTTGATGTAACATTAGTATGCGCATAAAACCTGAACTTGAGCCAATGAAGCTTTATTAGAATTTACAAGAGCGGCTACAAGCTCCGTGTTTGAAGTTTGAAAGGGAGAGAGCATCTCTCGCAGAGTGGCACAGATGAGCTGTGATGCCTGTAAGTTAAAACTGTGTGGCATCGCAGCGTCTTCATCGTGGCTCCGCCTACTGGCTCAGCGCCCTGTTGCCGGGCCCAGACGCCGTGTCAAGTTGGTGAATGCACTATTGTCACTCCTGGCATGACTGTAAGCAGATGTCATTTCTTCAGTGTGATTTCCTGGTGATTCATACGATTGTCTGCATTTGTGAGAATCATTTCTGGCACTCATCTCTTTAAATTACAAATGAGAAAGCAAGAAAAACGTTATTGGTTTAATTTAATTTGCAGGATTTTTTGTTTTTCTTACCTCGATGACTCTATAAAAGATCTCACAATTACAGCCAAATTATACTCAACTGTGGACACGTACACAGATGACTGCAGGCACCTTGCATGAATGTAATTAGGTCAACACACCATAACAGCATACTCTGTGTAACCTGATATTTAATAGCTCATGAGCAGGTAACCCAAACACAATTTTAGCCTAAAACCTGATTCTGTATGGAGATGTTTATCTTTGCATTTGCTGAAAATTTGGGGGCAATCTTCTCCTGTTGAAGGAGTCATGGACACAAGCATGTAGCCGCTCCCATTCAATGATCTGTCAAGTTTTTTGTATTCCGACTGAGGTGTTATGAGCCGAGCCAGTTGAAGCGTGCTGTGAAATCTGGCCTCCAGTAACAAGCATTATCACCATGCAAGTCAGGGCAGAGCTCTGCTCATAGTTTCTCTATCTTTCTGCCAGTGCGAGTGGCTGTGTGTGCTATAGCAGCTCCCTCAAGTCATGACAAAGACCTTTGCTACAGTATTGTTTGCCAAGGTTTCTCTTTTGCAACATTTCTTTGGTTTGGTTTGTGTGTGGACATTTGTGCTCACATATTTGGTCTTCAGCATTCCCTCCCATAAATGTGTACATTAAGAAGCCAAAAAGTAGGTGTCGCTTTAGCAAAGCCTGTAGGTTAAAGTGAAATTGCACAAGGACGGCGCAGGTGTGCCGCTTGGCAGGAACATAACTATTGATCGAAGTCCACACTTGTGTGATCATAAAGGCTCAAGTGCCATCAAGCCTGTGGCTCACCTGTGCAGCTACCTGCTCCAGCACAGTCCCTTCAGAGGAACTCTTAACGCAGCCTCCAGGCAGCAAATTCAATTAAAAGTAGTCAAAAACGCTTTTGAGGTCTGACTCACGCTGGCTTGCTGCACAAACACTCTGGCTGCTGTTTGAAACAGCAGTAAGATGAGGAATAAATCAAAGCTCCAGATCCTCTCTGGTGCAAGTTTAAATCCTGCAACAACAAGGGTGAATTGGCTTCATTTTCCTGGGAGTAACTGCAATCCTTTCAAGCAGAACTTTTTTTTTTTTCCAAACAGACTTGCTCCTCTGTGCAGAACGTGATTGCGAAGGGATTTCTTTCTTTAATCCAGTGGTTCTTGAGAGGGAACAAAGCTTGTCTGTCAAACAGTCAGCTTTTTTTTTTGTCTAAATGTTCTTGTTTTTTTTTTCATATAAGGAGACCCCTTTGCTTTGTTCCCCAGCAATCTACAATTATGATCCCCATGGCGAGCAGGAGCTGTGTCTACAGGTGGGGGACACGGTGCACATACTTGAGAAATTGGAAGGTGAGTCTGAGAACACGACAGGCCGAGACACATCCCCCTTCCTTTCTCCAAAGCATGCCGACACAGCACCTTAAATAAGATGTTGAGCTAACTGGTGCACAGTGTGCTGTGCATAATAATGTAAACGTGTCCACCTCCTTGTCCTTTCTCCAATCATGTCCAGTTCTCTCATCCTCTCTGCTTTTTTTCCCCCCTCCTATCTTTTTATATCCTCAGGCTGGTATAGGGGCTACACTCTCAGAAAGAAATCACAGAAGGTATGAGCATCATTAGAGATTTATTTTGCTATAACATATGCTATGATGTATACGTATATAGTGAGACTTCTTGATTGTTTCCTCAGGGCATTTTCCCTGCTTCCTACATCCACTTAAAGAAGGCTACGGTTGAGGGAATCGGGTGAGATCACATCTCAGTAAACATTTCATTTTGATGATAATCCACTTTGCTTTTGGTTTGCCATTTGCCAATAACATTGCACTACTCTTGTAATTATCATTACTAAGAATTCAGTAATGCTTTTCTTTGGCCGTGTGGGGCAACTGTCCAGCTATTTCTAAAGTATAGAAATGCATTTGACTCATTCCAGATTATTTGACATGATCTGTGAGCAATGAGCCGCTATTTCCAATATCTCATTACCCTTCTCTTCTACTGGCTCATAGCCAACAGGAAATAATTATTCCAGCAGATTTACCCCTGGTGCAGGAGATAGGGGCTACCCTGAGGGAATGGGTGCAGATATGGCACAAGCTCTACATGGTACGTGTAGATTAGCTCTCTGGATTTACTGCTGTTACTAGTACACTCAGTTCTGAACACCTCTCACTGCTGAGATACTTTTTTTTTTGTTGTTGTTAAAAAGTTGCCTTGCTGTTCATTCCTCCGAAGGAAGAATTATTTATAACAAAGCGTGTTTATCTGACAGGCGAACAAGATAACCCTGTTCAGGAGTGTGCGGCAGATGGCCTACAGCCTCATCGAATATCGATCTCAGATAGTGTCAGGAACGCTGCCCAAGGATGACCTTGTGGAACTTAAAAAGAAAGTCACAGCGAAGATTGATTATGGAAACCGGTAGGAGTTCTGCTCTGCAATGAAATACCCACTATTGTAAACACGATTGTAAAATTTTATATGCTTGACTAGGATCTCTGAGATTGCCTTTTTCAGTTGATGCTGCCTGACCCTCCGTGCTTCTCAGCATATTAGGGTTGGACCTGGTTGTGCGAGATGAAGCAGGCAACACTCTGGATCCTGACCGCACCAGCACCGTCAGCCTGTTTCGGGCGCACGAGACGGCCTCCCGCAGCGTCGACGACAGGATACAGGAAGAGAAGGCACGATTCAGATGCGTTTGATGCCATCAAATACTTATTTTCTGTAGCTGCTGCCAGCCAATCTTTGCTGCATTTCACTGCTTTGTGTTCAAGCAGACACGACTTCAAAACCTGGAAATGAGGCGTCAGACCCTGTTCAACTCGGTGCATACCTACAGTCTCCTCATGAGCCTGAAAAACTTTGTATGCAACATCGGAGAAGACGCTGAGCTGCTCATGTCTCTGTATGACCCTGACCAGTCGGAATTCATCAGGTTTGCACACAGAAAATATGAAGATATGAATATGATGCAATATGATGTGCTCCAGCTATTTGCCTCCTTAAAAACACAAATCAACAACAACAAAAAAAATTAGATTATGGCAAAACTTGTGCAAGCTTGTCAGCTTTTATGACATAGATATATTAGGAAAAATAAAGATTAATTTACAATATAGTGAATCATTTTTATTGACTACTAGACTACATCAAACACATACATAAAAAGTGCTTACAGTATTATAATGTATGCATGAGTATATACTATGTTTGTTTATTACACCTTGTTTGTATAATATAGCCACTGTTGCTGACATGGCATTAAACCAAATCTACCACTACTAGAATAAAGGAATATGTATTTAGGCATCTAAAGTCATTGCTGATTCAAAATCAAAATCTTAAAAAAAAAGCACAATCCTGTCACTTGTGTGGGTCTGATTAGATTTGAAAATGTTGTGATAAGTGAGCATTTGCTGAGGGAAGTGATGTACTTTCCTTAAAAAATATCTGAAGTTATATATTTTTTTACTTAGCTTCAGAGAAATATTAGCCAGTTATTCTCTAGAAGTTTCTTTTATGTTATGTTTCGTAACCTAACTAGATAATGCACCCTACTGAGTCTGTCCTTAAGTGTTTGTTTTTCTGTTGGAGATGGGAAATTCATATTTATGTATTTATTGTTGAATAATTCATTAACAGAAGGAGACACATTGAAAAAAAAAGCAGTTGTTTAATAATTTGTCCATCTAAACAAGAATTCTTAAAATTTTCCTTGAAAAACCCTAAAGGAAACACAGAGGAATAGACTCCCTCGAAGCCCAGGGTTTAAAGAGCCCATATTGGACAAAAAAGTGCTTTCACTCTAAAAGACGGCCTTGTTGAATTAGCTGGATGACAAGTGTGTTGGCACAGACACACACACACACACACTCTAGTTTGGCTCTGTGATCTCATGTGTTACTGTCTCAGAAGCAAATCAGTGGTGGATTAGGTTTGATGCCTCCATTCTACCTCTGTGCTTTCACACATGATGCTGATGTTCGACACCAGGCTCGGCTTGAGAGGTGATGTGTGAAAAAGAATTGCCATTGTAATCCTGTTGTGTTGTTTTGACCAAAACATAACACAGGTGTTTTATTAGGAAAAAAACCCAAACCCTGTTTTGGCTGGAGTAATACAATCAGCAGTTAGCGCATTTAATTAAAACAGTCAAGATGGTCACTTTCAGAGATACCTTTATGGATTTACAAACTCTTACATCAACAGTAATCAGTGTATGCAGCCATAAGTGTATGCAGGTATAAAACTTTCCTATTTCTTGTGTTGCCTCAGATAATGTGATATCTAACTGTGATTCCTATTTGAATTCATGCAGTGAGAACTTCCTGGTGCGCTGGGATAGTATGGGAATGCCTAAGGAAATTGAAAAACTCAACAACCTGCCAGCCTTATTCACGGTAACTGAATCCCTGTCTGCTGACTGCACTGCCTGTGCCTCACTTCTACACAGCCCAAACGCTGCCTGAAATCTGTGACAAAAGAAGAAAATTTGCTTCTGGATGGCTCCTAATTGAATGAAAGTTTGTCTGAATGGTTCACTTTCACGGCACATCACTGAGTACTCAGTTGGATTTCCTTCTACTGATTCTTTGTGTTTTAATGACACAGTCTGCAGTTTCTTTACACAAGTTGTTGTGCCTGTGTGATTAAACCACATTAATCAAGGAGCTTTTGTTTCATTCGTTACCTACTGTAGAGACAGCCACACCACAAAGTAATAGTATGGATTGTTGAGGTTTTGTTTTAAGCATTTGCAGCTGCTTTTATTCTTTAACATTTGCCTTCTGGTCGGCATCTCTATTCAGATGAATGTACACAATGAACTGCTGTTGACAGAAGAAGGTCACTGGCTTTTGTATCTAATGAACCTCATGTGTCATCGCAGATCATCTTTGTTTGTCTTTTGTGCCCAGGACCTGAGCAGCAGTGACCTGATGAGGCAGCGACTCTTCCTGGTGTGTCAGATCATCAGAGTGGGCAGCATGGAGCTCAAAGAGGGCAAGAAACAAACCGGCGGGTTGAGGAGACCCTTCGGTGTGGCTGGTGGGCAGCTTTTTCAGTGTTACGACGTTTCTCTCGTTACAAAGCTAGTTCAACAAAAAAAAAAAACAACAACAAAAAAACCCCTCTAACATTTTGTAGTGATAGAGATGCATGAATGGTTCTGGTGAGGTGCATAAATGAAGGATCCACGTGTTGAACAAAATGGGAACACCTGCTTCCTGACACGAAAACAAAAAAAGGTCTTCACTCTGCCTGGCAGCAGAGTTTGTGGAAACTGATTCGGAAACTGTCGTTTTAATTTTGGACGGAGGATTTGCGGGTAAAATGAGAAATGGTTTCCTCTGGCGTTTCAACAAATGAGCTAAAACCAGAGTTTGAAACAACATTTAACTTTGAAGTCACATTATTCTCAGCCAGGGAAAAAAAAAAGCACACACTCACACATACACACACGTTGGCAAAAGAGCTGTGTGGAATTTCAAGACGTTTATAAGCTGGAGATCAAGAACCCTCAATCTGTTTAACTGTGCTGACTTGTGGTCGCGCCAAGCAGCAGGCGATTCAGATTCAACACTTTGCTAAGTCCCTTTAGTTATAGTAAAGAATACAGTTTCCAGAGTTATAGTAAATACATGAACTTTTGGAGCTATGAAAAAGAGAAAAAACTCCCATTAGAGGTTGTTTTTATTTTTATTATCATGGATGCAAAAAAGATGAAAGGAGTGTTTGCTGTCTGTTAGCAAAATATCTCATGAACCACATCATAATTTAATGAAAACCCTCAGAAAGCAACCATCAGATGTACATCTACAACTGATTAACTTTTGGAGTCAGGCCCACTCAAGGTGGCCACCACAGCTGAGCAACTTTAGTAAACAAAAACATGTCTGTAACTGAGCTAAAACTTGGTCTTGTATCAACTAGTACTTAACTTCAACACATACTTTGAGTGCTACTAGATTGTGCAAAATCTTTAAAAAAATACCATCAAGCATCGGGGTCAACTATGTTAATTAGTAAAATATCTCATGAACTATTGGTCGGATTTCAATAAAACTATTTTTAAGTAATTATTGAATGTACATCTACAACTGTTTAACCTTTGAAGTCAAGCCTATTCAAAATGTCCACCACAGTTTATCGCCTTTAACTAACACAAAAATAACTATATTTTAGTTAATTTTCAAACATTGAGCTAAAACATAATGTGGTAGTAGCTGAGAGTCATTTACACCACACACTTTGAGTGCTAACAGATCTCATGACAGCGTTATATTGCATGAGAACGTGCATAACTTTATTTTCAAGGTCTAATAAAAATGGCTATGAACTATTATTTCTCATCATATCATGATCTGAGTCTAAAACTCTGGCGTGAAAATCAGCAGGTGATGTCATTCTTCCTAGGCCTTTAACAACTGTTTTGTGCCTTACTGGTTTCCTTCCAATGTGTCTGTCGTTGCAGTTATGGACATAACAGACATCGCCCATGGCAAAATTGATGATGAGGACAAACAGCATTTCATTCCCTTTCAGCAGTGAGTCTTTTTATCTTCTCATTCATGAGCTGAAGCCAGCTCTGTCAGAAAAAACTTCAGTCTGACTCAGGGAAGGACTAGAGCTGTGCGCAGCCCTTACCGTGTTTCTCTATTTCTTTTTCAAGGGTGCAACTTAACTTTGCCTCTGCTGCATTTCAAGGACAAATAATAATAATAATAAAAAAGAAACACTCTTTGCAATCCTGCCTTAGCTCTTCTCAAAGGCAGCAGGCTTTTATTCAGACTGCTTGGTGGGGGGGTTTAGGACGGCGTGTTCACAGAGATGGAAGAGCCTCAGAAATGTCTCAGCTGGTTGTTGTTACCTAAACCACATATCGTCTGTGAAAAAACACTGTTTGTTTCTCTTCACTGCTTCACAAACAGCAGTTTCCTCTTGAGGAGCAACATATTATCAGAATAGAATATTAATCAGGAAGTATCGGATGCTTGCGTAATTTATTTTTTAAATTAATTGTGTATATCTTTCAGCCAATGAAATCGAGTGGTCATAGGAGAGATTTATGCAAATTAGGGGGTTTTCCTTACACACACAAAAAAAAACAAATTACACCACAGCCCACTTTGTTAATTTTTGCTTCCTTGACAAATTAATTCCTGTTTCGTTAACCCCTATCGGCTTACTTCCTAACAGAGAATTGGATAGGTCGAGAATTAAAAACAAAAAGGTTGTGCCGAATGGATTTTTAAAGGAGCAGAAGATTAGAGTAGCAACAGGACATTGATATTTGCTTGTTTCCTTTCGAAACACTCTTATGGTTTCTAAAAATGTCCCAAAGAGCAAAGAAATCATTCAGGCAGGTTTTTAGTGCCGGTTTTCTAAAAGAAAATGTGTCACTGCCACTTTTCGTTTGAGTGCTTTTTAATATTATTCATCGTACTCCAGTAATCAGAAAACTTGTATTCATGTAGCCTATTCTCAGAATTCAGAATAAAAGCCTGTTTAAGTACAGCATTGACCTGTGCTTTGAATTGATGCCTCTCCTTTTTTATTTCGTTCATACAGTACTCCGTACTTTTCTGTCTTGGTTCTGGACACACGCTCACGTCGAGCTGACCCCAGGGTCAGGTTTTCTCATTATTGCTTGTGCTTATAAATAATAAAAAAGGGTCTACATTAAAGCGACTCACATACGTCTTTTCACAGCAACATCTGTTTAAAATACAACAACCTAGAGTGGATGTAAAAATGTTGAATTTTGGGGGTTTTATCCACCTGAACAAAAAGCCTCTTAACGTAGTGGTCCTTCCTTGTTTTTACTCCTCACATCACTCTGACTTAGGATAAATTAGTTTCACCTGTGAGATGTAAAAACAGATATTAGAAATAAATTACAATTTGCATGTTGTAAACTGTTCAACTGAGAAATAATTATCTTGGTTGTATACATTGATAATAATAGGCATAAATGTAGCTTCTTCTTTCACAGAACATCAAATAATTCCGTTTGATTGTTTCTTTTTGTGAAATATTCAGCAGATGATGACTTATACTGAGTGTGGGTGGCAACAATATTCACCTCGTTGGAGTTCTTTCTATTTTGTCGCTGTGCAACCTGGAATTTAAATAGATTTTCAGTTTGATTAAAAGTAACAGACCTGCACAAATACTACTTACTAATGAAAGTAAATGGAAAAAAAAATACAAACCTTGTTTTAATCATTCTAAAAAATATAAAACTGAAAAGTGACATGTGCATATGTATTCACCCAAGCTCTGGTTAAGAGCTGGAATAAAAAATAAAGGAATATAGAAAGAGCATAAAATAATTCTTTGCTTTAATCAAAGGCAGCAGTGAACAATCTTGTTTTAAAGGAACCGACATTCAGAGCTTTCTGGCAATTTTACGGGAGTTTGTTCCACGTATTTGGTGCTATAATTGCTGAATGCAGCTTCTGCATGTTTGGTTCTGACTCTGGGGACATAGAGCAGATATGATCCAGACGACCTCAGAGGTCTTGATGGTTCATAATGCAGCAGAAGATCAGAGACGTATTTTGGACCCAGACTGTTTAGTATTTTGTTATCCAGCAAACAGGATTTTAAAATGTAGGTCCATTACTTATAATCAAACTCCAGGTTGTAAGGCAACAAAATAGAAAGAGTACCAAGGAAAGAGGGAGATACTTTTGGAACCCACTGTAAGCTCCTTGGTGAAAATGGCACAGTTTCACAGTTTCCCAGACACAAAGATTAAATGACACGGCAAAGGAATAACACCCAGATATTTGCATTTGAATGCAGAATAGAGACAATTGCACATTGTTTTGAAAACTGATTGCCATTTGATGATTCTATCAAGACAAATGTTAGAAGTTATACAACTAATAAAATCATTTATTTAAGAATTGAACATAAATAGTCTTGTATCTAAGTAGAGCCTGAGGTGTTTAGCGTTTTTCTGTTGTAGTCTCCGGAGGTAAGTGACATGTTTGAAGGGATAATGGTGTGTCTTGTCAATAAATCTAGAAGGCCTCACTGTGTCTCCGCAGCCCTTCCATCCATTTATTTGTCACCTGTCAGCGATGGCAGCTGATATTTCTTATTCCCATATGTCTCCCCCAGGATCGCTATGGAAACCTACATTCGCCAGAGGCAGCTCATCATGTCTCCTCTCATCCCTTCTCGAGTTATAGGAGAGAACGAGCCGCTCACGGCTGTCTTCAACAAAGTCATAGCCACGCGGGAGGTCAATCACAAAGGCCAGGGTAAGATGAAGTGCTCACAGACGGCGCTGTCCCCTGTGATTTCAGAGGCTTGCTCCAAATTAACCTTTTTGTTTTGGCGTGAAGTTAAATGTGTGTGAGGGATCGGCTACACGTACCCTTTTAGCGTCTGCCTCATTGAGTTTCCTCACATGTCTGCCGGCAGGGCTGTTCGTGACCCTGAAGCTCCTCCCAGGGGACCTTGCTCAAGTCAGGAAAGACTTCCCCCACTTTGTAGACCGCAGCACGGCGATCGTCAGAAAAATGGGTTTCCCAGAGATCATCCTCCCAGGTGCATTAAAGTCTTTGTTGCTGGGCACTGCTCCATGCTCCCCATGATCATGTTCATTTTAATTGTGCACAGAGCCGTGAGAGGGCTTCGTGAATTCTCTTCCCATTCACCTGACGATCTCTTGTTCTTTGTCCAGGAAACGTGAGGAATGATATTTATGTAACCTTGCTTCAGGGAGAGTTTGACCGTGGTAAAAAGAAGACCCCGAAAAACGTAGAGGTCATTCTGAGTGTGCATGATGAGGAAGGCAATCCGATGGAGGTAAAATAGCTGCGTCACTGCAACAAGGACTCTATAGTTTTGATTTATAGTTCCACTTTTTGTGCTTAATGGGGCAAAATCATCACACGGGCACAGTTAAAATGCAGCTACACCCTCTTTCAGTGTGAAGGTTTTATGTATCAGGATATAATAAAACAACTATCTGGTTCTTACCAGTTCTAACTAAAGGCCTAGCATTCTTTAAGGAATGTAAATGGCCTGCCACCTTTCATGACAGTTTTAGATCAAGATATTCTGAGCTGCTACCACATCAAATTTTAGCTCCGTACCTAAATATCTGTGGTTATAGGCATTTTTGTTTTGACTAATGTCGATTACCTGTGGTGGCCATCTTGAATTGGATTGACCCCAAATGGTAATCAGTTGTAGAGATACTTTCAGTAATTGTTTCCTGAAAGGTTTATTAAAATCTGTCTTGTGGTTCGTGAGTTATTTTGCTAATAGACAGACACCCAAACATATAAGCAAAGACATCTATGGTGGCGGGAGATAAAAATAAGGTAAATCTAACCTCAGCTAAGCAACAAAACAGGAGATATTACATTGTGTCAATCTTAACTAAAATCCTAAGAAAAGAAGGAGAAGCGTTGTGTTTGTCGAGACGCTTTTAGCAGCAATAACTTGAAGTCATCAGCTTTTTTTTTTTTTTCCCTTCCAGTTTTACATTGCCACAGAAACATTTTCGTCCCCTATTCCCTGCAACAATTTTCTCCACAACCTTGGAATGGAAAGCGGAGAGCACTTCCATTTTATCCTGACCATAATGCATAGATCCTGTGGCATGGCCCTAACAGATAACATGTCAGGTGGTTTTATGTGGGTCCATCAGCATGGGAGAAGCTTGATTTATTTTCTGTTTATGACCAATTCACAGGAAAATGAATGACACTGACATCCGCCTCAGATGTCCTTAGTTATTTCAGTGACAACATGCTGACATGTCACAAGAAGATGAAATGTAAAAAGTGATATAAATTATCTGATAAAACAGCAGCATCTCTTTCAGCACAGCCTCCCACGATCTGCTCGCACGGCGCCCGTTTCTGTACTAATAACTTTTCCGAGCAGGTTTATGTCTCCAGCCATGCCTCCATTATTTTATATTTGCGCTGTAAATATTTAGCTTTTGTCAAAGCAAACGTGAAACATAGGAAAAGAGAAAATTAATATTGTTGTCATGTAAAACTAATTGGCCTTTCTTCATTTTCTGTAGAAAGCGATATTTCCTGGTGCCGGCTATGATGGCATAACAGAGTACAGGTCTGTCATTTACTACCAGGTGAAGCAGCCTTGTTGGAATGAAACCGTAAAGGTGCGTCTACATCTGCAGGCATCACACTGCACACATCGTATATTATTTAAAAAAATAAAGGATTTGCCATAGCTCTGTGTAATCTTGTGGATATAATATGAAGGAAATCTACCTCTTTGAGTTTGTTATTTCCTCTGAAGGTGACTATTCCCATTGAAGATGTGTGCCGCTGCCACCTCAGGGTGATGTTTCGACACAGATCCTCTCAAGACTGTAAGTTACTCTTATTTCTGTGACAGATCCTGCCACCGTGTTAAAGGGAGAGTTCAGAACTTTTCAAGTGGGGTTCTATGGAAAGGTTTTATATATATATATATATACTGTAAAATTATTGTTTTCTATTTAAGGCCTATATGACTGACTGATGAAGATGACAATGATGATGCCAAAATGGAGTCTTTTATTAAAGTCACGTCAAGCTTCTCCTGACGTGTGTTTTAGGCAGAAGAGTTTTGCTGAAATGAGGAATAACGACAGCTGTCTTGATCTGATTGACTGTTTGGCATCTCATATTTCCCCGTGCGCTCCCTGTCAATCTTTTACCGACTGAACTTATTGAGACGTAAATCCCTCAAATCAGACATTGTTTGTTTTGTTATAAACTTGGTGCTTGGTGTTAAATGTAGTTTCTTAATACCTGCAACAGATCCCTTCTGCCCTGCTTCCCTCTGCCCGTCTCACACTCATCCTGCACCGGGGGCTCGGCGTTACGCCTCATTAGGGAGGCAAGACAAGAAGAGAGCACACTGTGTTCACAAAGTGAAACATGGCAACATATTCCTGATAAAAAAATATTTTTTTGATAATTATGCTGTTTTTGTGGTTGTTTGGAGACAAAATTGAAACTACAAATTTAATCATTTGCACAGTTCTAGTTTATATGAACACTGTTTTATAAATGTTTTGCGTGAACTGATTAGTTTGGCCAAAATATTGTGATATTCCTGCCACATGTGCCCGAGGCCACACTGAAAGTGCTACAGCAAACTGTTGCTGCTGATTTTTGTGCTTGCATTTAAATTACTGTGTAATGTTAAAATTAATATGTAGAAAGCTTTTTAAAGTAGGAATAGCATAAATTTTTGTGAAATCTTTGAGGTTGCAATTGTTTTAAGAAGGCAGGAATCCCCTTTAGACTCGACTGTGATTGGACTAGCTGTTGTCAGAATTTAGGTGTATTTCACCAAACTGAGGTTGTTCTGAGAGGTGCCTACAACAGGTAGGATATTTATTATTTGTAACCTTTCTGCAGAACCCCACTTCAAAAGAGCTGAAGCATGTCTTTAAGAACAGAGCCGGCCGGATTTACTTTTGTCTTCTGCTCCTTCAGCCAGGGACAAATCAGAGAAGCCTTTTGGCATGGCCTTCGTCAGGCTAATGAGAGGAGATGGGACCACGCTAAAAGATGGCCGACATGAACTTATCGTCTATAAGGTGGTGTCACGGGAGAGCATTTTATTTTTTTATAGGCTGAATTGAATTCTCTGCATTTAAAGATAAGTTTGATGATCTGATTATGCAAAAAAATCTGTCATGACTATCTGACTGTGGTCAGATGGATTATGCATGAAGCCCTCCTCAGTCAATAAATATGAGATTACATCTCCATCAGTCAATACTCTTTATGATTCATTCTCTGTGTTCTGAATTTCTTAGGTTGACGTGAAGAAGGCAGAAGATGCGACCGTTTACCTCAGCGTGCCAGCAACCTGGGCTGAAGTGGACGAGAAGGAGAAGCAGACAGGGAAGCAGTTTCACCATTCAGGGGCGATTCCTGTGACCAAAGACAGCTTCCATATCGCAACGCTCACCTGCTCCACCAAGCTCACTCAGAACGGTACTGCCGGGCTCATTTCTCATTCCCCCTTTTACCTCCCGTCTCAAACTAAACGATAATTAAAAAATGTCCTGTCGCAAGTCATTCTGTGATGGACGGCGCTGTTACTCACTCCCCCTCCCCCCACAGGTTGCTTTAAAATTCATTAAGCTGATATGTGTTGCTAATATTTTGCTGATGTTTTCTGATGCCTGGTTTAATTAAGTTTTTATTGAAATTTCAAGCTTAATCCAATTACCTTAACTGATGTTGTAACTGAGGAAGGATTACTCTTACTGCATTTGTTCTCAGGTGTTTTTTTTTTATTTATTATTTTTTTATTTTAGTGGATCTGCTTGGCCTGTTGAACTGGAGGTCTAATCCTGAAGCTCTTGAGCAGACTTTGCAAAGACTCATGGAGGTGGAAGGAGGGGAGATCGTCAAAGTAAGTCCTCACATGTTAAAATAATAAAATGTTTTAAACTAGGGGTGTAACAGTACACCTAAGTCATGATTCCTTATGTGCCTTGGTATGAGTGTCACAGTTTAGTACTGGTTTGATACAACAGTAAAAAAGGTAAATGGCCTGCACTTGTATAGCACTTTATCAAGTCAGAGGACTCCAAAGCGCTTCACACTACAATCAGTCATCCACGTTTATCTTTTTAATTTATTTTTATTTTTTATTTTATTAGGAGACAATGATTTTCCCAAAAGCAGATACAAAATTAAAGGCCTAGCATTCCTTGAAGGAATGCATATTGCCCACCACCTTTTATGCCAGACTTTTAAACTAAATCATTTTATGTTGAGAAGGGACAGGGTCATAGTTGTTTTGGTCAAACCTTGAAAGAGATGTTACGCTCATGTGATATTGTAAGATCTTGCAAGATGTATTAGAGCTCAGAGAATGTCAGCTACCGCCACACCCTATGTTAGCTCATTGTCTGAGTACAAGTGTGGAAAAATGACTCCTGACAGAAAGCGGCCTACCATAGCAGTCTCAAAATGTGCATTATACAACATAACAGGCACATCACATTTCTCACACAACTGATTGGAAACAAACTGGCAGGACTTTAAGTTTCTCTGTGTTATTTTAAATCAGCCATTCATGTTTTTTATTTCTTGTCGTAGAGCATTTTAAATCTTTTCTGTCAAAGCTGTTAGCAAAATACTGTTTAAAAAAAATAGAAATGTGCGCCCACTTCTAGATTGGAGCGCTGATCTTCTGCTACTAACGTATCTGTTGCCTTGTTTAATGTACCCCTGCCTGCCTTTTGATGGTTTGGTACAAATACATTTACAGTTACTCCCATACTTTATACTGTTACACTGTCTTTATGGTGTCTTAATGTTATATTTATTGACAGGTTTGTGTTTCTTTTTCAGTTTCTTCAGGACACTCTTGATGCTCTGTTCAACATCATGATGGAAACGTCAGAAAAGGACACCTACGATACCTTGGTGTTCAATGCCTTGGTTAGTCCTTGCTAAAACCATAGTGCTTCTAGGGGGGAAAAATGTAAATACTTGTTTGGTCGATACATATTTTAGGTGGATGCTGTTAGCACTTCCTACTGTGATAAAAGCATTTCCTCTGACTGCTTCTTAGTGGCTATCTTCAAGACATTTAGGGTCACAGTTTAGGTCATCCCAGAGTGCTTGTCAGATGATTGAAATGCTTCAGAATTTCACAAATAAGCCTTTCATTTTATCAGAATCTTGAAGTTTCTAGGTCCATTTCTTTCCTGTGGCTGCTGAAAAAATAATAGGGGTTTAAACGTTTTTTTTGAGCTGTTATTTCCTTTGTTGCATAACTGCTTGTGGCACTTCATGTGCAACAGCCAAGTCAAGACTACTTTTTATAAAAGAAACAGCCAGAAAATGCAGAAAATGGGTGTTGTCAGCTCCATATTTAAATTATATCATGCCTCCCCCCCGTGTCTGCCTGTGAAGGCTGCTTTTTGACTTCATCTACAAATTTGACAATTTAACCAAACTATAAACATGTTGCCTCTTGATGCGGTCTGACAACCCATCATATTAACAAACACTTCTCTTGCAAAACCTTTTTCTAATGCAAAGCAGCGTATTTTGTTGAGTTCTTGTTTGTATTAGAAGCACAATACAGCTTTGATCCAACATTAGTAGAGTGAAAAAGACTATTTATATAAAGTTTTAAACAGGCAAACAGTTTTACCTTGCACAAGATGCTGATTTTTGTGTTCTTCTTATGTTTTTTAACCAGGTTTTTATCATCAACCTTATTGGTGACATCAAGTTCCAACATTTTAATCCAGTCCTGGAAACATATATTGACAAGCACTTCAGTGCCACTTTGGCCTACATGTGAGTTCTGGCTTTCCTACTTTTGACAACTTATGGGTGCTTTTTATTTTTAGTACTTTTTGCTCCTCTTCTCTGCCTACGCCCAAATTACCCAGAGACCCTAATGCCAGACTTCTTCGCTTTCTCAGGAAGTTAACCAAGGTGCTTAACTACTATGTGGGTCACGCTGAGGAGCCCACCCTGACAGAGAGGCTCTACGCAGCACTCAAAGCTCTCAAGTACCTTTTCAGGTTTATTGTTCAGTCCCGAGTCCTCTATCTCAGGTACCCGGAGTCCTGCCACACATGAATACACTCTGCATTTAAATATTTCAAGGATGACTTTTTCCCTAATGCAGTTTCTGACTTTTCCTTCTCAGATTCTATGGGAACAGTGAAGATGGAGACGCCTTCTTCAACTCCATTCATACACTTTTCCTTTCTTTCAACAATCTGATGGACAGACCTCTGGATGAGGGAGTGAAAATAAAGGTAAGATTTTGTATATTATTTGTGTTGCACGGAATGTTTTGGATACATTTTAGAAAAGCCTGTTTTGTGCTTTTTCTTGCTTAAAAATAAAACTGATGCAGTTGATCACACAAAATGAAAGCATTACCTCTATTTTCTGTTTCTGTATTTTTTTAAACGGTGTTTACGTGCAGCAATCCAGCTGTGAAAATCTGTTATACTGTTGTGAAATTGTTACTGAAATGTCATACAAACTGACTGCAACAATAATGTGAGCTCCCTGTTGGTAGTTTCTGTAAAGCGAGGAGAAAAGCAAAAAAAAAAAAACCTCCCTAAGCTTCAGACTGATAAGAACTGATTCTTTGTTTTTTCAGGGGGCAATATTGAAATACCTTCCCAGCATCATTAATGACATCCAGACTGTGTTTGATCCGGTAAAGCTCAGGTAAGTCACCAGAGGGTTTGCACAACAGGAAATGATAATTACCTGTCTCAGTGCAAATTATCAAGCTCACTTCTGCGTAAGGGTGTTCTTCTCAATTTTTGCTGCTCTAAAATCAACCCGTCTTGACTGCTGCTTATTAGCTCTCTGTGACAATAATTACAAGTTGTGAAATGAATTTGCATTAGGATTGTCTAGACAGATGTTTTTCTTTTTCCTTTTTTTTCTTTGTTTTCTCTTCAGTGTTCTTCTTGCAAAGTTCATTGAGAGCATTCCTGACTCACAGCTCGTGCGTCAGAAACTGGGCTGCATGTGTAAAATTGTTGAGAGTGACCTTTTCAAGCAGCCAGGTAGGAGCTTTTGAGGCCCCACGACTACATAATGACATTTCAAACAAGATGAAAAAAAAAAAAAAACCCATCCTATATGCATTACACTTGCATATGTTTACTAGGTAACCTTAATTAAAAAGAAATGTGCTGTGGAATTCTGTAAAGATGTTTTTTTCTCTTCTTTGCTGCTGCAGAATGTCGAGATGTGCTGCTGCCGCTCGTCACTGACCAGCTGAGCGGGCAGCTGGACGACCACTCCAGTAAACCGGATTATGAGGCTTGTGTTCAACTGCTCAGCACGGTGCTGGACAACTTGGACCGCAAAGATGTGGTGAGGAGTTAAAGTTTATCTCTACAAATAAACACATCCAAGCTAGAGAAAGAGTAATGTGATCAGATTATTGTGGTGGATATCAGTGACAAAGGTGAGCCTAATTCTCTTAGTGACTCTGCCCACCCTTTGAGATGGGGTCTGAAGCCCCCACACAGGCACCCACGGGGAGCCCAGAGTAAAACTGTTGTTTTATGGATCCTGTGGAGGTGATTCGGCTCCTCTTTAGAGGGTGTCCAGGAAAGTGTGACCTGGAGGGAAGCCTGTGGGCAGACCCCGAGCATGCTGCGGGGGGCCTACATATTGAATCTGGCCGGAGAGATTCTTCAGTTGTGGTCGAACAGTAGTTTTGGTTTAGGACTTAAATAATCCAGGACTATCTAAATGGCAGAAGTTGGATAGAATTGTAATTCATTGATTAAAAAAAGATGCCTCTCCACATTTTGTTGAGGAGTAGTATTAAAACAAACATACATTTGTAGCAATAATCATAAAGAATTAGATAAAAATTTCTCTTGAAGGAATATAAGTTGATGGGCAGTTATGATAAAAAGAAAGTACAACCAGCTGATTTTTGACCATCCATCCATCCATCCATTTTCTTTACCCGCTTCTCCATTCTGGGTCGTGGGGAGCTGTTGTCTCCAGCAGCCACTGTGCAAGTGGGAGGGGACACCCTGGACAGGTCGCAAGTCCATTGCAGGGCCACATAAAGACGCTCTCACTCACACCTAGTGACAATCTTAGAGTTACCAATGAACCTAACATGCATGTTTTTGGTCTGTGGGAGGAAACCGGAGGACCCGGAGGAAACCTACGTGAGCTTATATATCAAGACAATACCTCCACTTTTAAAAGAATGTCCTAATATACTGTATAAACATTAAACATGAGGTATGCAGTGTGACTGAAAGAACTAGATCCCAGATACAAGCGGCTGAAATGAATTTCATTGTAAGGTGGCAGGCTTAGCCTTAGAGAGAGGGCGAGAAGCTCCGTCATCCTGGAGGAGCTTTGGGTAGAGTCACTGTTTCTCTGCATCAAAAGAAAGCCAGCTGAAGTGGTTCGAGCATCTGATTAGGATGCTCTGGAAGTTTCCTGGGCATGTCCGATTGGGAGGAGACCCAGAAACTGACCTAAAACTCACTGGTGGAATTATATATCCTCCCTGACCCCAGGATCCCTCAGGAGCTGGAGAGGGATGTCTGAGTTTTCCTCCAGGTCATGTTAACTCCAAAACCTGACCTTTAATAAGTGGTGGTGAATTGATGAATAGATGGTTGTATATCAGGACATAATAATAAAAAGATAGTCATTACGTTTTTACAAGGTCTTAAAATGAGCTCATTGCAATCTCAGATGAACAACACATGACATATTAGATTGTCTTGTTGTTTATTTGACAAAAAATAAATCAAAATGTAGCTATGGAACAACTAAAGAGACCCTTACTGCTTCCATGGGAATAAAAAGGGTAAATAAGAGCCAAAAGCTGCTCATCAAATCCAATTGATTTATTGATCATCAGTAAATGTAAGAACCTGTATAAAAATAGGTTTCAGCAGTTTGCTGTTTCTGGAGCCTTCGGGAATGTTTTAACACATAACCAAAGATGGAAGATATTTCTTCACAAATAGTGGAGAAGCAATTTTTGTTGTCCATCAGTCTGAGAATAATTGGGACCATTTTCAAACCATTTAAAGTCCATTATTCCACTGTGAAAAAGATTATTGACAAGTGGAAAATGTTCAAGACAGGTGCCAATCTTCCAAGGAGCAGACATCCCAACAGATTCACCATGAGGTCAAACCATTCTGCGTTTAGTAAAATAATGAAACCCAAGAGGGAGACCCTACAGGTCTCAGCCAGTTCAGCCCTAAAGTTTAAGACAGTTGTAGTTATTGTCACTTTCTGCCTCTGCATTTAGACTTAGTTTTTAGTAAATAAATTAAAAGACCTGGTTATGGTAATATCTTTTTTAGTCAACTGTATAATTAAAAGAGAATATACTTAGTTTTAACCACAAATTAAAAAAATAGGATTCATTTTCATTCAGTCTCACTAAGTGGGGCTCATTTTGTTAAATGTTAGTGAGCAGAAAGGCGAGCAAGAGCATTGCCAACCAAAATGGAGTTCACTGCACATGTTCTCGCAGTGAGTGACTAAAAGAGGTACCACATAGCTGAAAGACAACAAACTTCCAAAATGAAAAATAAAAGTGACGGCTGGAGATCAGTGATCAATTTTTCGGCTTTGGTTGTGCACACAAAAACTGACTAATACCTCTGATGAATATAGCCGAGTCGATATGTTAGTCTGTTTTTGTTTGCACAATAAAAGCTGAAAAATTAATCAATAGGCTCCAACTGTTCTTTATGCTTTTTTAATTTTAAACTCAACTTTCCAGTTCACCCATCTTTTGTTTTCCATTTGTGAAACAAATCATCATGAGAATGGTGGTATTGTCGTTTTACAATCATACAATTGTCCAAATAGATTCTGATTTTTTTAGCGCGATTCAGCTAGTTAATTAGCTGGCTTTTGTCCACTCATTTTATTAGTGAAAACTGATGAAATGGTGGAAATAAAACAACAAGTATGTCAAAGTCTGTGGAAATAAACAATGAAAATGTGACAGATGTGGTGTGAGTCAGCCCATGTAATCTGATGGCACACTGCAGCGCCTGTGTTTTAGCTGATAAGTGTCCTGGGTCTGTTGTGTCTGCGCAGGGTCCAACCAGAGGGCACATTCAGCTGATAATGGAGCGGCTTCTTCGCAGGGTTAATCGCACTGTCATCAGCATGGACAGATCCTCTCCTCTCATTGTAAGCCTTCACCACAACATTACAGCTCGGATGTGTCCAAACACTGACACCGACAACAGCTAATTTACAGCAATGTGTGCTTTATTATGCAAATGCTTTTGTTTTTTCTCGAGGAGTGATTTTCGGTGAAATCTCTCGAGTATTAGCTGTCACTTTTTTGGCAGGGCCACTATCTTGCCTGCATGACGGCCATCCTGAAGCAAATGGATGACATGCATTACACCCACTACATCAGCACCTTCAAAACGAGACAGGATATCATTGTAAGTGTCTCGGCTCCTCTACTGTTGGCTACATCTTGTCCTGAAGCATCTCATCAATAATGAGCAATAAACCACCCTGGCCACTTACTTCTCCTTAAGAGATTATTGATTAGAGACATTTCATGCAGCTGATTGCACTGACAGGGATGAGGATGTTAGTGGGCCCCCATTAAACTCAGGAGGGCATCATGTGTGACTGACATGTAAGGGCGGTGCTGCTGATTTACCTCACGTGCTTTGTCATGTTTTGGATGTTCCTAACAGCGTTTCTGAAAAAAGAGACGCTGCTGCTTCATCTGCAGTAAAACGTTTTATTTTTCCTCCTGACTTTAGGACTTCCTCATGGAGACATTCATCATGTTTAAAGACCTGATGGGAAACGTCTTCCCTGCTGATTGGATGGTCATGAACCTGGTGCAGATGCAGGTCTTCCTGAGGGCCATCAACCAGTACTCAGATGTGCTCAACAAGCTTTTCCTGGACCAGGCCCACTTTGAACTCCAGGTGAGCCTCGTCCATCTCTTTCCTATGCAATCCGAATCTAAAGTTGAGCCTCACAAGAAGATAATTATAGCATCAGTATTTGACAACCCTTGCTTCCCTCGCAGCTATGGAATAACTACTTTCATTTGACTGTGGCGTTCCTCACCCACAAGACACTGCAGCTGAAATCCTTCTCTCAAGAGAAACGGAATAAGATACTGAACAAGTGAGATTACTTACAGTTCATCAGAAAAGGTCATTTAAATTATGAGAACCTAATTAAACCGTTCTCTGGCTTATATTTGCTGCAGATACGGAGACATGAGGAAGACGATTGGATTTAAGATCAGAGATATGTGGTACAATCTCGGTGAGTATTTTGCACCAGCTGATAACGCTGCTGTTTATTCAGCTGCTGCTGGTAATGCAAGGAGAGTAACAAGACAATATTTTTTTTTATTGTCCAGTTTCAGTGAGTGCTGTTGTTTTTCTTTGGCACATTATTAGATTTATCCTCTGTTTGTAGAGCAGTGAAGAGGCAGCCTTTTCAAATCAGGCCATAATATTTCTGCGTGATAATGTTTTGTTGTCCCTTAGGCATGCACAAAATGAAGTTTATCCCGGCGATGGTCGGACCCATTTTGGAGGTCACGCTGGTACCTGAGCCCGAGCTCAGGAAGGCTACCATTCCCATCTTCTTTGATATGATGCAGTGTGAGCACAACTTCAGCCCTACACGCACCTTTGAAACGGTATACTTTTGTTTTAGAAGTTGACTTCTTTTGGCCAAGATCTATTTGACTTTAAGTAAAGCAGCTTTTGGATAAATATGGCACTTGTTTTTACAATCATCTGTTTTTATTTTCCTTTTACCTTTGCAGTTTGAGAATGAATTGATAACAAAATTGGATCAAGAAGTAGAGGGAGGCCGAGGGGATGAGCAGTACAAAGTCCTGCTGGAGAAAACGTAAGGCCGAGGAGAAGATCAAACAAAATATTTTTTTCATTATCAAAGTTTTTTTTTATAAAGTACAACACATCAAGCAAGATTTTATTTCAACCTAGTTTGAAATTTAAAAAGGATTTCTTCTAAATTACACCAAACTCCTTTCTGACTGCTTTGTGAAAAGCCTTCGGTGAAGCAGATTGTAAAGATAGTCTGTTAGAATTACAAACAGCCCCTGACCAATGGAAGGTTTTTTTGTGCACACAAAATACAGTTTCAAACACTTTCCAAAACGGAAAACAAAAAGTTCTCGCATTTATTGAAGGAATGCATATCACCCGCTGCCTTTCATGCCAGAGCTTTAGACTAAGATATTGAGACATGATGGAGCTGTAGTCCTTTTGGTCAAACCTTGAAAAAAACCCAAACACAATCTGACAGTTAATGCTAAAGTTTTAGGCAATGATGTGTGGAGCACTTGTAGTATAGTTTGTTAATGACTCTCAGCTACAACCACACCAAATTTTAGCCCAATAGGTGTAAAATTGATTGAGTTATAGCCATTTATGTTTCCTAATGTTGATTAGCTTTGGTGGCCATCTTGAATCAGGTTGACTAATGGTTCTAGATGTTCTAGATGTTTATCCAATGATTATTTCCTGAAAGTTAGCTCACAGAGTATGTGATGGAGATCAGTCTCAGCTGCGAGGACACCAGACTGTAGGCCAATTTAACTACTTTTTATTACTAACTAAGGTATAACCAATTTTTATTTAAAAGTCTGTTGGCCTTGGCAGCCATCTCAAATCAGGTTGACTCCAAAGGTTAATAAGTTGTAGATGTACATCCACTGATTCCTTTCTACAAGTTTCATTAAAATCTGTCCAGTGACTCATAAGATACTTTGGGAATAGTCAGACACATTAACACTTATTGAACATTTTTATCATCTGCCTTTGCTTTCCGGCAGCGTGCAATGATGATGTTTTAGTGAGAAAGCCCATTTTGGCAGATTGGTCAACAATAAATAGTCCTTTAGAGCTGTTGTTTGTGAAGGCTGTGTGTTTGTGCAGATTACTGGAGCACTGCAGACGCCACAGATACCTGTCCCAGTCAGGAGAGGAGCTGGCTCTGCTCCTGAGCAGCCTGCTGGAGAATCTTCTGGCGTACCGAACCATCGCACAAGATGGAAGTCCCGAGCACCGCATGAGCTGCACTGTCAACGTCCTGGTAGGCTTTATACCTGTAGGCTGTAGGACTTGTTTGTGCATTTACACAAAGTCAATACTTGTCAAAAGCTTAACAGAAGTTTTTTTCAGAAATGTGATACTTAAAAGGTTTTTTTTTTTTTGGTTTGTTTGTTTGCAGAACTTCTACAAAGAAAAAAAGAGGGAGGACATTTACATCCGGTGAGTCAAGAAGGATCACAAACATTTGCACTTTGAACCAAAGAGGTTGGGCCTCTTTTGTAAACTCAGTTGTTTTTTTTAACCACAAATTAGTAAACTTATCAATTAATATCAACAGATATTTGCATAAGCTGCGAAACTTGCACCTGGACTCCGAGAACTACACAGAAGCTGCTTATACACTGATGCTACATGCTGAATTACTCGAGGTCTCAGGCTCATTAAGGACTTGTTTCACAAAGCATCATATATAAATATATATATATATATATATAATATCATTTTACTAGAGTTGCTTTTTAATGATGACTTTCTTCTCCAGTGGTCAGACAAACCTTGTGCATCTCATCTGATACCTCGAGACGGGGAGCATGTGTGGACCCAGCAGGAGCTGAAGGAGAGGCTCTTCCATGAAATCATTTGTTACTTTGACAAGGGCAAGGTGATTGTAACTGCTGAACATGTCAGCTTAGCATAGTGCGTAACTTACTTTGAGGTTTTGTGTCGAAACTCATGGTGTTGTAACATCAGCTCCCACACAAACCACAGAACTTTGTGTTGTAAAGGTGGAGGGAGTTTCATTAAAGGATGGCAGATGGCTATGTCTAATTTGTGCTTCAGGTTTTATGTCCATGTCTTATGGTCTTCCCCCTTTAAATGTGTGCTCTGCTTGTATTCTCAGCTGTGGGAGAAGGCCATTGAGCTGGGCAAACAGCTGGCTAAGATGCACGAGACCCACATGTTTGACTTCATGGAGCTCAGCCAGCTGCTGGTAGGAAGAGTCGTGCACTATAATTCAGCGTCATCTCATCTAAAACATTAGAAAAAAAACACTCAACTTCATAAGCCGATATGAAAACAGCTGTAGTAAAATGTATTATTTATGCCAAAAGCATTTAATGAGACATAAATGTGACTTTATCTAACTTTATTCAGCTCATTTTACCCAGATTATGTCTTCTAATGCTGTTAGTGTCATTTTATCATAAAAAAATACAATTTTAAAGCCTCAGTGTAAGAGTTGAAGTGGATTGTCATCCTTTTTTGTTTCAGTTTGTAACTACTGGCAGGCTATTTACAACATACCACGTTATGCAATTCTTTCTTACCACAATTTGTTGTCGTTTGTTTCAGAAAAACCAAGCCAAGTTCTATGAAAACATAATGCATGCAATGCGGCCACAGCCAGAGTACTTTGCTGTTGGTTATTACGGCCTTGGACTCCCTTCTTTCCTCAGGGTGAGAAAATTATTACCTGTTTCAATAAATTGAGACTCAGAGAAACTCTCATATTGTTGTGCTTATGCAACGAGCTGGCATTTTGAAATATTTCTCGGGGCAATGTGCAATAATTCCAATGAAGGTTATTGGCTTTTTGATGTCATAAGAGAATGTCAGTGTGAAGGCAGTTTTGTCAAAGCATTAATCATGCCTCTCATTTAGTATAGAAATTAACTTTAATGGCAATTCTTTCTTTTTTTTATAGACTTTAATGTGTTCTACAGTAACTTTTTTTTCCCACTTCTGCAGAACAAGATGTTCATCTATCGAGGTAAAGAGTATGAGTGGCTGGAAGACTTCAGTTTAAAGCTGCTCTCGCAGTTCCCAAACGCGGTACGGATGACAAGCACAGCGCCCCCTGGAGACGACATCTGCAACTCATCGGGACAGTGTATCCTTTAATAAACCTCACAAATCTTGTTACACATGTTAATGTTGCTGAGATATGTTACCCCATTAGTGGAGTACATTTAGTGCAGATACAGTGGATAGCAAAAGAATACTTTCTAGTCTGTAGCCTTACAACCTGGAATTTCAATGGATTTTCAATTTGATTATGACTTTTGTAAAATACTTCAGATCATTCAAGTTAAATGGGAAAAAAATATATTTTAGATAATTCTGAAGAAAATAAAATGATACTAAAAAGTGGTGTGCATTGGTATTCACTTTCTTGGTAAAGTTTCAACCATTACCTTAAGAAGCCACGTAATTAGTTCAATAAAATCCACTTGTGGGCAATCTAAGTGTCATGAGCACCCATTCTGATAGCCCCCAGAATCAACACCAGTTTAATGCCTCTACGTAATAAGGGCTACCACCAAGCTACGGACAGCATGAAGACCAAGGATCTCTCCACACAGATCAGAGACAAAGTTGTGGAGAAGTACAGATCAAAATTGGCTTATCTAAACTATCCTAACCCAAAACATCACACGATGCACCATTAAATCTATTATTAGGAAACCAAAACTCACGGACCGGATAAGCAGGGCATTAGAGAAACATCCAGGAGGCCTAAAATCTGCACAGAGCTGGGCTCTATGGAAAAGTGGTCAGGAAAAAAAACACTCTTTAAAAGGGGAAAAAAGGCAGATGATTTGGAATTTTTCCAAAAGCCATATTGGAAACATATGGAAGAAGTGGCTGTGGTCAGATGAGACCATGTTGTCGACCATCAAGGACGACAACATATCTGTGACAAATTCAATATCATTCATCAAGTTGAGAACACCATCTCTACAATGAAGCATGGTGGTGGCTGCATCATGCTGTGGGGACTGGGAAACTGGTCAGAGTTAAAGGAAAGATGAATGGAGAAAAATATAAAATTCTTGAGCAGAAGCTGTTTGGATCTTGCAGAGATTTGAGGCTGGGACAGAGGTTCACCTTCCAGTAGAATCTTAAACATTCAGTTCAAGTCCCGGAGATATTTCCTTCCTAATATTTATTTCTAGGCAGCAAAAAGTAATTATAGTACCATGATTAATAAGATAATTGTTCTCAACATTTGCTAACTGCAGCTTCAGAGTTTGACTTTATGAAATATTAAAACAAAAAACATGAACGATTCAGTGCTCTTTATCCGCTCTGCTCTTCTTGATTGTTTCTGCTCTTGTCCTTAGCTGATCTCGCCAGACATCCAGTGTTTTACTGTGAAGCCTGTTCTCACAGTTCCCCCCCAGTTTAAAGACAAGGGGGTTCCAGAGCAGATATTAAAGTGCGTAACAAAACTCTTAGAGGCTGATTTATTTTACAGTGAATAGCAGGAGAGTGGTTTATTGTTCTCGGGGCAAAGCGTTCACTCAGTCCTGTCCTTTCCTGTTCTTTTGCAGCTATTACAGAACCAACGAAGTGGACAAGTTCCAGTACTCCAGACCCTTTAGGAAAGGTGAAAAGGACCCAGACAATGAGTTTGCAGTGAGCATTTTTTTTTAAAACTCACTTTTAAAGCAGTAAAGTTATGCGTAAGCACACATGCACAGATAAAAAGTAAATTAACTCTGTATATGCACATACTACACTCTGAAGATTAATGAAGACATGAAAAATTTCCCCCTTGAATAATTCATTGTTATTCTGGCCCACAGACTATGTGGATTGAGAGAACAACTTACGTTACTGCCTATCGCTTCCCGGGAATTCTCAAATGGTTTGAAGTCAAATCAGTCTCCGTGGTAAGACGCAGCCTTGATGCTCAGACTAGGCTGTTTGTTGTATTATTGAATCTTAACAAATTCATAAATGAATTAACAATTTTTGCCTGCTTGACAGGAGGAGATCAGTCCTTTGCAGAATGCCATAGAAACGATGGAGAAGGCCAATGAGAAGCTGAGTAATCTGGTGCAGCAGCAAGCCTACGACCGCTCTCTGTCCGTCAACCCGCTGTCCATGATGCTCAACGGCATTGTTGACCCCGCCGTCATGGGTGGCTTCTCCAACTACGAGAAGGTTTGACTTTCTAATTTAATATGACAGGTTTGCTGCAGAGTGCACTTTTTATGCCTCCAGCAACTGGACACTTTAAAATTTCATGTTGTCCGTACTTGTATTCAATTTTTTTTCTGAATGCTGCTGTATGTAAAAAGCAAATTTAAACAATTTCCTTCAGCTGTACCAACAGGGTCAAAGTTTGCTGTTTTTTTAACCTTTCAAAACACATTGTGGCATTGATCAAAAGAAATATAAACTGATAATGACACAGTCTCACACAAATGTCTGTTTGTATAAACTGACAATGTGGTGACATTTTGTAATTAAAAGGTCAAACTGACGTAGACTGGTTGTGAACTGCGGTTTGACTGGTGGACTTAGGCGTATACTTGCAAGGCAGGACTTCTAGTTTGAATTGCATCAAATAAATGCTCTCTTTTTTTTTTTATCTTGTAAGCCCTTCCCTCTCCAAAAAATTGTAGCACCTCTGTAAATTAGTAATTAAAGCAGGATTCCCAAAAATATTTAAAAAAATGCCCTTGCTATTTGAAAAACAAATATTCCTATTTTACAGTATGAGTGATGCAAGGTGGTGGGCGATATGTTTTCCTTCCACAAATGCCACAATAATTTTTTTTTTTTTTAATTACCATCTAGTGATAGAGAGTTTCTGCTCATTGTAAAGGGTTGATGTAGGACAGCAGTGAACAGTGATCGATCTGTGTCTTACCTGCTCTTTCACTCCTCATCACCACTGCATCTCCTGTTCTTCTAACAAATGTACATTTTTGTACAATGTATGTACTTTTGGGCTCAACTCAGTTCAAGATGGCCTCCACAGGTAATCGACATGAGCCGACTCAAGAAAAACTATGATTCAGTGACTTTTACAAATATTGAGCTAAAATTTGATGTGGTAGGTGCTGAGAGTCATTTACAACACACACTCTGAGTGTGACACCCTGCAATATCGCATGAAATCACACAATGTTATTTTCAAGGCCATTTCTAAACATAAGATGATCTAAAACCAGTATGAAAGGCGGCGGGTGATGAGCATTCCTCAAGAAATGCATGGCTTTAAACTATTTTGTATATGCTCAGACAGAATAATTCATAATAAAATACATAAAACAAGAATCTTATAAGAATTATTTGTGCCCTGAACAGTTTATTTCCAGAGTCTGTTGAGCTTTGCAAACTGCATTTCAGATTGTGAACAATGTTATTAATTTAGGTTGAATTTATTAGCTATTTTTTTTTTCATTTTATATTTTTCCACTCATTTCTCAATCATCTTCTCTGACATAATTTTCCATTTATAAATCCGATCAGCCTATCCGTAATGAACAACTATATTTATTTATATATTAAAAAATAGCCTCAGAAGTTCTTGTTTTCATAAAATTACAAAATAGTTTTAAAGCCACTGATCCAGGCTGGTTGGCTAAAGATTTCTCCTCCTGGCCAGTTTGAGTTTGTAAATGAAGCAGCACCTCTTTGTTACCACAGAAACAGGAAACATCTTCCTCAGCTCCTCCACCTTTAGCCTCACCCTCTTCCTTAGAGCAATCATTTTATTATCAGTGACACGACAGAGCTTCCCCTTTATGCCTATGATTACAGTCCAGTGGACTTGTTCTTCCTCTCACTCTGCTGCACAGCACAAATATATTCGTGCCAGGCATTGACAGTGCTGTGCAGCATAGAAGATGCTGTTTGAATGAAATGGAGATGAACTGAAATTTAGATTGTTTATGTTTTTCTTTGATCGAACATCATATTTTATTTTATTTAAAAGGGTTAGATGCAATTTTTGGAGTAGATGTGTTTTTTAATATGTCTCATATTGTTGAGATTCCGAGCTGCTGAGAAAACCTTTGGGGCTGCAGCTCCAGAACCTCAGACCTAACGCCTATCTTAAAAAAAAAAAAAAAAAATTAAATACATTATGCAAGAGTACAGAGGAGCTCAAAAAAACAATTTCACAGTGTATCTGTTTGCAGGCGGCATAGCTTTTTTGAAATCCTAGGTGTTTACTGAATCTTGTTGAGCACATAATGTCATCAAACATGGAGTGCTACACTAATTAAAGTCCTAGCATTTCATGAAGGATTGCCTACCACCCGCCCCCTTTATGCCAGAGGTTTAAATAAGATCATCTTATGTTGAGAAATGACACAGTTTTAGCTGTTTTAGTCAAACTTTGAAAAAGACGTGGGATCTCATGCAATATTGCAAGATGTCACGCTCAGAGTGTGCGTTGCAAATGACTCTCAGCTACTACCACACTAAATATTATATCAATATCTAAAAAAATTGACTGAGTTCTTACAATTTTGTGTTAGCTGTCAATTAGCTGTGGCAGCCATCTGGAATTGCATTGACTCAAAAAAAAAAAATTGTAGTTGTTAACCAATGATTACATTATAAAAGTTTCATTAAGCTCCATCAGTGGTTCAGGAGATATTTTGCTAACAGACAAACAGGGTTAGCTTCACAATGTGGTTTTTACACAAAAGGACCAAGCGACATCATAAACACAATCACAAGGCATAAAATCTGTCTAGTGGTTCATGAGATATTTTGCTAACAGAGAGTTTACTCCAAATTGTTAATGGAGAAATTATAAACAGATCTTGTGCAGTGGATTAGCTCTTTTTTAGGGGATCACCTCCAGCTACTACCGAACCAAATTTTAGGCCACTATCTATAAAATAGACAGAGTTAAAGCCATTTTTGTGTTGTTTTTTTTAAGGTCATGGGGCTGTGGTAGCCATCTTAAATTGGGTTGATTTCAGAAGGTAATCAGTGGTAGATGTATGTCCAACAATTACTTTCTGCAAATCGCATTAAAAAGTGTCGAGTGGTTCACAAGATATTTTGCTAACAGACAAGCACAAAAGCAAACACACACAGGGGCATCCTGCAGTCTGAAGGCGAAGGCGATTTTAAAAAAAAAGTTCGACTTTTACTTCGTTAGGAACTACAAAGTTGTGTGTGGCCTTTTCGTAAAACTGATGCTCACAGCTCTGTTTCTAATGAGTGAGCTTAAAATGCTCCGAGCCCAGATGTCACCCAGTTCTCCTCCTCTGCAGGCGTTCTTCACAGACACCTACATCCAGGAGCACCCAGGTGACTATGAACGCATTGAAGCCCTTAAACATCTCATCGCCCTGCAGGTAAATTCTTTCACCGTCACTAACTCTGAGGAAAATCCCATTTTTCCAAGGCATATATATATATATATGTATATGTATATGTATATATATATATATATATATATATATATATATATATATATATATATATATATATATATATATATATATGTATATATGCTTGACTTATGTGTCACCCCCTCCCCCAACAGATTCCTCTGCTGGAGGAGGGAATTCGGATCCATGGGGAGAAAGCAACGGAGCAGCTGAAGCCTTTACACAATCGTCTGGTCACTTGCTTCCAAGACCTTCGGGAGAAAGTGGAGTCTCTTTATGGTGTCATAACTTTGGTGCGTTGCCAACTGCAAACTCAATTTAATGCAAGAGGGTGCCAAGTCTAGCTATTGCCCCCCTTGCCTTCCTATCAATTGCTTCTCATTCAAAGCAGAGTGTACATTATATTAGCACAGGACCATAAATCTTCCTTTAGCCAGGCTTTTGCAACCTGCGCTTTGCCTGTCACTCTGCATCTTCCCAGCCAAGATCCCCCGATGATGCTTAATCCCATTTGTGCCCCAGCCCTGCTCTCTGACTGAGAAAAAGAAGAGCCGCGTGGGCTCCGTTGTGATGCCCTACATCCTGTCTTCCACGCTGCGTCGCATGTCCACAGCATCAACCCTGTCCAGCGCCTCCTCAGGCCTCTCTAGTGGCTCTGCGTCCTCAGATGGACCCGTTTCCTCCCAAGAGTTAGTCCCCCGTTTCCTCCTCTTGTTTTCAAACATTGATTGTTCAAAACAGAGCAGTTTGTCTCTTTTTATAGTGGATTTGTCTTCCGTGTCTCTGCCTCGGGTCATTCACAAATCGTTCCTTATTGTGTTGTCCTAGTGATCGCAGGGTTTCTGTTCTGTCCCGCTCCGAGGAAGACAACAGAATCGCTCGAAAGAACAGGAAGGAGTGGAGCGTGAGCAAATCACAAGTCCTGCTGGAGAGGAAGTCAGATACAGATGAGGTATGGCCTGACATGCAGCAACCTTTTCATATGTAGCGTGCACTATCTGCTATTTTCAATTATACTAAGACACTAGGTTATGTTTTTAAGGTTTAATTGTAAAAAGTGAGCTATTTAGATCTCAGTGAAAGTTTGTGGGGTTTTTTTCTGCTCTTTTGTCCCCCAGAATTCTTCCGATAAACAGCAGAGACCCAAAAGTTTACAACTGGGAGACAGACGGCTCACCCTCTCCCTGTTCCAGGGTACCTCATCGCAGCTCAGCCTGTCTAACCCACTCAGCCCGCTTCCCGCCTCTCCAAACACCCCACACACACACCGCAGTTCCAGTACGTAGCAAAGAACTCATCTTCTGACAAGCACTGCAGCGCATGCCAGCATTTTATATTTTTCTTTCTCTTAAAGTTAGACTTTTCACACGAAAACGGAGGAATTTCTTGCAGACTGTCTTTGTGTAAGCACATTCTGGTCTGCAGACCTAATCAGGTCACACATACTCACAGATGCATGTGGTCTGAAAAGCTTTTATTCTTTCTCTTCTGCACTAGGTTATTCATCACTCCTCAGTGACAACGATGCCAATACTATTGACACCCCGGGGACCCCCCCACCCATGCCTCCAAAGAAACATCCGCATGAGATTGACAACCCTGGTTTCTCTTCAGAGGTACATCTGCTCAGAGAAAATAACAACCCCTCCCTAATGCATATTTAATGACAAGTAAACGTTAAAATATTCTGTTTTTATTTTTACTTAAAGTCTTAACACAAACTCTTTTCTGTTTTTTTTTTCCCCCCTTAACAGTTCATTCCTCCGTTACCATTGAAAATCGAGAGCAAGCCTCCACCACCGCCTCCAAAGACTCGAAAGTCAATGTTCCCCTCGTATGAGCACCCCCCTCAGTAAGGCTTCACCTACGCACAGGCCTCCAAGTTTCACTAATTCTCTGATTTGACTGTGATGCAGTGTTTCCTTTGCGACATTGTGGGAACGCTGCAGTAAGGATGCAGACAGACGGAACGTGGGGAAGATTTTCTGCAGCAGTAATTTCTCGCTTTCGGTTCACATTTCCAAACAGTCCTCTCCTCTCAAATTTGAACCACTATTTTGGTATGAAGCTAAAGGGAAGAATGGATGCAGGCACACAGGAATGCATGTATGATTCTGGGTAGATTTTAGGGACAGTCTTAGATTCAGCCTATTAGTGTAATGAAAGAGTTGTTTTTTTCAACATAAGTCACTATGGTGTATTTTTTTTTTAAATCAGTGCAGGGAAAAGGAATAAATAATGGTACAACATTTTATTTTATTTTTATGTTTGTATGAAGTGACACTGGATGAATCATTCTCCCTCTGGCTGTTTAACAGCATTCCATATATGATCAGGAAAAAAGCTGCATTAGATAAACGTCAAACTTGATTAAGAGCAGAGAACAGAGTGTGTAGAAGGTTTCTGTTTGTTTGTTTGATGTGTAGTTATTTTGTGTTTCTTAGTATTATGAGCACAGCAACTTTCCCAAAACCACAAGGTTTCAGAGACACTGGATAGCATTATTGAATGTGGTGCAGATTCTGCATTTGTTTTATTGTTTGAAATGAACTCAGTACTGTACCTGATGCTTCCAAGATACACTACATCGAGCTGAGGGAGGTGTCAGGTGGAAGCACTGTTTCCCTTCAAGGCATTCATCCACTGGTTGAAAGATATTTGATTGGGTTGTCAAGCCTGTACAATAAATATGGATCTGGAGCCAATAAACAGCAGGAGACAATGGGTCAAGCTTTTTACCTAGGTAACTAAATCAGTTCTGTAATTCTTAGCTCATGCATTACACCTTTGGTGGATTAATTGGTGTAAAGTTCAAAAACTATATTGCGTTGTTTAACAAGGATTATCTGAGGTTGCCAGGCAACCGCTGAATACCCCAGAAAAATGACTGCTCCTGACCCAGTAGTCCATTTGTCCAATTTAATTTTGAAGATATGTGATCTGTGTTGGCAAAATGAGTCAGAATGAGCACAGGCTGCAGTGCAAAGTAAGTGGGAATATTGATTTTTGCCAAAATTGAGATTTGCGTAAGAATGAATCCAAAAAGACAACATCTAGCAATCCCGGTAACTAAAGTAGTATCTAAACTACCAAAAAAATACCTAAACTACCTTTTAAATTATCAGGTATCAGAAATAATCCTGTGTCTTTAATTTCCTTTGAAATTGAGCATTTTTCTCTGCTGGCTGCCGTAGCGCTGGGAAATCACTTCACATAATCTTTGGTCATTGTGAAGCTTGAGGATTACCCTTTTTAAAAACAGGGCTGGATTTCCCTATGATATCATTCCAGACTAATAGAAAATTGAGTTTTCAAACCGGCATTCTCTTAAACAAAACTCGCATGTTGCCAGACCAGGTGATAAATCGCCACAGTTCAACAATCTACATATCATTTTGAAGCTTTCTTTTTGAGATGGAGAATTTGAAAATAAAAACTACGCAAAACTGAAGAATACCCCAGTGTGACTCATTTTGCCAGCACGGGTCACATGCAGTATATGCCTGCTATTTTGAATGGCAGTTCTGTGGAAATGTTCTGAACAATAAAATCTTACCTGTTTAGATGTTTTGAGCATCCTCAGTTTAAAGAAATACAGTTTATGTCCAACAGGACTGACAAGCTGACGGGCGGTCTGAATGCAGCCAAGACCAAAGTGGGTTAACCTGTTTCATTGTAAAAATTGTGACTTGAGTTATCAAAGTTATCAACAAGGGATGCATTCCATTTAGAAGAAGTTCTGCTTGGAAACCTTTTCCTAGAACAACCAGTATGCAAAGGTGCAGAAGAGGAATCCACCTGTGCTTTAACTACTCTTTCAAGTCAAATAATCTGCAGTGACATTTGCCTATCACTGCCATATTAAAACAGCTTCAGGCTTCAAAATTGCATAGCGGTTCATGCAAATGCTAATATTTAAATCTTTACATTGCTGTCAGTTTCTCAATACATGTGGATTTCAGCAGGAATATTTTGAAACTCCTGCAAGACTTGATCCTAAGCTACACTGGAAATGCTACATCTGGCTGCCTCCGCTGCTGTTTGCGCTCGCAAAGACCACAGAATTCTATTTAAGCAACTGTGTAATTGACGGCCATGACATAGCGTCTGCATGATGTATTTTGTTTGTTTTTTTGTTTAGATTGAAGCTGTTTTAGGATGGCAGCAATCCATTTTGTTCTTGATGGCTTTTCTACAGAACCCCTCTTGAAAAATAGGTATAATATTCCTTTGACACATGGTGTCGTGGTGGATGGAGAAAACATGCACATCTAGGTAATTATGGACACAGTGATCGTGGCCTGGTGGTCTCAGCTGTCTCTGACTCAGCTCTGGGACAGACTCCAAACCCTGAACAGGTTACCGTTAGGACGGGACATTAAGAATTAAATGAAACATTTAAACTCTTTTCTCCTGATTGGTGGATTCAAAACCAAACTATAATCCTGAATAATCCCAACTTTCCTGCTTCAGGCTCCAGGTAAATATTTATAGTAAGACTGTCTCGTCGTGAAAGTAAAGGAAGAGATTTTCAAATATGTTCAGCTTGGACTTCACAGAGCTGTAAATGCTTTACAAAACAAACTGAAACGTCTTAATGGATCACATTCTTTTTGTTGAAATATTCAGGTGTCCTTTTTCATTTCTTCTTAAATCATTTTAATAGTGAATTTTGAAAATGATGACTTTATTTTCATAGATTTGAACACCCAGTGCGAACAGAGACTGCATTTTAATACATTTAACATTCTGCTTTTCTTTGCACTGTTTAACTGTTTTTTTTTTTTTTTAAGAAGCAATAAAGTAACAATGTGCCTTTGGAGCAATAGATCCATGGGGTTTTTACATGATCAAATTGTGAGAATTAAGTTGTCTTTATTTTTCTATTTTTAGACTGAAATTATTTTACAAGGGATTAAAGTCATTGTACAGAACTCTTTTCTAAACAAGCAGCAGACTATTTTCTACAAACGCCTCAAGAGATGTGTAATGATATTTTTTTAAACGAACAAACTATTGTTGACTGAACCAAAATAAAGACTTTTTGAAAGGCCAGCCAAGTCCCATTTGTGATTTATTTATTTATTTTTTTTAAAGAAAGAAATGATCTTTTATTACCGAAATGCAATTCTGTAATCACAGAAGACACGATTGATTCCTCTCTATGTTCTCACAGGGAACATTGCACGCTCACAGGCTGTGATTCGAATGCTGATAGGCTAACAAATTACACATTTAAGCTCAACACATCTAACAAGCTGCCATAAAACCGGTGATTTATGCATTTCAAATACAAAGGGTTAGATGTAGGTAAGTGATGCCGCTGTAGCTCACGGTGATTCACAGGGAGTCATTATGTATGGAAGGGTTTATAAGATGTTTATGGTGGGTGTGTGATGGGTTCTGGTCCTGCTAATCGGAAATGTTAATGATCTGTACCCTCCTGTCAGATGCTGAGGGACGGGAGAGAACTCTTCCTGGAAATCTAAGGAGCGACGAACATTTGTTGTGTTCACTACATGGAAATGATGGTCATAAGGTAGCAGGTTTACACCTTCATACTAAGGTGACAGAAAGAGTATTGATTGTAATCATATTGTTCTTTTCATTTCCATTAGAGGTGTCTGTCTGGCCTCCTTTCAGCAGACATTACTGCAGTGACAAAACAGCTTCTGTCCTTGAGTTCTGTGAGAAGTCTTGAGGACACAGTCTCTGTTACCTTGACACAGCACAAGGTGGAAGGTTTTTTTAAGTGTTTTTTGAGAAAACTGATGCAAACTCAAACATTGCTTCAAATAAGAAAAAATTTGGTGGTGGTGGTGGGGTTTTACTGAGAAAAAAGAACAATTTATTTTTACCTTCATTGAATCGTGCGTTTCAAACTGCAGCAAAACCTGAAGGTTTTGTTGGTAGTAAAGTTTTTTTTTCCATTTTGTGTTTCTGTTCAAGCTCACAGCACATCTAAAGCAATAGTTCAACTCTTTTAAAGTGGGGTTGTAAGGTTATAAACAATATCTTACCTGTTGTACATACTCTTTGAATACCTTCTGTTTTTAGAAATGGTTAAATTCTGACTGGACTAATGAGTTAACGGCTAATCTGAGAGGCACCAAGACCAAAGTGAATCACTGTCACCTCAGATCAGCTCCCATCCCAGGTATTTTATTACAGAACATGGAGACAGAATTTTATGAGCCTTTACACTGCTGTCAGTTTTGCATTACACAACTTTTCCCTCAGAAATATTATGAAATTCCTGCCAGAACTGTCCCAAGCTGAAGTGTAAATGCTACAGCTAGCTGCTGGTGCCACCATATTTTTGCTTGCATATAACCATGGAATGCTGTGTAAATAATCATGTCATTCTAAAGTGACACAGGTTAAAAGATTAATTTAACACTGTTTGCATGAACTGCTGGAACATTTTTGAGAGAAGGCTGTTGTGATGCCAGTGATTGACTTTGGTTTTGGCCTCGCTCAGACTAGCCATTAGCTCATCAGTCCAGTCAAAATAAAACTCTTTTTTTCCAAACTGAGATTGTTCAAAGAGCTATCCACAACAGGTAAGATATTACCTGTTTATAAACTTTCACAGAGATCCCATTTTTAGAGATCTGAACTGGTAATGACTGTGACAAGCAATCTCTTTTAGATGTTGTTACATTGATTTACATCCTAATATGTGCAACAGTATAAAGCTTTTGTGATTGTTTTTGCTTGTAATTAAAAACATTTTATTTGGGGAGAAGTAAGGATTTCAGGCAGGCCAGTTCTGCCCCCTCCTCTTCCTCACCCTGTCTTTGTAATATGTGCAGAAGGTGCTTCTGTTTTGTCTCGTTGGACTTCTACCAAAAAAGACATCAAGCGTTTGTTGCTCTAAAATTTCTGGGGATTTTTCTGCTGAAATATAAACTATATTTCAAAATAATTTTTGCCAAAAGTCTGATGTGACCCCACATCATCACAGGACCTGGCTTTTGGACTTGTTGCCAGTAACAGAGGATAAATGGTTCATTTTTCATTCTGCTGAGCACACAGCCTCCATTTCTTTCAAAATAAATCTGGAATACAGATTGATCTGACTACACTATGTTTCCAGAAGTCTTAAATTATTTTACAATATCCTCTAATCTTTATTTGAGAAGCCCTTTTTTAAAACCACTTGATTTTTATTTTTCCACAGACAGCATCTATCAGCAGTTATATTATACTTACACCTTGTGGCTTTTATACGTTTTCTTTTGTTCTGTTTCTTTTTATATAATTTAGGAAACGATTTTTGTTCTGTCTAAGTATGTTAGTCTTTCCTTGTGAACACCAACAGATAGCTCTATTTCTTTCACACTGTCTAGAGAAGGATAGGTCTTAACTGAGACAAAGGTCTCTAATGTTATGGCAATTAGGGAACAAATTTATCAACTTACAACATATCAAAAAGCATGTAAAACTTTATCCCTAACTGCACACGGATTGATGAACTGGAATCTCATCCTCATTAATGAGGGCATTGGTCCGGTCTGTTGGGGTTAAGAAGGAGCTGAGCTCAGAGACAAAGCTCTCGTTTTACTGGTTTATCTATGTTACAATCCTAACCTATGGTCATGAGGTTAATCATTACCCAAAAGAACAGAATCTAAGATACAAGTGGCTGAAAAAAGCTTCCTCTGTAGGGCGGCCGGGCTCAGCCTTAGAGATAAGGTGAGGAGTAGAGCTGCTGCTCCTCCTCATCAAAAGGAGTCAGCTGAGGTGGTTCTGGTATCTGATTAGGATGCCTAATAGGTGCCGCCCTGTGGGGATTTACTGGGTTAGTCCTACTAAGCGGATACCCCAGGGCAGACCCAGAACTCACTGAAGAGGTTTTGTATCCTCTCTTACCTGGGAGTGCCTCAGGACCCCACAGGAGGAGAGGAAGAATGGTGTCAGAGTTTCCCTCCTGGACCTTCTTCCCTCACCACCCGAATGTGGATGAGGGGCAGAAAATGGAAGGATGGCTCATCTCTTACAGAGACAGATGTGAATTTTAGCCTAAAAGCCTCAGTTCAAATTAGTTTATTATACCAGAGTAATAAAACATTGTAAAAAAAAACCTGAAATAACACATTAAAAATCATATCCCTGATCTGAGAAGATTATAAAAATAGCCTCTGGTAAAACACAAGTTTAGAATCATTTCAGCATGTTTATCATCAGTCAGCAATGTTGTTGAGCATTTACTTTTGGGAACTGAGCCGGAGCAGTGCCTGTCTCCAAATCATAGAATAAAATGTTCAACAAAAATCCTATTTCCTTGAAAGGTGGAGTCACTTTTTCAGTGCCAGTGATGGGAAACGAGGCTTAGCTACTGTATGTGTTTAACAACATGTTGCCTGCTTCTTCAGTCAGTTAGCAGGTTATTATCTGTGTCAGCTCCTCTCAGCTCAGTCTTGTAGTTTCACCTGCTGTTTTTCCGCTCTGTTTCTGCTCTGTTTCTCTGGGTCTTGCGTGCATGTTTAACTTTACGCTCATAAACTTTAGGTTCAGCTTGGTGCTTTGTTTGTCCTTGTGACACATGGAGTTGTCTCTCTGGAGCAAAATGTATTTTTCAAAGGAACACTGCTGCAAGTGTTGCATGGCAAAACACACAGTACTCCTGTGTGTTCCCCCAAACACACAGTACTCCTGTGTGTTTGGGGGAAAAGTGCATAGGAAGCACGTTTGATTAAAAAAAATCCTCCTAAACTCTGTACAGCAAGCTTAAAATACCTGCCATGTTATAGCAAAAACATTTACATTACATTTGAAGTTATGACAAAAAGAATTTTTTCTTGAGAAACTTTAAATCCTTACAGGTTATCTTAGAAAGCAGAGAAAAGAAAAATATTAATTATTGCTTGATATTATACGTATGTGAATAAACATTTCCTTTCTTAGGATATTATTCAGTTTCCAGAAAAACAAACAAAAAAAAAAAACAAACTCTGCAGACATTCTTGTTATTCAGTTAAAAAAACTCCAAAAAAGAAATTTTATTCCTACCACTGGGCATAATTTGTGCATTAAATTGTATTTTTATTTCACGATTTCCCCCACACAAGTGATATTTTCACTCAGGAGCCATTTTCACAGGCTACTTTCTGACACACCTGAGACTGCACAGAAATCCATAAAAGATTAGAATAAAATAGTAATGTAAATTAATGGCATAATGATAATAGTTTTTAATCATTGGCAAATAGAATTTTGCCAATATTTCCTTGTGTGTCTGTGTTTCTGTTTTCCTGAGGCCTGAGCCTGTGGCCGATAATAAAATAAAATAAAATAAACTAAGAAAAGCTGGTCAGAGTGTGAAGATTGGGTGTATTTCTATCTCCATCAGGAAAATGACACACATTCAAAATTCACAAGTCCCCTTTTTGAAAACCTAATTTAATAATTTATGTTAAAATTGTCAATCTGACCCTCCCACCGTGAAAATAGATGTAAGTTAATAAATCATTTCCTGAGGCTGCAAAATGTAGGATTTATACGCCAAGAAACCAAAATCAACTTTAAAGTGGAAAGGATTGACAAAAAAAAAAAGTTTAAGATGACACAGAATGAATAACTTGTAAATTAGTCATCTTCTTTCCGACATGGTGTTAGTTTAACCTGCAATGACAGGTATCAAAAACTTTTTTTTTTTTTAAATATTGAAATAGCAGGCTGCTCCAGAGTTTAGGTGCAGCTACAGCAAAAGCTTGATCTCCTCTGTGCTTCAAATCTGCTCCCAGGAGCATTTGCTCACCTGACCTCACAGACCTGTTCAGAATATGCAGTGAGAAAAGGCTTGAGAAATACAAATTTATTGAAAGACTTAAAAATAAACAATAAGATTTTAAATTTAATTCTAAAATGAAGAAAGTGCAAAGAAGATAAGACAGGTGAGAGGTGGTGTTGCCTGTCAGGAAATGAGCTGCAGCATTTTGGACTGGTGAGACAGCAGGGATTGGTTGATACCAAAATAAAGACTATTACAGTAATCTATTCATACATTTATCCATCCTTTTTCTTTATCCACTTTCACATGCAGGGTCACAAGGATCTGGTGCCTATCTCTGGTGGCATTATAGTAGTCCAGTCTGAATGAAATAAAGACATGAATTACTCTTTTTAATGAGTTAATGGGGAAAAAAGCCTAACTCTAACAAGGGCCCTCAGCTGGAAGAAATGGACAACAGAATTTATTTGACTGTCAAACAAAATGGTGCTGTCAAAAACTGCTCTGAATTTGTTTGCAAAGGGTGTTTTGCAAGGCTTCATAGATCCAAGAACATTACTGTGAGACTTGTGACGGACAGCTGATGAATAGTTCTTCTGTTTCTTGTTTGTTAAGGTTAAGAAAATTGTGAGCCGTCCATAATTTCAACTCACCAAAACAATCCAACAAAAGCTCCTAAAGTGTTGAGGCTGTCTTTGCGAAAGGGAGATATATTTATGAATCATTAGCGTAACAACAAAATGGAAGCTTGTAAAGAAAAAAGTGATGGGTCTAAATGGACCTTTGGGGAACCCCACATGAGAGAGGTCCTGGTGACTACGATTGACCACCGAGTTCAGCAGAAAAGCTTCTGGTATTTCTGTTTGTGAAAAACATACAATCTGAAATCTTTAGTTTTTTGCCAAGCAAAAAAGTGTCAATAACACAAATCATATTTCTGTGTGTGAATCACGGCCAGTATTTTCTCCTGTTGACCTCCCTCCTGCCTCTGTCATGTTCAGCTCCTTCCAGCAGTTTGAGTAATAAAAGCAGAGGCCTTGGCTCGACCTAATTCCTCTGCATCAAAGAAAAATATGCCCTTTCTTACTTTGTCCACTTCTCTGCTGGAGGCGTCCCAGCACTCTGAGTGTACAGGGATTAACGCATTATTGTATCTCTGCTTTGAACCTCACTAGGTGGTGCCAGAGGGTGTGAACTAATGTAGTGTCGCAAAGACGTCTGTTGCCTTTCTTTTTCTTTCTTTTTTCTTTTTCCTGAAGTCTGTTTGCTCAGGGAAGGTTTGCTGGGCTCAAGGGAGTGCACTTTTCAGTAACTCCCAACTTTGCAACCACACACGTGGTTACAGCAATCACACCTACTAGCTGTCAGGTGCAGGGACACACATTCCTCCTCCTCCACCCCCTCCTGCTCTCTGTGGAGGAGGGGGTTGCTGTTCTTTGTCAATGTTCTGTTTTCTGACTCCGAGGCCTTTTGGCCTGGTGTAACTCCAGTTGCCAGCGTGCCACTGTGATCCCTGCGTGAAGCTGCAACAACCTGGGACCTGGTTGAGGAAAACACTCTGAGAAACCCCTGCCAGGGAAGAAAAAAAAATAAAAAAATAAAAATCAAGTTGTATGTACTGTAGTGTTTTATTAATATGCTCTGTACTCTCACCACAGCCGCATGTATTTTTTAACATTTCAGATGGGCACAGACTTACATCATGGCCAAGCAACCGTGCTCGGGAGATAGATTTTGCAGGCCTGTCTATTATTTGTTTCACTGAAATATTAATTTTCATCAGGCACACTGTGATAAGGTTGTGATTTTCTTGGTGTGCATCACTCAAACAGCTCTACACGTCCTGTCCTAACAAGTTAAGACAGCAAAAATGTTCAGTTCAGCAGGATGTCAGAAACTTCTAAAATAAAAAATAGGATTTTTCAATTTTAGCTGAAACCAGATAATCAAAATATTTAAGCAAAACGCAATTTGTTTTTTCAGTTTTCAACTTTTGCAGGATTTTTGGACGTAGTCTTATGTTCTGGCAGCTTCAGACATGACAAACACCAGTACTCATCCAGACAGGTGTTAAGATCGTGTATCATGGTTTTCCAAAGAGTCTTTTTACCGTAGATGAGTACCATGGCTGTGACAGTGGTGTAGACCGACGTTACAAAGAACGTGACGCCGATAGAAGTGTCGTGGTTCACCACAATCTGGTAGTTCATGTATAGGTCGACCACAAGGTAAACGATGAAGTTGCCTACAAGAAGCAGAGACATCTGGACCACCCTCAACTGAGAGCCAAGCTTTGGGCGGTGGGCACCGTTGTTGCTGGCTTTCATGTGGCGGAGATGGATGACCAGGTGGACGGAGATGGAGATGCAGCACTTCAGCATGATCATCCCCGGCACCACGTCAGAGAGGAGCAAAAAAACAACATCGTAGAACTCCCCGGTGGTGGTTTTGGGCAGCAGAATCCCGCAATCCTCGTTTGTGTGTTTTTCCGTGGTGTGGTTGTCGGGTTGAAATAGCACCATTGTCGGAATGCAGCAAGCCAGTCCACACATTGGGATAAAGAAAATGGCCAGGGTCACGTGCTTGAGGATGGCAGCTTGGATCTGCGTGTAGCAGTGGTTGGGTGTGCTGACCAGCTTGGTGCTGTAGTAAAAGGTGAGAAAGCTGGTGTCCCACATGATGGTGAACTTGAAGCTGAAGATGATCAGCAGCAGGACTGTGTAGAACATCTGGGCCATGTAGCACTTGCTGTCCACCTCATTCACTGTCATCCAGAAGTAACACACCAGCTGGTGGGACACGTTGGCCACTGCCAGAGCCATGACGATGGTCTCGCTGGGACTCCTCTCCTTTTTCTCATTTTTGTTCCATAGGCTCATCAAAAACATGTAGACATTAGAGAAGACACTTGTGACGGCCACCAGACCTGTCAGCACCCAGAGGGTCAGTTTACTCACTCCGAGCATCATCTTTACCCCAAATATATCTGCAGTGGGAACCTCGGAGGATGATTCCTCAAACTCAGCAGTCTGTGTGCGGCTCTGCTTGTGTTCTGCTGGGTTCAAAGAGACGAAATAACAAAAGCAGAAGCATTAAGAATGCTCACTTCAACCCAGACCATTCATCATATTTGTGCGACAAAATAAAATTGGTCACAGTTTGTCAGAAGGGCCTGAGGAAAAAAAAAAGAGTCTCACATTTAGCTTTTGATTTACATAAAACAGACACAAATAGGCTCAATTAAAGTCTTCTTATGTGACTGACAGTATATGTGAATTCTGAAATTTAGGAGTCCATGTGCAAAATCAAGCTTAAATGTTTGTTTGTTTGTGTTTTACCTGAAATGAAGCTCCTGAAGGTCAGATGAGGATTTTTTTTTTCCTCCGGAACGTCTCTGATTAGCTTGTCTTTGCCTGTCAGTTGTTACAACGTGCTGTCGGATTCAATAGTTGAAGTGATAAGTCCTTTATTTTGTTCTGTTAAGTTTTAATCACCACCTGGAGTCATGAACAGAGGGCAAGCCCTTGGATTCAAGTGTTTCCTAACAGGAATTTATATGTAAGAGCTGGATTTGCATCATGTCTGACCACAGGTAGTGGTGAAGCAGTATTTGCATTGCAACAGGTTGGACAGGATGTATGCTTCCTATAGGCATTCAGCAACTTCACTGTATGTCTGACAGAGCTGCACGACAGCTCATCCAGTCCACAGACCACAATCTACCACATGCCGCATGCAAATCTAGTTATTCCTGCAGCTGTGCCACATATTTACAAACACCAGACCAGCAGAACATCCATTTACCTGATAAGAAAAGCAAATCACCTTGAAATCACCTTTGGGATCCTGGCTTATGCAACACCTTATCGCTGTGACTTTGTGGAAAGACTTTAAAGAAGATGTTGACTGAAATTCCAGCTCCATTTACCATTTTTGTTTACTTGAAATGATGAGAGACAAAACATCAGATCCAAATTTAGACTATATCTATAAAAAAAGTTGTCATGTCAAAGAGAAAAACTTTCATTTTCTTTTTTCAAAACTGAGACATCTGTTTTCCTCACAATCCAAATGTTGTTGAAAGAACAAATGTTGCAAACCTCTCGTAAGCATGCCCCCACCCCATCCTATTAATGCTCACATCAAAATCAACATGATAGTATGGCACATTTTTCCAAACTATTAACACTTTAATGTCAGGATTTGGGTTTTGTTGTTTTTTTCTTTGTGATTTCTTTTGTGTTTAAGGGTTATTGTTTTTGTGTTTCTGCCTCTTGTGTTGTGTCATCATTCACTTCTCCTCTGTTTAGCTCTTGTCTTCCTACCACACCCATCTTCACCTCTTGCTAGTTGAAATCACTCACCTAATTACCCTCAGCTTTAAAACCTGGTCACTTTCTCCACCTCCTCGTTGGTTCATTGTCTCTAGTTCCCTGTTGCTGTTTATTGTCCCTCAGCTCTTGTTGTCTCGTTCCTTGTCCTGTTCTGCCTTGCCTTGTCTCGCCTCATTTGCATTTTGTTAAGTTTAGTTTTGGTGCCTCGCCAGCCATTCGTTTTTGTTTGTTTTATTTAAAAATAAGTTTTTGTTTATTTAAGATGAGCCTGCACTCTGGGTACACCTCCTTCTCTGCCCACCTTGACACTTAAACATGTCTGTTTATTTTTCAGATATCTGCAGTCAGTTTCTATGTTTAAGAAAAGCGTGCTAACTTTGCTGGAAACTATTTCCCACTTAAAAGGATATTTTGAAGTGAGGCTCTGTGACAAAGTTACGAAGAATTAATATCTTACCTGTTTTAGATAGCTCTATAACAGCTGCAGTTTGGAGAAATAGTTTACACTTGATGGGACTAATGAGATAACAGCTGGTTTGAATGCAACTAGCATTACGTGTTTTTTTTTTTTTTGTACAGTTGAATGGTTATTTGCAGGGACAAATAGCAGCAGCAATTAGCTGTATCACTTCCATTGAAGACTGGGGTCCAGCAGGAATTTTATGATATTTCTGCTTAAGTAACTGAGCAATGGAATTGAAAAAATTACAAAGTTTTATTATTTATATATACACTTACTGGCCACTTTATTAGATACACCTGTCCAACTGCTCATTAACGCAAATGTCAAATCAGCCAATCACATGGCAGCAACTCAATGCATTTAGGCATGTAGACATGGCCAAGACGATCTGCTGTAGTTCAAACCGAGCATCAGAATGGGGAAGAAAGGTGATTTAGGTGACTTTGAACATGGCATGGTTGTTGGTGCCAGACGGGCTGGTCTGAGTGTTTCAGGAACTGCTGATCTACTGGGATTTTCACACACATTCATCTCTAGGGTTTACAGAGAATGATCTGAAAAAGAGAAAATATCCAGTGAGCGGCAGTTCTGTGGGCGCAAATGCCTTGTTGATGCCAGAGGTCAGAGGAGAATGGCCAGATTGGTTTGAGCTGATAGAACGGCAACAGTAACTCAGATAACCACTCGTTACAACCGAGGTATGCAGAACAGCATCTCTGCACAACACGTCGAACCTTGAGGCGGATGGGCTACAGCAGCAGAAGACCACACAGGGTGCCAATCCTGTCAGCTAAGAACAGGAAACTGAGGCTACAACTCGTACAGGCTCACCAAAATTGGACGATAGAAGATTGAAAAAACATTGCATGGTCTGATGAGTCTCAATTGCTGCTGCAACATTGGGATGGTAGGGTCAGAATTTGGCGTCAACAACAGGAAAGCATGGATCCAATCTGTCTTGTATCAATGGTTCAGGCTGGTGGTAGTGGTGGAATGGTGTGGGGGATATTTTCCTGGCACACTTTGGGCCCATTGGTACCAATTGAGCATTGTGTCAATGCCACAGCCTACCTGAGTATTGTTGCTGACCATGTCTATCCCTTTATGACTACTGTGTACCCATCTTCTGATGGCTACTTCCAGCAGGGTAACGCGCCATGTCATAAAGTGCAAATCATCTCAGACTGGTTTCTTGAACACGACAATGAGTTCACTGTACTCGAAGGACCTCCACAGTCACCACATCTCAATCCAATAGAGCACCTTAGGGATGTGGTGGAATGGGAGATTCGCATCATGGATGTGCAGCCGACAAATCTGCAGCAACTGCGTGATGCTATCGTATCAATGTGGACCAGACTCTTTGAGGAATGTTTCCAGTACCTTGTTGAATCTATGCCAAGAAAGATTAAGGCAATTCTGAAGGCAAAAGGGGGTCCAATCTGGTACTAGCAAGGTGTACCTAATAAAGTGGCCGATGAGATATATATATATATATATATATATATATATATATATGTGTGAAATTCACAATTCACAATTTCATAACCTTTCATAGTTTTTAAGTCTTTACATTCTTGTCAATTTTACAGCAATGTAAAAATTATAAAGTCGTCAATTGTCGTCAATTTCTTAGCAATTTCAGCAGAAATATTTTGAAATTCTTGCCAAAACTGACTTTAGACTGAACTAGAAGTGTTACAGCTAGCTGCTGCTGTGGCTCTTCGCTTTTGCAAATAACCACAGAATTCTATTCAAATAACTCAGTAATGTGAAATTGATGGAAGAGTAAAGAGTTATGAAGAAGCGTTTGCCCAAGGCACTATTACATTTTGGAGGGAGTTGTTGAAGGTTGTTTGATTTAGTTGTTACCTCGTCAATCCTGTCAGTCTGTAAACTGTTTATATCTAGACCTCTGACCGGAACCCGGACGCTGACGCCATAATGGAACCAGCTTCTTTTAAGTCCTGCTTCCTCCATGTAAACTCTTGTTGTTGGATGTAGATCTCACCTCACTGGTGTATTCTAATACTTCAGTTGTAATTAGTTATTTCATGGTTAAAATAAATGTCGTATAACACCATGACTGTGTGCAGGGTTATTCAAGTTTCTCAAATGTGTTTCTCAATAACACATTTTTGTAATTAAAAATGATGTACAACCCAATCAAAACTTAATTTTCCTTTAAGTGCATTAAAACCAAAAAGCTCTTTTTAGTAATGACACTTTGAATGTAGGTGTGAAAAACAAACTGCAAAAGGTAGACTGCTTTCAGTTTTTGCTATGGCAACTCTGGAACATTCATTTTTGAATGAAAAAAGGCAATTTGCAATTTTTGAATGAGGCAGCTTTATATGTGATTAACTAGTGCATCTCTTAACTTGCTTCATGCAGGTCTGTCAAAAGGCAGGTTTATTTATGCATATAAAATAAAAATTGACGTTAGAAGCGTTGAAACATTCGGTTTGAGCAAACAGAAAGTTGACAATGATAGAAATGTGCCCACTAAAGGTCAATTTGTGTTGAAGTCAAACAAACAAAAAAAAAGTTAAAGTCAAACACAGCTGAGGTGCGCCAAAGGTTATTAGAGTCAAAAAATAAAATAAAAGAAGAAAAAGGTACTGCAGATTAGTGCAGCATAGCTTGTGCCCTTGAGGGGACCAGAAGTTGTTTTTTTTTTCCTTTTTTTATGTTATTTTTTGCTGACATCCCACCAGCTTTAACCACTTCCAGCTGCTGTTATTAATTCAACACACCTTCTGAAGATGGGATCAGAGCACGGCAGGGTGTTTTAGGAGAGGTTGGACCGTGGGTGCAGTGCTGACTTTGCCTGCTGAGGGTCTTGGCTACCAGTTACACAGCCACAACGCTTCATAGTTGACTAAAAACTAGTTTTCTGGCTGCCTTGGAAAACACCAGAGAACCATAACACAAAAAAAGCAATTTTGCAGCCCTTTCATGTGCAAAGAAAAAAGTTTTCATTGGGGACAAACACACACAGGAGAACTATGGGCACAACAGACCTCTCCTTCTTGGAATCCTCTGACTCCCAAGCATCTAAAAAGTTTAATTTTATACTGATTTACATACACCCTGGAGAATAGCCTATTCTTTTTTTCTGTGACCTCATCCGTGCTCCAAGACTGGGGCTTTTAAACTCAGCTTTATTCCCCGTTTATCAACTTTCTAATTAAAACGGCTTCAAACCTTCGACCACGTGCTCTAAGTGATTAATCATAGCTAGTTTTATGTCAATACAAAAATCCCCATTTTCAGAGCGGTGCCAACTCATTCCAGTTTCACCAAGAGATACATTTTAAATGCTTTCCTGCTCAGCATTTCAGCCCAGATGATGGCAAGAAATAAAAATAATGTGCCTGAATGAGTTCACATAGGAATCCTTATTGTCACAACAGTTCAAAGATTTTAATCTGTACAAATAAAAAAGTATTAAAGTCACATTCACATGTTAGAAAAGCACCCGATTAAATATACATTTGTTTACTATGTACATTTTACATGCAGTTTTAGCTAAATTTGTGTAAGTAATAAAGTTTGTATAATGAGGTCCTGTTTTTGTTACCACCAGTGAAACAGTGTCTGCATCAGACACCTTCATTGTTCTCCAGCTAAATATGGGATTGTACTTTGAGGCTCTTTTAAAAGATTTTCTTTACAAGTCCTTTTACACGAGAAGTGTTTTCAATAAAAGTTGCCGTTTTATGCTTGTGGTTACACAGCGTATCCATATTGAGGGTCATATCTGAAGGAAGCTGCTTTGGTCCCTGCAGAGGAGGTTTCATTATTGCCTCCTGTAAAGATGAGGCCAGATTCACTGATACTGGGCATGGGGCTCGCCACGGCGTTGTACTGGATCCCGTGGTGAGTGCGGTATCCCACCATGGAACGGATACTCGATGCTCGGCTGGTCGGTCTGCTCTCTGGAGCCGGAGCGTCATGCCTGAGGGGAAAAACAAAAAAAGAAAAGTAAAAAGTTTGAATTAGCTCTGATCTGAGATATGCTTTCTTTTCCCCCTTGAGGCCTGAAACGCTCTCCCAATCTCTGATGCAATACCTAATTTCATTTGCAACCTCCTTCTGGTAGCGCTTCTTCTTGAAGTGGGAGACCAGGCACCAGATGAGAAGCAGGAGGAGGAGTAACAGCAGCAGAGCACCTATCACTGCACCGGCGATGACACCCGCTTTATTGATAGCTGAAAGAGAGAGGACACGGTGCGTAGACATTAAAGATGTGCAGCTCTCTTTCTGTGCTCTCAGAGACATTCGACTCACTTGTGAATTAAAAACTGGCAAAATTAAAGAATTCCTTGAAAGAAGCCATATCTGGTGAAACCTTATAAGCGTTATGCATGAGCTCATGTGATATTGCAAAATTTAATGGGATCTGTTAATGCTCAAAGCATGTTGAGAACAACTTTGAGCTGCTACCTCATCAAATACTGGCTCAATATCTGTAAATTTGACTAAATTTTAGGCCTTTTTGTGTTTGTTAAGGTTGATTAGCTGTGGTGGCCATCTTGAATTGGGCTTACTTCAAAAGTTAATGAATTTCTCAAAGTTTTATTCAAATCTGTCTAATGGTTTATGAGATATTTTGCTAACAGACTAACCATTAATACCAAAGTTTTAAGCAAAGATGGTGTGCATTGTTTAACACTCAAAGTATGTGTTGTGAATATTTGCATTTTCTAGGATCAGTTGGCTGTAGCGGCCATCTTAAACAACCATATTGAACTACATTGACTCTAAATTTTGAACATGTCTACACTATTATTTTCTGAGCATTTTATTAAAATCCATCTTTTGGTTCATAGTTTTGCCAACATGACAAACAAACGCACAAGGACAAAAACAATTAAACATACACCTTCAGGATATCTTTGTGTTCATGTTTCTTAAAGAGTAATGTTATGTGATGAGATAGTAAACTTACGGTTGTATGCACGCAGCGAGTATTTGCACATTTCTTGACCAACAGAATTTTTTGCTTCACACATATAAGTTCCAGTGTTGCTGTCTGTGTGGTTCTTTATCAAAAGCTCTCCACTCGTTGGGTCTTAACGAAAGGAGAGAAGAGTCAGAACAAAGCACAGCGACGTGAATGTGCAGATGTGCTCACGTTGAGCTGCTTACCTTGTGTTGCAGTGGCTGGCATCGTACCTCCGCTCTCTCTCGTCCACCTATAAGTGAGAGGAATGGACCCCATAGAGGATTTACAGCGCAGCGAGACGGAGCCACCTTTCTCCTCTCTGCCTTCAACCCAACACTTTGGCTTAGAGGGGGGAACTAATAAAACAAAATGAATTAACTCATTTAGTGAATTCATTCAGGAAGTTTAAATCCTGTCATGAGAAAAAGAAAGACCATCCTTTGTAATTCTAGGGGTTTAGATAACAGGATATAATAAAATTGATCGGGTCCCTACAAGGTTCTAAACCTTTTCAAAATTAACCTCAAGTGTACAAAAAACATATCAGCACCATGTTATTATTTTATAAACAAAAACAAAGCCGTTTTCCATTTTCTGTTTGACTTTACTAGTTTTGTGGAGGAATTTTGGCTCATTCTTCCTGCCAGCATTGTTTTAATCCATTGAGATTTGCAGATATTTATTTCTGCACAGCTCTGTTAATGTCCCACCACAGTGCTTGAGGTCTGGACCGTTCCAACACCTTGATTTTTGTCTTTATCAGCTGTTCTGTTGTATTTTTACTGCTGTGTTTGGGATTATTGTCCCATTTTGTGTTCTGGTTTGGTCTGAGCTTCAGGTGTCGGACAGATGTCCTCACATTTGACTCTAGAATACAGAGGAGTTCATGGTCTACTCCATGACTGTGAGGCACCTAGGTCCTGTGGCTACAAAACAAGCCCAAATCATGACCCCTCCACCACCATGCTTGACAACTGGTATGAGGCGTCCGTGGTGATAATTTGTTTGCTTTTCCCCCAGATATGGAGCTGTACATTATGACCAAACATCTCTACTTTGGTCTTTTCTGAAAGACGTTGTTACAGAAGTCTTGTGGTTAATTTAGATACAACTGAAAAAAATCTAAGCTATGCTGCTATATATATATATATATATGTTTGTTTGTTTTTTTAAGAACCCCCCCCCCCAAAAAAAAAACACAACAGATTTTCTCCTCATACTGTTCCAAATAAGTCATACTTGTTCAGCCTTTTTTTAAAGTGTCTTGTCATGAACTTTAAGTTTTTTTTCCCTGTTTTTGCAAATGTTGCTAATGGTTTGAGAAACGTTTTTGAGGTCCTAAAAATTTTTCACTTGTAAATCATCTTTCACTCTGTAGATTGATGGACTCCAAATTGTTTGGAAATGACCTTTAACTCTTTCCAAATTGAAGGCAGCAACATCTGCTTCTCTAAGGTCACTGCTGATGTTTTTCCTCCTTGGCATTTTCTCTTTTACATTTGATCAGGAGCACCTGGCTGCTTCTTTTCTTCTGAAATCCAATAGAAGCTGCAAGCTCACTCACACACAACATTTCGGCTTCACTTTTTGTTTAAAAAAATTAACAATTCATAGTGGAAGGTGTTGTGTTTTTTTCCCACTTACATTAGATTTGAATAATTTTAAAACTTGATGAAAAAAAGACCAGATCTTTTCTAATATGTCCTGAAACATAAAACTTTAGAGTTGAAAGAGGATAGATTTCCTTTTTCCCATGACCAGATTGTAAGTAGGAAGTGAGAAAAGAAGAACTTTCACATTCCACGTCACTGACAGAGCATTTAAATAACAGGAAGTTGGACATAATGAACAGGTAGAACCAGTCAAAAAGAAATTCCTCCTCACCCATCACAACTAGAGTGATTTTTCTCATGTCGACACCCGGTGACTTTTTGACTTTACACTGGTAGGTGCCGGTGTCTGAGATCTTCACACCCGAGATGGAGATAGAAGCGTCTCCTTGCTTTGGGTCTGCCAAAAATGCCATTCTTTTGGAATAGCTGGACTCGTAGAAGTGCATCTGGCCTCCTGAATATGATACGATCTGAGATGCAAAGTTTGCAGTGAGAAATAGGTTCTTTTGCTTCCAGTAACTGAGTTGAAAAAGAAAAGAAAACTAACCCTTATGCGCATGCATTAGTCATTTTTGTCCAACACCCAAACAGGTTTTATCTGTCTGTCAACAACAGAGTACAAAACTTACCAGTTTGTCTTTCTGTGTCATGTCTGGGCTGACGTTGGACCATTCAATGTCCAGCTCTCCTGTGTCCTCTGTGCCCGGTGTGTAGGTGCATCCAAGGCTGACCGTCTGTCCCTGAGGCTTCTGAATGGTCTGTGGCCCTGATGAAGTTATCTGCAGCGCCTCTGTCGCACAAACATTCAGATTTGTCCACTTCAAAATGTACAACTGCCTCTTTTCCATCCCCTCCCCCCAATAAAACACTAAAACTCATGAATTTATATGTTTTCTGCTTAATGATATTCAAGCTCTGGGTCTGAGCAGGCTCAGGGTGGAAGAGGAAAGCCAAAGTGAGACTAATTGGCCTCTCAAGTCAGCTGAAGATTTGAGGCTTTAGAGACAAAATATTAAAAATAAAAAAATAAGAAATAAAAAAAAATTAAAGTGATATATTTTCCAAAACGAGCTGCACGCTAATTTAATTGTGGAGGCTCATTAACTGTAAGAAATAGATGGGCAAATGTTGATTAAAACTGAGTGGATAGGCAAAAATGAAAAACGCATAGTTGTGACAGTTTCAAGCCTTCTCGGAGTCGACACACACCCTAGTGACTCACTGCTTTTATGACCACAGATTTTAATTACAACAGATAGCTTGACATGCATAAAAAGATTTTTTTTTTTCCCCCTGCAGATCATTATTAACAAGCAGTACCACATTTAAACAGATCCAGGTTCCTTATCTTTAGCTCTGAGAAGGAAAAAAAAAAAACTCAGATGTTTCCACATTTAGACGTTTAACCTTAACTAAACATCTGAGTGGAGCACAAATCCTCATCTCTTCTGTCGCCTCTCTTGTCTTAAACTCGGTATCAAACTCTGAAAGCACTCCGGTGCCACTGCAACAAAACAAAGCATGTCACAGGTATTTATGAAAGCTTGTAAAATGTCAGATGTGATGAAAGGAAGCGGAGAAGACGGCTGAATCTAGTCAATCAAATGTTTACACTGTGAAAGACCCCCTGGGCAAAAAGCACTGTTGAGAAGAAGATGATGTTTTCTATCAGCTTGACAGAAAAGCCCAGTCGCTAAGCTTAATACAAAGAGCCAAAAATATTCAAATCCTCTACACTCTTTTCCACTGGATAACACGTTATCTCTGTTGTACTGGGAGCTTGCATCAGAACTTAGGAAATCAATCAGGCTTCGGAACACCAAATGTTCAGATGGTAAAACGGAGAAGATGTGGTGGCTTAAAGGACCTGGGAGGAAAAAAAAAAACTCACCTGCTGCAAGCGTTTGATTTCATTCACTTGTGTTGTTAGTATCTGAAAATAGCTTGGAAAGAGGCCCAGAACTAATTTCTCTCCTTAAGGACCATAAAAATGTCTCTCAGGGTTATTCACTTTCAACAGGTTTTTTTTTAAGGTATGAATGTTATGCAGGGAAGTTGTCAGACATTAATGTATGAGTCAGTGAATGTCTACGATGAGATTCAGCTGTCAGACTGTGAGAATCTCTGATCAAGCTCCCAGTAAACAGCCTTTTAAAACAAAAATGGTTTCAGTTGAAACATCTGCCTCTTTGTTAATTGATCTGAAATTAAAATCTAGTGACAGAAAATGAAACTCACCTGTTGTCAGCTGACTTGTTATCAGAACCAGCACGGCCACCTTCAGCCACACGCTCGTAAACAACTGGTCCATTTTAACGCTGGCAGCTACAGTACCAACAAATATATTGTTAGAATCCCATTTCAGTCACAGCTTCTTATCTCTGAATGTTTTGAATTTGAAAAAAAAAGGAAAAAAAGTACTATTTTTCTCATTTCCACAAGTCACAGCTAAAAAATATGTCAGTATTTAGCAGCAGACAGACAAATAATATCTGTCAGAACACACTACCAAGAAAATCAGGACCTGCAGATCAGAGAAGACAGAAAAATATAAATACCTCGAGGAGCAGAAAGCGAATAAATGTGTGTCCTTCAAGGCCCCGCTGCTGTGTGAGAGCCGGGGAAGGTTGCTTATTTTGTTCCCAGGTGAAACTCGGCAGCAGTAACTATGGTCACACCCTTTCTGTTCATAGTGCATCTGTTAGCCACTCCCAGAGCTGAGGACACGTTAAATCTCCTTCTGTCTGCCTTTTAGCTCCGACACTTGTTTATCTACACTCAAACAGAACCTAACTGAATAACAGCGAGAGTTTGGAGCAGAAACCAACATGTTCTATAAATGATACTGTTCTTATACAGCTACCTTTCTTTACAGTCCTATGTGTGAAGTAGGTGCCTGTCAGAGGTAATGATTACAAGTCTGTCTTGGGTTGTTTAACAACTATGTTGTTCTTCCGCTTTTTGTGTTTATTCTTTACTACAACATGTCACCCATCAACAATGCATATCTGAGCTCCCCGAGTGCAGGTTTGTCTCTGTGTAACAGGCTTTTATAGGTTGTGCTATGCGCTGACAGCAATAATTTAAATTACAGATTATTTTTCATTATATATATCTGTATATATATCTATATATATCTATCTATATCTATATCTATCTATATATATATATATATATAAAGTTTTATTAGGTTACAACACACAAGTAAGGAAAGGCCTAGCATTCCCTGAAAGACTGTATATCACCTTTCATGCCAGAGTTTTAAACTAAGATCATCTTATGATGCAAAGAGATGGAGTTATAGTTGTTCTAACAGTTAACGCCAACATTTAAAACAAAAATCTGGCACAATAAATAGTGCTCAGAGTATATTTGGGGATGCCTCTCAGCTACTACCACACCACATTTTAGCTCAGCTTGTGTAGTGTTCCTTGTCCTTCCCTGTGTCTAAAATACTTTTGTGTTTTCTAGGGCTGCTTAGCTGTGGTGGCCATTTTGAATTGGGGCGACTCCAAAGGTTAATCAGTTGTAGATGTACATCTAGGGATTACTTTCTGAGAGTTTCAATAAAATCTACTCCATGATATAGGAGATATTTTGCTAATATGACATAAAAACAAGCACATGGACATCTACATTGATGAATGTTAACTAACACAACCATGAAAACACATTCACAGTTGTTCCTCTCAGACAAACAGACGGCAGACAGTACGCATTTCCTCCCAGTAAACTGACAGAACTCCAGTGTGACAGCTGCTCAAGCTTTAAACAAAGCCTTTATTAGATGACTGAGCTTAGAAATAACTTGAACTTCCTATTAACTATGAAAAATTCAAATTGCATTTTACCACAGAAGGACAGCTTTGATTAAAGAGCTCTGCATCATCATTTTAAAAGCACAAACCCTCAGTGTGTTGATCCTGGTGTGTTGATTAAAAAAAGCAAGACATTTTGAATGAAGCTGAATGGGCTGGTGGTGAAATGATTCAGTATTGATTGCTGCTGAGTTGTACAGTATGATGTGAGCGCGCAGGAGCGTGACGTTGGCCATTAGGAAGCTCAAGTGCTGGGTTAATGCCATCCTGCCAATAATGTTCATTATGGGGATGAACAAATTAGTAGCGCTCAGTATGAAACATGATCGGAAAGCAAATCTGAAATCAACAACGCTGCCCCCTCCCTCCCCTTTTCTGATGCAAGCTGTGCATTTTTGCCTGACCCCTCCAACAAAAATAAATAGAATAAAATCTGTGAAACAAGGTGTTCCTGCACATTTCAGAGTCTGTGTATGGCTGCAAGGTATGACAGCTTTAGCAGCAGGAGGTTAATTGCCCCCCCAGTGTAAGTGAGCTGAACAGATTGCGTAACAAGACGACATTACTGGGACACTGAATGAGAATGAGACTAAGGCGCTGTCCACACGTAACGCTGTCTTTCCAAAACACTTTTTACTTGTCGTTTCTAAAAATAGCCTTGTGAACTTGGCACTGTTTCTACAAACATGTTCAACCACAGTGCATTATCGCCAACCCCTCAGTCAACACTGCCTGATAAAAGTGACACAAAAGAAATAGGCATGGCAAGGCAGCTTTGTTTGTATAGCAAATTTCAGCAACAGGACAACTTATAGTGCTCTATATAAACAATTGAAACATTTTGACAAAGTGCAAAAGAACAATAAAAGCATATAGAAAGATAAAAATGTAAAATGCAGACGCTCAAAGAAAAGAACCATTCATAGAGTTAAAAATTAAAAGCAAGCTCTGGCTAAGAGCTGGAATAAAAAATAAAGGAATATAGAAACAGCATAAAATAATTATTTGCTTTAACCAAAGGCAGCAGTGAACAGGATCGTCTTCAACCTTGTTTTAAAGTAACTCAGAGTCGGAGCGATCAGGCGGTTTTCTGGGAGTTTGTTCCACATATTTGGTGCATAAAAGCTGAATGCAGCTTCTGCATGTTTGGTTCTGGCTCTGGGGACAGAGAGCAGGTTTGATCCAGATGGCCTCAGAGGTCTTGATGGTTCATAATGCAGCAGAAAATCAAAGATGATTTTTGGACCTAGACTGTTTATTGCTTTGTAAACCAGCTACAAGTTTTTACAATCAATTCTCTGAGCAACAGGAAGCCAGAGTAAATACCTCAGAACTGGACTGATGTGATCAACTCTCTTGGTCTTTGCAAGCAGCATTCTGGATCAGCTGCAGCTGTCTGATGGATGTTTTAAGAATACCAGTAAATACTCTGTTACAGTAGTCAAGTTGGCTAAGGTCTATATTTCTTTATTTTTTATTCCAGCTTTTAACCAAAGCTTTTTTTCTGCTGAGACATCAGTCCTTTAATTCTAGCCATATTTTTTAGGTGGTAGAGAGCCATCTTTCTAACTGCCTTAATGTGGCTGTTCAGACGTAGATCAGAGGTCATGATCATACCAAGGTTTTGGGCTTTGCCAGATCTTTTTAGCATCACAGATCACAGTGTGTGCTAACCTTTAGCCTTTTCTCTTTAGCTCCAAAAACTACTACTTCAGTTTTATCTTTGTTGAACTGAAGAAAGTTCAGGCACATCCAGTGGTTGATTTGTTCACTACACTCACTCAGTGCTTGTATTGGACTGTATTCCCCAGGTGAGAGAGTAATGCAGCTCTGTGTCTCATTTGCATAGTTGTGGTACTATATCTGGTTGTTTTCTAAGATTTGAGCTAGAGGGAGCACGTAGATACAGAAGAGGACCTAGGATGGAACTTTGGGGAACTCCACATGTAACTTTGTTCAGCTCAGATTTGTAATGGCTCATTGATACAAAGAAACTTCTGTCTTTCAGGTATAATTTGAGACAATTTAGTGCTGTGCCAGAAATACTAACTTAGTTTTCAAGTCAGTTCGAAAAATGCTGTGATCAACTGTGTCGAAAGCAGCATAAGATTAAGTAGAACTAACACCTTAACAAGAGCGCCTCTCAGTGCTGTGATGAGAATGAAACAACTAGAAGAGGTCAAAGGCGTCGTTGAGTTGCAAGACGTTATTCGAGTGTTGAAGATGATTTTTTTTTCAAGGATTATAGACAAAAATGGTAGATTTGATATAAGTCTATAGTTATTCACAAGTTTTGAGTCCAGATTGTTCTTTTTGAAGAGCTGCTCAGAGTTGTTCTTTTGTGCAGTGAATTATTTTAAACAAAGAATATTGCACATTGTCACCTTGGATCAGTCAGTGGTGGCATGATTCATTTGCAGCCTGGATATGGAGGGGTGACCATTTCCTGCTCTGTCTACAGCTGGGAGTGACACTGCGAAAGTACTAGGTTACCGGTAAAAGATTTGAGACAGAAAAGGAGTCTGCGGCACTTTCTGCTCTTTAAAAAGTAAGACCAATATGTGTTTTATCCTCCTGCCTACCAGGAGTTCAAATTTGTCCTCTGTGGAGGCCATTTGTAAACCTGAATATGCATACTACTGAATTAACTCCTTTTGCTATCTACAGAGGACATTTAGGGCTTTTCAATGATACCAAATGTGAAGGGATGGGGCTAAGTACCTTACAGAGATTGGGAAGTTAAAAAAAATGTTAGTGGACAACATTTTTTTCTTAGTAGTCAGGAGGTTATGATAGTGTTTAACAAAAAGGAAAACATAAAAACTCATTATTTTCATATTTTGTTTAATTTCATTTCACTTTTAAACTGTAAAGACAAGACGAAAAACACAAAGATGGAGAATACAAGAAAGTGACTGAATCCTTTTTGTGGACTGACCACAAAATGGAACAACTACTTTTTGTCACATTGAACATCTATTGACTGAGAGTTGTTTCCGTCCAAATACTCGGACATAACAGATAGTTTCAGGCACAGAATCCACCGAGGGATGGCCAGATGGAAGGGTTTTCTTCACGGTGCTCAAATATCAGACTAAATATTTTTTACATGCAAGTGTCTTAGGAATAGTGTTAAATTTCTTCTTTTAAATTTGTACTTGGTGTATATTGTTGATCTTTTTCCTCCAGTGTTTGGTTTTTGAATTGTTGACAGTTGAATAAAGTGGTAAAATATTTTTGGCCTTAGTTTATTTGGTGTTAAAAAAAGGTTTATTTTGCTCTGCTGTATTTAAGGCAACATTGTTGTTCATCAGCCTTGTCTGTTTATTGACAATATATGGTATACAATGGTTTTGCTACAGTTGAGAAACAATGCAACCATGTGATCTGTCATTGTTGTTCCGTCTGTCCTGTAGGTTAGATTAAACGTGGGTCAAAGACATCATAGTTTTCAAAAGGTTAGGCTGTCCACACAAAAATGCTTGGGTGACGTTTCAAGGTTTTTTTCACCCTGTAATCTGGTTTCCAGAACTACTGTTCAGGGGCTCTTAAAGGGCCACTTCCATTTGGATGCAAGGCTGAAACGATGAAAAACCTTTATGTATTCACAAAATGATGTTCCCATGAGGACAGGGCCTAAGAATACAGACCAGAGCAGAATGATGCTCACATGTGCACACAGAGACCCAAATGTTCTGTACTTGTTGCGTCTCAGCACCACTTTTTTGTCACCTGGAGCTTTTTTAATTACCCTACTAAACCTGGAAGATGAGAAGCAGCCAGACCTTTCTGTCTTCACAGTCAGAACTTGCTTCAGACCTCATATATTACCCTCAGATTTGGCAAAGGTGGCCTAATCACACAACAGGGTATCAAGCAAACCACCTTGACAGATGTCCAAACTACACGGAAACAGCATAGCAGGAGAGGAAAATAAATTAGCGAGGCAAGGAGAGGAGAGGCAGGAGAAAAACTGGGCCTGCTAGCAACCATGCTTAAATAGTGCGGCAGCACGTCAAAGTTAGACACATATATTTGTCTTCTAAAGGTAGGGAAGTCTCTGCGACGAGGATGTCGCCTTCAGCAGAAAGGAGGGTGATCACTCATTCCCTCAACAAGCAACGTGAGAGGAGAGAGGCAGCGTACTTTGGATTACACAACAAATACATCATCCTCTGAATTCAAACAGTTACTGTACATACTCACTTTTTATGTACGTTCATTATAATAATCTTTTGTTTTTTATCACAGCTGCTCTGCTCATTATGTACAATCAAACTCTGCAGTCTATAGGAGATGTTAAAATGTGTAATAATGTAGTGGAGATGTATTGATTTTGTTTTAAGCTTCCAGCCAACACCCAGAATAAACTGTTATCTTGTACAGCAGCTCTCTACAACAGGGACACCACCAGAAAGGTTTCAAATCGGGGGCCAGATGGGGGCCACTGATAATCTTGGGGTTGGCTCATTAAAACCAAAAGCCATAACAGAATTTTAAGTTTTGTTTCTCTGTTGTCATTTATAAACTATGAGAAAAATACTGCAACATGAGAGTTTGGGATATCCTTTTGATATTGGCCCGCTTTAAAAAAAATTCAGTGACATTACAATTAATATTACTAACTGAAAACAAAACAGTCACTCAACTCAACTCATTAAAGAGTGTCTTCTCCTTTCTTAAACTCATATTCATAATGGAAACTAGCTTACCTTGAAAGAATGCATGTCACCCATTACCTGCATGTTAGTGTTCAGAGTATATGTAGAGTATACTGTATGTTGGGGACAACTCTAAATTTTGTAAACAGTCTATGAAAAAGACAATATGTTTAACTGAGCATTCTACCACAGACTATACCCTGGTCTTTCCAAGACACACAATGAAGAGACACCACTCAGACCTATCATCAGGTGCACCTACATTGCCAAACACATTGCTGCCATTTTAGCACCTCTGGTAGGCAACACCCTGCATCACATGCAGAACTCCACAGGTTATGCCAAAAAAAGTTGCATTATTGATACTGTCTACGAGGGAAACTCTTGTATCGTTTGACGTCACATCACATCTCATCTGCATACTCATTTCAGGTAAAGTGGAAACTGTGAGGAAACATATCCAACAGAACAATCTGCTACATGAAAAGACCAACTTCAGTCCAGACAAGATCTGGACCCTGCTGGACATCTGCCTCTCTACTATCTATTTCAAATACAACTATTTTTACAGAAACGGAAGCATGGATGTGCCATGGATTCCCCAGTTTCACTCATTGTGGCCAATATCTACATAGGTAAGTGGAGTACAGAGCCCTGAAGTATATATGGCCACTGATTTAGATATGTGGATGACACCTGGGTCAGAATCCAAGCCAAAGAAGTGGAAACCTTTCCTAAACACATTAACTCAGAGGACAAGTTCACCAGGGAGGAAGCCAAACACAACAAGTTACCCTTTCTTCCGACTGTTTGGTACACATTGAAAGTGACGGAAACCTCAACATTGAAGTCAACAGGAAATGAACACACACAAACCAATATCTGCTTTTTGATTTTCACCACCTGCTGGAACACAAACTGTAAGGTATCAAAACTCTACAGCATCGACCCAAAGAGGTCCCTAGTCGAGTCAAATCAAATTTATTATATAGCTCTTTTTAGCAACAAGGCGATTCAAAGTGCTTTACAACATGAAAAAAAAATACAGTGTCATAAAACACACACAACAATATCTAAAATATGAGCTAAGATAATCTAAATGAAACCATGAAACAAAATGTATCTAAAACATGAGACACTAAATAAGACACAAAAGTACAAAGTAAAACGTATCTAAAACAAGTCATACTAAAGATAAACTAAAGATTCTCTACAAGGCAGAAGGGAAGGACAAGGAACACTAACACAATTTAACAAAAACTTACCCTTAAAATGTATGTTTAGGTGTCAGTGACAATGTTTCTCAATCCTACCTCCACATTTTGCCATTTATCTATATGCTGTATTTATGATTTAATTTATTATTGCAAACAAATATTCCAAGTAACTAAAGTAGTAAAGCTGTTCTCATGATTGAGGTTTTTCTCTCCAGCAACAAACAAGTGCAGATTACAGATGAAAGACAAAAAATGTAGAAATATTCACTTCAGCCTCTCAACATTCCACTGCACCTGAATTAAAATCTGTGAAAGATTCACAGATTAACCAGCTCGAGCAGAGACCAGAAACGCAGTAAATTACCTTTGCTGCAAATCTCTGTCTGCTTCTGCACAATTATGTTGCATTATATCATCAGCAGGGCGTGTGTGCCAAAAACTTATCCTGTCCTTGCAGACACAAAACTTTCCGAGAGCTGAAATTAGACGACAGCAGTTGGGGAACAACAAGCCTCAGTGAGCCTGGAAGCCTTAAATTTCCAACCTCTGGAATCAAAGAGAGGCTCCAAAAAGGAATTTAAAATAAAAAAATAGTCAGGTAAATAGAAATTTACCATCAGTCAACACACACACACACACACACACCCAGACACACAGCCTCCAGTGATATGAGCATAGACGGTGGACTCTATAATCCAATAAGTTGTGCTTCTTGTGTTAAATCCAGTAAAGTCTGGCACACAGAAGGATACCGTGGAGAGTATGGTCCTCTAAGCCTCGCTTGTAGGAGTGGGATGGAAGAAAAAAGGCACTTCAGATCTCACCCCCCCTGCCACCATGATAGCTCATATTTCCCATAAACATTGGGGAGTTATGATTTAATCGTGTATTTTTTATATCCATTTTCTTTTTCTCTTTTTCAAAAAAAAGAATTAGAAGAGAAGAGTAAAAAACTCGCCCACCAGCTGAGCTGTGGAGAATAACTGGTGATGGGAATGAGATTGGACGGAAACTATTCTGCTTCACTGTCTGTCGGCTCATCAGTCAATAAAAAGAAGAAAAGCGTTCATTTGGAAGGAGAATTATTTCTGCAGAACTGATGCTCAGTTAAAGGGATTCTCCTACAGGGTTTGTTTTGCTTGACATCAACAGAAGAATTCATACAGTAATGGCTAATTTTTAACAACACACTTTGGGAAGAAATCTTCTGATGCCTTTTGTCACTGATCTCTGCCAGAGCTGCAAATGAGCAAACATGACTTGGTCACTGGTGTGTTCTGCTCCTGAAAACACAAAATGCTTTTAAGCCTCTATTACACGAGCACTTGTGTCTGTGATTCACAAATTAAAAAGACACTTGTCATTTACAAATTACCACCTTCTCATGTTACATAATTCAGTATTTATATAAGCTCGGTTCAAATCAAACCAAACTTCATTTGTAAAGCACCTTTGATACAAATGGTGTGTAACACAAAGTGCTTTAGACTAAATCAAAAACATGTAATTAAAGTGTAACTGTGACAGAGGTTTCTGGACTGAGACCTAAACCACAGATGTTGTCTACTATGTATTGTATTCATGTCTACCAGGCCTAAAAACCTGTTTAAAAGGATTTTTTTTTACTCTGAAGTGGCTAACACAATTGTTGCACCATTTGGTAATTGTGTTTTAGCTTATTGCTGCTGCAGAAGTGATTATTTATTTAGTGTTAGAATACAGAACCACTACTGTGAATTACAGAAGTTAGCGTTACATAGATGTCACTCATCTGGGTCAGCAGATCCTTTCTGAATTTCAAAACTTTCAAACTTTTCTCTTTTTTTAACTATTTTACTAGTTTTTCTAGTTTGATCAGGTGCCAAAAATACTCTCTATAGCTAAACAGCTGAGAGTTAAGTAATACCTTTGAGTTTACTTATAAAGTGGCCTTTAATATTACATTGTGTCATGTTCATCCCTTAAATCTTAATTAAACTTGTTCTCCCTTTAGCTTCAGATCAACTTATGGACCATATCCCTAGTTTTATAAAAGGAAAACACAGCCCAGAATAAAAACTACACAATGTACCCTCCTACTACTCTGAAACTTCTCTCCAGCAAACAGTAAATACACGCCCACGAGGTTACTCAGATGAATGGGTGATGTGGGTGGATGAACCAGCTCTAAAGTGAGCTGCCCAATACGAGTTTTGACAGCAGCCTCGCTCCACTCAAAACACGCAGATGGCAGAAATCGCTCAGTTCAACGGGGATTAGGTGGGCTGAACTATCCAGTCTGAGCAGTTTCTCTGTGTCACTCAGTAGGATCCTAAACAGGAAGGTTTGCTGCTGTTTGGGAGCCCATATAGACAAATTCTCATCTCAAAAAGGGATTTTTGTTTGTTTGTTTTTTTTTCAAAATGGTTGAAAGAAGGCATGTATTGTGAGATCTTATCAGATGTGATGGCACTGAGAATGTGTATTGAAGACAATGCTAAGGTAACAACAAACCAAATTTTAGCAAAATGTTTGTAAAACTGACTGATTTAAAGCTGTTTATGTGTTGGCTGAGTTCGATGAGAAGTGGTGGACTTGTTGAATCAGGTTGACTCCAAAAGTTAATTAGGTATAGATGAACATCTGAGAACTTCATAAAAATCTGTTCAGTGTTTCATGAAGTATTTTGCTAACAGTCTGACACAGTTGACTTTAATCGGTATAGGCAAAGTTTTAAAAACAGACCTCGTGCGATCAGTTGGTACTTAGAGTATGTGGTGGGTATGACTCTCAGTTACTACCACACTAAATTATAGGTCAATATCTGCGGCCATTCTTCTGTAGTCACACATGCAGACACAAGCAAATAAAAAACCACAGACAACATAAAAACATATACATATATATGCGTGTGTGTGAATATATAATTTATATATATATATATATATAGAGAGAGAGAGATTTTTTTTTCATAAGCAGGCTCTAGAATCTAGAGGCTAGATTCTCATTCATAGCAAGCTAACCCTTCCTCTTGGTTATACATATAGAAAAACTCTTTTTGTGATGAATTTGAGCATGAATTAAAAGAAGTAAATCAAGCATGGATGATGATTCATGATTTAATTCTGTGTGTTGCAGTCTGAAACGTGGCTAAAGCACCATTTCAGTTTCAGACTGTGGATGTGCAACACAACACTGATGCACAGGTGAGTCTGCATCACAGTGTTTTAATGAGTGCTTTAACGATTCGATGCATAAATAAGCTGAGAGGATGTGATAAGGTGGTAGGTTTACAGTGAGAACTTTCACTGATCCAGAAGAGATAAATTATGATTCATTAAACATCATTCCACGTGAGACCTCCAATTAACCTTTACCGCTTTATCAAATTACGTCTCCACACTGATGCTGCCAAACACAAATTCTTTCTGTGAGGATTTTGTGAACAGGTTGGAATTTATGCAGTTCTGCTTATTAAATGCAAAGTTTACAGATGAGTCAAGGTGTACAGTTTAATTCTCTGAACACAATATAAGCCTTGCTCTTGATTGGAACCTTTAGTGTGAAAAAATACCTTTAACATATTTTGAGTCTGTGCTGCATTCATTGTCCTGGAGCAAAGTGGTAAATTTGCTGCAAAGAAACAGTCCCCAACAAATCGTTACGATAAGTAGAAGGTTAAGAAAGCTCAGCTGCTTTCAGTATTTGTCACACATTATTAGCCTTTTGAGTGGCATGACTGTAGGGATGTTACATCTCTTGGTCTTCATGTGGAAAAACTACTTTGTATTACAGAGACCCAATGCTGGAGATTCTTGTGATCCCCTGAATTTTTGTCCAGCAGCAAACTGAAGTTTTATTTAATGTTTATTTCCTGCAGCTGAAAGTTAAACCCACTTCAAGATGGCCGCCACAGCCAACTGACGTTTGAAAACACAAAAACGGCTATAACTCAGTTGATTTTACAGACATTTAGATATATGGAATGGTAGAAGCTGAAAATAGTTCACCATATACTCTAAGTGATGCACATTAACCAGCATTTTTCCTTAAAACTTTGGAACTAGTGGATAGATTTTAATTACATCTTAAGATGATCTTAGTTTAAACTCTGACATGAAATGTGGCAGGCAATATACATTCTTTGACAAGGCTTGGCAGACCCGGATTCAGAACCCGCAGACAAAAGCAAAGTTTTAAGATGTTTATTGTAGCTAAAGTGCTAACGGGTATGTTGGTTCCCTGGACTCGATCCTCTAAGAGGGAAGGAGGAGGCCCCAGATGAGGCAAGTCCACACTTGGGCGTGAATGGGGATTGACTAAGTCCCTCGGTGGGGGGCACAGGCAAAAGGGATTGTCCGGAATCAGGCAAGAAGTCAGAGCCGGGGGTTCAGAGGTGAGCAACCAAAACCAGAAGAGAACAAACCAGTAGGCGAAGTCCAGAAGGGGGAAGCGGAGTCTGTTACCAGTAGGTTGAGTACGAGACAGTGTCCGACAGGGAGCAGGCAGGAATGGAGGGTCGAGAAACAGGTAGAGGTCCGAGAACAAGGCAGGCATAAGCTGTGGTACAGCGCTAGACATTTACTTGGTGAAACCTTTCAATAATCTGGCAAGGAGAAGGTGTAGGCAGTGAACTTTAGTACTGGCTGAAACAGGTGAAGCTGATGACAGTGATTACGTTGTCATGGGATCCAGAGGCGCAGTATGAGGCTGTGGCAAGACTAAGAGCAGTAGGCGTGGTAGGAACAGAGGAAACTGTGACATTCTTCAAGGAATGCTAGGCCTTTAATATGATTTTAAACTGATCCGTTATACATCAGTACCAAATATTAATTTTGCATACCAACTTTATCCTGTTTGGGTCAAATGAGGGCAAAAATGAGCTTCTGACTGGACACCCACTACATTAATGGTCACAGCTAGTGAACAAAATTCTACAAAAAAACATCATATTTTTGAAAAACATAATATATAATTTGTTGTATTTTTGAAAAGTTGTTTCATAGTTTATGAGGTTCCTGATATGTTTATATTTACTGCATGAACTTGAGCCCAAACCACAGCAAGAAAGGCGTTGCAGGAAATAATTACTTCTGCAAAGTTCAAGTCTCATGTTCTAGCTTTGTATGAATTTCTTATATGAGCGTGTTTTTCTTAATATCTGAGGACTAGTTTTACAATTCAAATGCACGTTCTGGATGTCATGTGAATGTTCCCACACCTCCCGGCAACAACTCAACTCCACGATCCTTTAAAGGTTGGGGTCAGAGACGTGTCAAACACAAGCATTACCAAAGAGCAAATACACCCCCTGCTCTACTGTCTTTTAGCAATCCAGCTTACTCACTCTTCTGGCTTACATGTATGCATTTTTTCCATGAATTAAAATAAATGAATGTTTAAATGTTTGTTTTTTTCAATGTCTTTCTGGTTCAACAGGGTGAAAAATTATTTTATGACAACACTCCCAGCACATGGCCACTCAGATTATCATACCAGAACAAGCAAAGGGAACAGAGCTTATGACAGTAATATATTCTGATGGAAATATTAGCCTATTCCACAACATATTAAAATAGAAATCATGGTAATTGTATCAATGTCTAATTATTCTATCAATCCCCCAAAACTGGTTCTATGTTTGGATGCAATCTGAGGCCTCACCCCCTAAAAATGCTAATTAGCTACTGCTGGATAATTCAATCAGTGTTTGATGCAATAATTAACACTCTCAAGGGGATATATAGGTGATTTATGTCTCTGAGAGGCAGATTATTCTACAGTCATACCCTTATTTGTTAATCCACAAAGCAAGTGTTACCTAAAATGCTCAGTGAATTGTCAAAATGGATGCAAATATTGCATTGATCTGTAGAACTCATGATGTTCTACCATCAGTGTGACTGTTGGAATGCTTTAAATCTGAAACAAGCTGAATAACAATAATCAATAATATTTACTATCATTGATTGATTGAGTGATTGATTTTTAAAAGTCATGGATGTCACGCCCTCACTGCTAAAGTGCGAAGGAACGTTTTGTATTCTGATCAGCATATAATGATAGTTCAATATGCAGTATCAGTGATTGTATGTTGATGTCAGGTTGTGGGGAGAGCGTGGCAAACCCAATTCGCAGACTCATGATATAAAAAAACAAAAAGATTTATTTTTAAATAACAAACGTGAAAAACAAAAAGCTGACGTGGCAGCAAAAAATAACTATAACAAAAATTCCTAACAGAAATGGCAAGACGAGGCAAGGAAGAACCGTGGACAAAACAAACAACCAAACATCTAAACAGCAACAATGAATTGGCAGGGAGGTGGAGAGGAAGACCAAGTTTTAAACACTGGGGACAATCAGGTGAAGTGGGCACAGGTGAGTAATGAAGATTGACAACAGGTGGAGATGGGTGTGGCAGAAGGCAGGAGTAGACTGAGGAGGAGTGAATAGTGACAGCAAACATAAACAGGAAAAACTAAACTGAAACAATAACATAAACCGAAACAAGACAATAATCAAAACAACAAACTGAAAATACCAAACTATGACAGAAACAAGACAATAATCAAAACAACAAACTGAAAATACCAAACTATGACAGAGAGAGACAGAACATGAGAACAAAACCAAAAGTCTAAAATAAAACTCAAAAGGAAAAAACAAAACTGAAGAAAGCAGGAAAAACAAGAACCCAAAACTAAACTAGGAACAAACCCAAAAATACTAGAAATCATGACAGTTGAGGTAAATGACCAGCAGCGATCTGCACATCTGTGAGGCCACCATTCAAGCTGTACGATAAATGAATGCTTTGGAGCAAAAAACGTCATAAAAATGGCAGAAAGGAAACAAGATGGTGTTCTTGTATTTGACTATTTAACATCTTTATGACCAACCTGTGCTTTTACAATCTGTAATATGGTTTGTAAAAATAGTATGTCACCCCCACCACCACCACCACCACACCTCCACACACAAGGTGTCCTCTGTTATAAGAGCATTTTCCTGACACTGATTAAAGCAGCTCTACAGACTCATGTAAAGGTCATCTGTGGTCAGCTTGACATCAGCTCCGTCCTACAGTACACTGCACGCTGCAGACGTTATTGGGCCCGAGCAGCTGCTGCAGGACATTAGCAACCTAATGTAATGTGATACAAAAAGGTTGTACTCTTCAGTGACATGTCCATATTAAACTCACAATCATTTAAGCAAAACAAAGATCCCTAAAATGCACTTACACGACCTTCAGCAACTACTCCACATCAGAAAGCAGCAAATGTATTTTTTTAGTCTTTTCTCAGACATTTAAGACTTTTTATATCCTAACTTGTATTAAATAGACTACACTAAATTAAAGCTTGTAAATCATCCTTGGAAGACTATTATATAGACATCATATCATAGTTTTTTGCAGGATAAACACAAATAAAAGAGTTTCTTTCACATAACACATGCCTACTTTTAAACCAATTCAAGTGGAATCACAGTCAGCATTGACTGCAGCAGAATATTGTCCAAATGAAGGCAAAGACACAACATATTCATGTGTGCCTCCCATTGGCCGGTACTAGCTGGTTTCATTTGATTGGCTGATCAGGCTTAGGCATAAAATGAGATTTAAGGCACTAATTTTGTACTGACGCTCACTCCCCTGATGTTAACCAGCAGCAATATCTCACAAAATGCAAATACTACTTTGATTTTTGAGCGTGAAATAAATTTGACAGAGTTCTACATGTTTGTGATAATGGCCCAGAACATTAGTTTTTTTTTTTAACTTGAGGCAGAAATCCTCACAGGTCTGCCATTTTGCTCTAATGCTTTGTCCATAATTAAGCACAATGTGAAATGTCAAACCAGTAAAACAAAAATCAACTTCAACTTGAGTTCTGAAGCAAAACATCTAGAGATGGACCTGTCACAGGTGTCAATGTGCTACCATATAAGAACACAGCAGTCAACACCAAGGCTAATTTAATGAATCAAAACAAAAAAAAGTCCCCTTTGTTCTCCTATCAGAGTGGCTACAATAGAAAACAGAAAAAAACATAAGATCAGTGAACCAGCTTTGGCTCAGGAGGAAGAGCGGCCATTTGCCAAAAAGGAAGTTGGCAATTCAGTCTCTGCTTCCCCACCCTACATGTCAAAATGTCCTTGAGCGAGACACTGAACCAAATGCTGACTCCGATCTGTGTGTGTGTGTGTGTGTGTGTGTGTGTGTGTGTGTGTGTGTGATTGTCAACAAGACAAGAAGATCATTGAATAAAATGGAGTTCATCTACCATCTAAAATTCAGATTTTCTATAATAAATGCTATTCATTACAGCAAGGCAATGCTTTGCAGCAACAGACTGACTGATGTGAAGACCCAACAATTTTACAAATAACATGCACACAAACAAAATCTATGGTTACGCAGAAACTGCTATCATAGCTTTTTGGGAGGTGGCGGTGCGAAAATATATAACCCCAAATCAGAAAAGGTTGAGACATTGTGTAAAATATAAACAAAATCAGAATGCAATGATGTGCAAATCTCATAAACCCATATTTTATTCACGACAGACCACAGTAAACATATCAAGTGTAGAAACTGAGATATTGTACCATAGTTTGGGGAAAATCGAAGGAAAATTTGAGTTTTATGACAGTAACACATCTCCAAAAAGTTGGGACAAGGGCAACAAAAGGCTGCAGTAGAGAGTGGTACAAATAAGAAACAGCTGCAGGATCATTTTGCATCTATTTAGGGTAATTAGATACAGGTCAGTAAGAGGACTGGGTATAAAAAGAGCATTGTAGACAGGCTGAATCTCTCAGAGGTAAAGATGGCCAAAGATTCACCAGTCTGGAAAAGATAAATGGATAAAAATAGTGCAATAATCAAAAAATAATATTCCTCAACATAACATCTTGTAGACTTTAAATATCCTATTATCTCCAGTACATAATGTCAATAAAAGATCTCAAGAATCTGGAAATCTCTGTGCAAGAAGGATAAGGGCAAAAGTCAATACTGGATGTTGTAATCTTCAGGCCCTCATGTAGCACTGCATTAAAAACAGGTCTGATTTTGTTCTAGACATCACTGCATGGACTCAGGAACACTTCTACAAATCACTGTCTACCACCCACACGGTACATGGTAAATCTCTATCATGCAAAGAAGAAGCCATGAACACCATAAATGCCACCATTTTTTCTGGGCCAAAGCTCATTTAAAATAGACTGAGGCAAAGTGTAAAACTTTCATGGTCAGACAAATTGGAATTTGACAATTTTTTTGTAAACCACAGATGCCACACCCTCTGAACTAAAGAGGAGAGGGACCATCTGTCCTTTTATCAGAGCACAATTCAAAAACCAGCTTCCCTGGTGGTATAGGGGTGCATTTGTGCCAATGCCATGAGCAGCTTACACATCTGGAAAGTCATGCTTGCGAGGTAGAGGGAGCGTAAACTAACAAAACAAAGCAGAAAATAACAACAGTAAAAAAAAACACTACAAGAAATGTTTTAGTTGTTTTAGTGAAATGTTTTTTTTTCTTTTCACCTATTTCTGTAGCTTTTAGTTGCACATTTCTGCAATTCAAACTACTCAGTGAAGGTTAGGAATAGAAAAAGTATTTGAGTTTTAAAGAACTGAATAGTAGCTTATAGCTTGTGTTTATACTCACTGCATAAACTTACATATTTTTACAGCATTTTCTGCTAAATTAAAACAATATTAACTAACTAAAGTTTTTTGTTTTATGTCTGTATTCATATTTGTGCTGACAGCCTGATCTACAGTGAAAACTGAAAAAATGAACACAATATAACAGTAAAGACAGTAAAGAACCTGAATTGTTGAGCACCTGCAATCTTATTTATATAAGGATAAAAAAAAGAGTCTCCTCAGTTTCCAAATGTCTTCAGGGTATTTACAGGAGAGGTGGTGGTAGTTGTAAGACCATCGTACTGCAGGTCCAACTCTGCTTAAAAGGCATGAAGTTTAAAATAATTATATAATAAAAATATATCAAGCACATGTTATTTTCAGCGTCAAATATGTTGCATTTGTATACTGTTTTAATAAAACAGTGGGTTTAAATGATTTGCAAATTGCTGTGTTATGTGTTTGTGTGTGTTTTTCCACCTAACTTTTTTGGATGCAGCTGTGTAAAAACATTCAAAACAGGCCATTTAAATCAGCTCTAAAGTGGTGGGTCTGTGGCAACAATGGCTGTGATGAATGATGATTGGAAGTCCTTGATTGGACTGTCGAACCGAGGCCTTCAATCATATAAAAACCAAATTGCACTACTTGTTGGGTGACATTTTATGTCAACAAGTGAGAGGATTCTTTTTTTTTTACCCCATTTGGCACAATCAGCAGTATATTGACAGATTTGTGAAGAACGGAGACCCAGACGTGCCAACACAACATAATAACGCAGAATTATAATTAAGCAGATTATGATGACTCTTCTGTTCTTTATCTGCCTCTGATGATGGACGTTTGCTCCAACTAAAAACAGGCCCTGCTGAAAATATGGCTTTAATATTTACGCTTCTGTAAATCACGCCAGCCTGATGCTGATTGTTACGGCTCATTGTTTGCCAGAAGAGGTCAAGAAATGCCATAAATGCACTTTTGTAAACAAGTAAAAAAGAACGTGCTGCAGCGGAATGAGAGAGGGAAGGAGCCCTGTGGGGTAAATTTCAGATGCCATAAAGATCAAGTTGTTAAAGGCAGTCAAAGCTCATTAATATAACAGTTCATTCATCCCTATACAGCCTCTTTTTACCCCCCTGCCCTTTAACTACTTTCACCATGGAGCTTTAGTCTAAAATAAGATTGGTTTGATAGTTTTCATCTTTAAGATGTTACAAAGTGCCATGGTGCTGTGTGGCACTGCTGCTGTTTTTATTTAGGCAGCAGCAGAGAAGCCCACAAGCTACTGAGCCAAAGGAGCTTTTGTTACTAAAACTCTACACAGAAAAATCATAGGAACAATACTTTTCTCACATTTTGCTTTGCTTAGTCGAGCCACTTTTAGCTCGTTCATCCAATCCCAGCAAACTCGCTTCCAAAGTGGATTGTTGCTGCAAGAAAACAACTCCAGTTGTCAAAATTTGCAAACATTATTTTATACACCCTTACACCACTGTCAGTTTCACGTTACACAGTTATTGTGGCAGACATGTTACAATATTCCTGCTAGAAGGGGGCCCCAGACTGCACAGAAAGTGCTACAGCTAGCTGCTGCTGCTATTTGTGCTTGCAAACAACAACAGAATTAGACATAAATAACTGTGTAATGTGAAATTCAATGTGACGTGAAGGTTTATAAAGTAGTTTTTGGATGGACAGCTTTGAAATGATAGAGATTGGGGTTGTTTCAAGACGGCAGCCATTTACTTTGATCTTGGTCCCACTTGGACTAGCTGTTCATCAATCCTGTCAGAATTAAAGTATTTTTCTCCAAACAGTTACAGTCAGCTACCGGACAGATGTTACCTGCTCATAACCTTTTCATAGAACCTCACTTCAAAATGACTGAACTGTCTGTTTATTAAATGAGCTGTTTAAATCCCCAGCCTGGATGTGAAATAAATTCAATTACATTTAATTTCAGACACTTCTCAAGAACTGTGACCCTGAAAAACAATTACTTGAGTGCTTTCTTTCTAAATAAACTATATATATTGTTGTTTCTGGTTTTGTTTGAGTTCAAATTGTGTGTGTGTGAAATTTTCTTTAACAGATCTGAATGACTTTCCTTTTTTACCTCTGAAGAGTATCCTCTGTGGATCCAGCAGTGTTCCCTATCATAGGTACCAGGTTGATGTTTTATTACTGAAAAAACAGTACGACTGGACACAGTGCTTATAAATCTTATGCATTTAATTGTTGTTAGCTTTGCTTGATTTCCCCCCGGTGTGGCAAGCAGAGCTGTTGAAGAAACAGGGGAAATAAATCAGTGAAACATCGAGGTGACATCTCAACAAAATGCGACCCTAACGCTGGGACATCCTACAGTCTGCATGTACAGCATGTGTTGGATACAAGATGACTTCATTTGAGGGGTGTGTGTGTGTTGTATATATATATTATTCTAAGCACAAAATACAGGAAACTTTTCTTTAAAGGGAAGAAGCAATGCAGCCAAAAAGGATCAGGCTGTCAACCAAGTTTCTGCCTGAAATGATTTCCTGATGATAAGTCCACTGAAGTGGCTCTAGGATCACACTTCATGAAAGAAAAAAATAAAATGTAATATGTACTGCTAAATGTTTGTAACAACCATTTATGCCATACATTTAAAATATATATTGATTTTACTACAATAGAAAATAGCTACATAGCTGTCTTAATATTATTAGCTAATAATTTTAGCTAATTAATTAGGATTTATAGATAGATAGACAGACAGAGAGACAGACAAGCCTTTTTTTTGTTCTCCCATTGTAAAAAAGAAATTAAATCTAGTTTCTTGCTTTTTATTAAGCTTCCAATCTATATTCAAGTTTTGAGTGAATAATGAGGTGAAAAGATGAAAGAGAGTGAATATAATCGTTTTCTTTTTCCCCCCCAAGATTTTCTTGTTGGAACAATTGTTTCTTGGAAATAAAAAAAAGCTTCCTTGTGCTGCACACTTCACAGTCTCCGGACCACCCTACTTTCACATGAACAAAAGACAAGGCGGGTTTTCTTTTTCCCCGCTGAGAGCCTCATGGGACGTGTGACAAAGGCACTAAAGCATTAGCATTCAAATGAATTTCACAGGTGGCATACGGTGCACAAAAGGTGGTGCAGCAAAGAAATCTTGTTGTGGAACGCAAGAGACAGGACAACTTTTTTTCCCCAAACTGTGACAACCGCCTTTGAATCCCCTTCTGCTTCACTGACTCTATTTTCAGCTGACGTTAATCAATTGGATTTAACAGCCTAGAACTCATTATTTTGACTTGCTAGCTTAAAGGTGAGATGTGTTGGATCCTTAAATTTGTCCAAAAGTGAACAAAGAAACGCTGTCAGTTGTTGGAAGGAAAGAAAGAAAGAAAGAAAGAAAGAAAGAAAGAAAGAAAGAAAGAAAGAAAGAAAGAAAGAAAGAAAGAAAGAAAGAAACTCCTCTGCCTCAAGGGTTTGTTTTGTTCACTTTAAGATTTGATGGCTCAATCATCCTTGAAGAAATAATTTCCCTCTCTTGACGGTGGGACGAACCAAGAGCAATAGGGCATGGAATTTCAAGAACTTAACATTCATTAGCATTACTGAGTAGCTTGCAGGTATGCCATTTAATGTGAGTTCACCAGTTTGGAAAAAATCATTGTCTTGCTGGGAAACTCACCTGCCCTGTTCAAACCTCACCTGTCAGCTGATAAAAAAAAAGTCTGACATGAGAAGACGGCCCTACGCTCCACACAACCTATTGAAATGTGGGTGGATCTCAGCACATTTGAAAAGGGCAATCATAACGCTGCTTTGCTCTTAGTACTTGTCAAATAGGTTCTCCAAGCTATTTTCTGCATCCTTGAGATGCTCTCCTGCGCCATCATCATGCTCTACATGTCTGCTATGACTCTCTCGGATCGTATCTGGATGCATATACACACTAAAATATCAGCGCTATAATGTCACGTCTATCATGTCTAAGTTAGTTTATTTACTTTATCATGACCACAGTTATAGCCTGAAGACCTGCAAAACCATTCACTTTCTGTCAGAGAATTTTCATGTCACAGGACATTGTCATCCCGTGAGAAAGAGGGCCTAATAAATGTGACATATTTAACCTCTCAAAGTACAAGTCCTAAAGTTTTTTTGCTACCAAAGCAGCTATAAGTGTGTTTAGTATTTAAATTTTTCAAAACTGTGGTTTATTTATAGTAAATGAGTGACATAAAACGTAAATGTGATGGACTGTGATGGACTGGCAATCTGTTCATGGTGTACCCTGCCTCTTACCCAATGACACTAGAGATAGACATCAGCTCCCCACAACCGTGAAAGGAGAAATGGTTAAGAAAAGGACTAGTTGGATTAATGGACGGTCAGATGGATGGATGGATGGATGGATGGATGTTAATTACTGAGTTTTAGAGAGGATGGAGGTTTTTAAATTTGGAGCAAGAACACAGCTTTTCCACTTATCACACAGGTTTTTGCTAAGAGACCTCTACATGCATCGTCAAATTAGCAAAGTAGTTTAAGTTTTTTATGTGACACCTGTCAAAAAATAGCTATTTTGGAAAGTGCTGAATCATTGTTTTAAATGTCTTACTTAATAAGTGAAAAATCTGGTAGTTAGTGTAATGATCACGTTTGCCTGCCTCTCGCCATGTCACAATTGTAATCATGTTCATGCTTGTCACCTGCGCCCCTTCCTGATTGCACTTCCTACACCTGGGCCTCGCCCTATATATACTCTTCCTCAGCTCTCTTTCAGTGCCAGATTATGAAAGCCCACCAGCCAGTAATTTTCCAGCGATCTCGGACTGACTTCCTGTGCCTCGACCTTGCTCACGTTTCTTGGATTCACCCCTTCGCTTCACCCTCATCGGACTCAAGCCGGATCTTGGATTACT
>NC_051430.1:11064936-11076847 GCF_001649575.2 Kryptolebias marmoratus | reverse complement strand
TAATCATCAAAATTAAACGAAATAAACATTTGAAATATATGAGTTTGTATGTAATGTATGAATATAATATACAAGTTTCACTTTTTAAATGGAATTACTGAAATCAATCTACTTTTTCATGATATTCTAATTTTATGACCAGCACCTGTACATGAGTTTTTTAGGGAAGGTGGATGAGGTTTCTTTTTCCAGTAAAGAGTACAGATCTGCAATGATTTTACTAATTGTTTTCCGCCCACCTCATTTGTTCTGAAAAATTCAATTCATAAAATGTACCTTGAATAAAAATAATTATCTTGTGTCTTAGACCAAATTGTGTATATATATATATATATATATATATATATATATATATATATATATATATATATATATATATACATTTGTTTTTTTTTTTAATGATTTTTACCTCTGGAGAGTGTCTTTTTGTTGTGCTAAGTCAATACTGTACTCTCCCACAATTTTTCATCCCAAACAAATATCCCAAGTAATGATCAGCAGGATGCAGACCACGGCTCTCTAATCAGCACTCTTTTCTCCGCCACACAACACCAAAAGGTTTCAAAACACCATGAATTGCTTTTTATCAGTCACAGTGTGACAAATCAAACACTAATTACAATATCTGCCAAAATTAGATCAACAAATCATTTTTGTTGCTCAAATTACATTTTTCTTTGGCCTGCAGGTTTTCCCAGTGGACCCTGTAAGAAATTCATCATTTATGCAGGAGCTGGGGTCTAAATATTTGGACATAAATTCTGTTGGCTGCATGCCTCTTTGCCTGCCTGGAGCATAAAGAAATCCTGAGTCATGTTTAAATATGGCCTGTAAAAGATGATAAATCCTTATCTGGACAACCTTTGACCGATCAGAAACTTCAGACAAACTACACGAGACTTGTGAACAGTCAGTGTGGCTGATAACAAGCAGAAAGAGACAAGGTGATAAAAACAAAGCTGACAGCTTTAAGTTGAAAACTGCGTTAAAGTGGTGATTCATATCTACGAACAATTAATATCTTACCTGTTGTAACTCCTCGAAGGGGGCTCATTTGGAGAAATAGAGTTTAATTCTGACCAAACTGACAAGCCAACAGCTAGTCCAAGTGGCGCCAAGCTAAAGTGGGTTGTTGCCATTTTAAAACAACTCAAAATGTTTATACTCATTCATACGTACGCTATATTTTAAACTTACATTTCTGCAAATTCACATTACAGAATCAAACAAACAGAATTATATGAATATTTTCAAGTGCAAATAGCATTAGTAGTAGCTAGCTGTAGCACTTTAAGTGCAGCCTGAAGCCCTTTACGCAGGAATATTGTAATGTTTCAATCAGAATAACCCTGTAATGCCAAACTGATGGTGGTTTAAAGGTTTATAAAAAAAGTATTTGGATGAACCGCTTTGAAATTTTGAAGCTGACTTGTTTGAAGATGGCAGCAATTCATTTTGGTCTTAGCTCCACCCAGACTAGCTGTTCGCTTGTCAATCCAAACTGAGCTATCTACAACAAGTAAGATGATAATTGTTCATAATTTTTCCAGAAAAACTCTCTTCAACAGATCCTAACCATCAGAAGTGGAATACTGTTTTCAGCTTAAACACAAATAAATAACTCTTTTTTTATTACAGCTCATGAATGTTAGCACCTGTGTTTGCTAGGCCTAAAGAAAAGCACATACTCTGTCTTGGCACAAGTTAAGGTTTTCTTTCCTCAGTGAAAAGAAAAGAGGGGGAGAGAAAGGCATAGGAAGGAGAATGATAACTTCATTACAGCTTAACTGTCTTGACCTCAGCAGCTTTTGTCTACTTTCTCCTTCATTTCACTGCACTAGAGGACTATTTCCCACCATGGCAGAAACCACACGTTACATAAACCAGAGATCCTTAATCTGCTTTTGCTTTCAGAGACAGAAATGTTTTTATTTTGTCTCATGGACAAGCAAAGAATGGCATTCCCTACTGTAAGCTCCATTGCCTCCAAAATCAAATCAGTTTACAAGAAAACTGTGAGTTTAAAATGGTTCATTCTTAACCCGGCTGAGTTTTGTCTCAGTGGCTGACATAGGCCCTCTATCCTGAGTCCGAGGTGCTGCATGTAATCCACTGACAATGAATAATTTTATTGGTGAATCTGTAGAGCCAGAAGAGGATAGAAGGCAGCCAGCGAAGAAAGGCATGTGAAATTATGTCAGCTCCCTTTGCATGCAGCAGCAAATCCAATGAAATGTGTGACATCCGCAGTACAATGCATGGATTTGAAGAAATTTCCTTCTCTCACTGCACAGCTCCTGCCATCAAAAGGTTCAACACAGAAACGTTTCTTCTTTTTTTTTCATCAACTCTCAGCGTTTCTTTTAATTGGAATCATAAACACATAGAACGCCTGGTAACCACGTAACTTTACACAAACAATGCATAAATATAATGACAGGAATTATAAATACAAAATTTGTTATGAAAATCAACATCTGACACACACAGAGACACACAAGATCTTAAAGTGACAGTTCAGTTCTTTTGAAGTAGGGTTTTGTGAAAAAGTTATGAACAATTAATATCTTATCTGTTGCAGATATCTCTTTGAACAACCTCAGTTTGGAGAAATAGTTAAATATTTTATCAGATTGATGAGATAAAAGCTAGCATTCTGAAAAAAACTCTAATCTCAAAGATTTTCTGACGGTTTACACAAATGCTATTTTATAAATCTTTACACGACTATTAGCTTCACATTCTGTGGTCATTCTAGCAGAAATATTGAGATTCCTACATGAAGTGCCCAAGGTGGCCCAAGAAGTGCTACAGCTAGCTGCTGCAGCCACAAATAACCATAATATTTTATATAAATAACTATAGCATGTAATGCAGAACTGATAGAGTTGTAAAGGTTTATAAACAATGTGAACATTTAGAGATTGGAGTTGTTTTAAGACTGCAGCAACCCGGTTTAGTCTTGGCCTCACTCAGACTCGCCATTGGTTTGTCTTTTTCACCACGTTTAAACTCTTTGTCTCCACACTGAGGTCGTTCAAAGCACTATCTACCACAGGTAAGATATTAACTGTTCCTAATCTTTCCAAAAAATCTTCAAAGTATCTAAACTTTGCTTTAACCGGACCTGACAGAATTGTACATCTCGGAAAACATCAGTCCTGAGATCAGACTCATGGGGTTTACATATTCTTAATTTGTCTGGATCATTACACAAGAAATAAAAATGCATGTTTTTTATTTTACCAAATAAAATGGATCAATTTCAATGAAAGAGAAGCATCTTTAATGAGGAGAATGGCTTCATGCAGTTGATGCTCTCTGTGTGATTGCTCCCCCACGTTCTGTGAGACTGCTACAGCTGCACTTGTCTGCCAAATGCAAAATAACTCAACTGGACTGGAATTATCTGTGAGAAGAAGGTACAACATGGTAACTCCTCCGACCAGATGTCAGTAAACCGCAGGATTATCAGCTCATCCCTGTGATACACTCACACACACATAAACTCAGAGAGAACACACACATCCTGAATGCTTTACAGGCCACAGAATAATAACAAAACTAGCATGTAAAAAGTGGCTTTGTTGGCTCATGGCGATATAATCTGACTCAGAATAAGGTCAGTCTCTCAGCAGAGCTGACTTGTACTGTCAGGAGTTTGGATCACAGATAGCAAACCTGGCTGAACCCGGCCACTGTTCTCATGTCAATCAGAATGATAATTAGCTCTCTCCAAATATATCTCTGCATTCAAATCATCTTTTCTGTGCACATAATTATATTGTGCAGACCGTCCAAGTACTTCCTTTAGCGCTGCAGAATTTATCATCTTACATCAGAGATAAAACCTTTTTATCTCCGCTTGGCAAAACCCGCCGTTTGTCTCTCAAAGGCGGCACGCTCACACCTCGCATTCTATGGATCCGGATATAGTGCACGTGCATGGCCTGTTCTCGGTCACCAAGGAGTCCAGCGTCTCCGAGTTTGAATGATAACTCAGATAGTACTCTTGCAGCTGAGAGTTAAGGTCCTGATCCTGCTTGCGAGCCTTTTTCCTGCGCTTGTGGTTGACTGAGTGCTCCTGCAGCTGCCTCATGGTGTTAGGGTAACGCCTCCAAGAGACATAAATAACCAGCAGGATCAATGACACCGACAGGAACAGGGCTACGCTGCCTGCAATGATTTTATGGAAAGCCATATGTTCAAACTGTAGCTCTGGGATAAAGGTTGTGGGGGTTTCATCAGAGAAGGAGGAGCTTACAGCTGTGGGCTCTGCTGTCTTTCTGTATGTCCCAGTAGGACGGACAGATGAAGTGGTTGATTTCTGTGAAGGTGACGCAGTGTGAGTCAGCTCTGGAACTTCGGAGGACCACATTGTGGCTTGGGTTGAGATCAACGTGATGAGAGTTGTGGTGGAGAACATGTGGGATATGTTCAAGCATATTGAGTGATTCCTCACCACGTCCACCACTCGTTCACCTTGCACAGACTTGGGACCACTGCAAATCATGCTGATATCTTTGGGGTCCCTGAGGGTCCTGAGCCAGCCCATAAGAGGGCAGATCCTGGAGCTGCAGTCCCAGGCGTTCCCTGCCAGGCTGATGGTGGTCAGAGAGGTCCACGCTGCCACGGCTTCCACAGGCACGCTGCTCAGCTTGTTTGATTCGAGGTTGAGGATTTCTAGGTTTGGCATGTACTGGAACACCTTTGGGTTCAGCGTTTGGATTTCATTCCCAGAGAGATCCAGCTTCTGAAGTTTTTGCCAGGTCCACGCCATGCCCTGACTGATGGATCGGATGCGGTTCCACTGCAAATAAAGAGCCTGGAGGTTGGTAAGGCGTGGGAAAATGTAGAAATTAATCCTGGAAAACTGATTGTGCTCCAAGTGAAGCTCCATCAGCTTGAACAGCCCCAAAAACGTTGTGCGAGTCAGACTGCGCAAGCGATTATAGCCCAAATCTAGAAACTCCAAGCTGCGGCACTCCAGAAATGTGCGAATGAGGATTTCTTTTAGCCCGTTTGATCGAAGGTGGAGATTCTGCAGCTTGCGCAGGCCGTAGAAGTGGCCTGGCTGCAAAGACTGCAGCTGATTGTAGGATAAATCCAGATTCCTCAGGTTTGGTATGGCGCTGAACGTTTTGTTGTGCAGATGGGTGATTTTGTTGGAGCTGAGAATCAGCTCTTTGAGTCTGCGCACACCACGGAAGGCCAACGCGTCAATGGCACTGATGGAGTTGTGATCCAAGTAAAGCCAAATGAGCTGATTGAGATGAGCGAACTGGTACGGCAGCAGAACCAGCAGGTTGTTATAGCGCAGAGACAGTCCTTGGCATCCCGTTGTGATGTTTACTGGAATGTCTTGAAGGATGCCAGACTCGCAGTAAACAATCTTTCCTTCGCAGCGACAACTCGCAGGGCACATCCTCTCCCCCTCGCTGAGCAGCAGCAAAGCAGCTGCCTGCAGAAGAAGACAAGATAACCTCCAGTCCAACATCACAGAACCTGTTGGGGTAGAGAGTGGGGCACAGGCAATCAAAGGCATGACTTTGGCTTTGGAAACAGTTTGCCTAATAAGTAAAGGTGAGACATTCATTTTTCAAACAGAAGATCATAGTGAGCAGCAGCGTGAGCTCTGATGTCTGAGACCTGCCTCATGAAGAATTGATAACAAGCTGACGTTTGCTACTTTAAAGGTAAGTGCATATATTCAAATCTGCACAGGAGGACAAGTTGGACACAAACGCAGCTTTATTTAAATAAACTAATGCACACAAAAAAAGAACAGCTCTTCTTTTCTATGTTTTTTAAGTGTGTTAATTAAAGGCACATTTATTTAAAGCTTGTCTTAGCTGTCGTCTTGGCTACAGGAGCATAAAGAGAGAGAAACTGTGTCACTAAAATTGTGTGTGGGGGGGCTACATAAAGACTTACCCATCATCAGTCAGAGAGGGGAAAGAGAAATCCTCCGTTCGGAGAGGGAGAGAGAAGGAGGGGGGAATGGATAAAGAGCGCTCCAAACTGCACTCAGTCCGTCCCTGCAGCTCCACAGTCGCTCCGCATACTGAGAGCCAAGTTTCTCCGAACCGGGCCGGTGTCCGGACGGCGCTCCGCGGCGGGACGGCTGCGCGCTGGGGTCGCCGCTCCAGTTCACTTCAGTCCTGCTGTCTGTGTGTGCGCAATTACCCATTTGAGCGCCAATGGACTGATGCACGTCCCTCCACTCGTGCACTCCCTCCTCCCCACCTCCCTCCCCTCTCCCTCCTGTCTCTCTCTTTACCTCACTCCTTTTTCTCAGGAGCGTGGGCGTCCTCGGGAACATAAGCTCACAGAATTCTGCCTGCACGTGGAAAGGCTGACATTAACCGATGAGTGTGAGGTTCATCAGTTTTTATTTAAAGGCTGTTTGTGTTTTGTGACATGATGTGTGTGAATGAAATCCAGGCCAGGGATATTGATTTTAAACCTGAAAAGATTTACTGGAGATAAGGTCTGAGAATGGATCACCATCCCTTTGATTTATTTCATCATTTCAGATTTAAAGGGACATTTTGTATACTTTGAAGTGGGGTTCTGTAGATTTATTTTTTTATTTATTGAAGAATTACTATCTTACCTGTTGTAGATAGCTCTTTGAACAGCCTCAGCCGGAAGTCACATATAACGGGACTGACGAGTTAACGGCTAGTCTGAATGCAGCAGGACTGAAGTGGACTATTGCTGTCTTAAAACCACTCCAGTCACCACAATTTTATGGTTGTGCATTCTAAACCCACCTTAAAAAACTTTACATTGCCATCAGTTTTGCATTACACAATTGTTGACATAGAATTCTGTTTATTTGAAAATGCAAGTAGTGACAGCAGCAGCTAGCCGCAGCACTTCTGGTACAGCCGTCGCTATTGTTATTTTTGCTGAAACAGTGTAATGCAAAACTGACAAAAGTGTAAAAGTTTATCAAATAGCATTAGCGTGACCTGCTTTAAAGTCTTTAAGACCTCCCTTTGCCTTGACAAGCGGTAGAGGGAGGAGTCTCTTATTAAACTGAGAGCAAAGCTTTTGCAGGTGGGCGGAGGTGTCACCTTAAATCAGGATCGCCCTATCAGTGTGATTGGAGTTTACTGTCATTTAACAGCTGAGAACGTAAATATGCAACAGAGACTAAAGTACCGGAAATCACCTACTGTTTAACATAGAACCTGTAATTTAATATATTCAGCTAATTCACTGACATTATTCTTCACATTTGGAGCTTGGCAGTGAAACAACTTTGGTTTTGTTTTTTTTACATCAGTCAGGTTGTGTAGCCGGTTTAGCAGCTGGATTCGAGCGGAGCATTCGGCTGATGCCCCGCCTAAAACGTTGCTTGAAATGAAGTGCAAACCACTCCCACCCGGCTAGCCACTTTGTCACCCAGGCTGCAAATGGTGTGTGCCCAATGGCAGGGAGAGAGCTAACTAACTAAGCAAACTGTATAAGTAAACCTAAACTAAATCTACAAGAAAAAAGTATGCCAAATAAACACAGATACCTCAAGACAAATACAAACACTTGAGGTCCATGACACTAGTTAGATATTATAATTTTTCCATAGAACCCCTCTTCATAATGACTTAAGTATCCCTTTAAACGCTTGTCCTTGGCAAAATGTAGAGTGACCTGAGGAGCTCAGATGTGCTGTTGGAAAGATGTAGGCTAATTTATGACATAATTAAAAGTAATGGCAGCATATTTCAAAATCACCTCTTGTCATTCGTTTCCAGCCATCTTGAACTGACAGAGAGGTCCATAATTAAGAGTTCTGGCACCCATTTCAGCTTGTTGAGGCCTAATTATGCAAACAGCGTAAGTGTGATGTTGACACATCAATGCAGACAAACAATTCACACTTAGAGATGCATGAGATCATGAAGGCCCGAGGCCCAGTAGTATTTAAACAATCGGTCTGAATGAACTGGACAGCGCAGGAAGGAGGCAGAACCTTCCTCAGAGCCTACTAGCAGATAGAGACTGCTCTCATCATGTGCTCGTTTCATACTCACTGTTCACACTTTCTGCTCGGAGCAGACTTTCACCACACAGACTAAGTGGATCTTTATTTATTTATTTATTTATTTTTATTTTGACTGCACAGTCTTCAGCTGAACCATGAGGTAACAGCAACCCCTTGTGCACACAGAGAGAAATGTCTGAAGCAGCTGATGACTGTATGTGACTCCAGCAAAGTCAAGAGAAAAGCACACAGGTCCGTTCTGGTTGAAGGAGATAATGAGAGAATAAATTTGCATCAATATTTGGTTGAGAGTGCAGCATTATGTCAAACAGAGGTTCCTCTATTGTCCATGGATTCCAATATGAAAAGGTGAATTTGTAGAACCTCAACAGGACGAGTTCTGAGAGACGAGAAAACGAGCTGATTTGTTCGCTTATTACCTCCCAGACCTATAGATGCACACTCTGTGATTGAATGTCAAACAAAATTGTCTCTTCAAATGGAACGCTGCCTCGCACGTGTCTGAGGAGCTCACATGTCATTCAAGGGATATGCACTGAAGAGTGGGAAAACGTGTTGCTTGGCGGCGCTTGGTGACGCTGTGCAGAGAGGCTGAGTGTGCTCGTTAAACTGCGCACAAAATGAAACCTGTTCGAGGTGGAGGAGAGAGCCGCCGCACTCGCTGTCAGCTCTACAAACACGTTATCAGCTGGAGATCATGTTGAAGATGAAAAATAGAAAGTGACTGCGTGTGTACAGCAGCTGCATCTATTAAACTGACAGTTTAATCAGTTTTACTGGTGACAACTAACATCTTTCAGCTGCCAATTACAGGAGACATATCAACTTAGTCTTTTTCAGACTCTATCCATGGAGATTAAAAAAAAACGTGTTTTAAAAAAAAAATTCCTAATGCAGATAAGGTTTTTATACTAGTTCATAAAAATACAATTAACGAATAATTCTCAATCCATTTACAGTTTCTAAATGTATGAATAAGCTTGTTTACTGTTCAAGGCCTTTAGTGTGCACAAATATGCACAGCAAAATGTACAAACCATGAGTCCACAAGTGTTGTGACATCTTTGAAAATGTAACAATAACTTTAATCTGCCTATAAAATTATGTGAAAGTGATCAGTTTTGGTGACTTCACTGAATAAATTAACTTTGTTCGTAAAATTTATACTAATCTAGATGATCTAGATGTCAGCAACAAGTGCAGGAAATTAAAGGAAGGGAATGCATATTGCCCGCCACCTTTCATGCAAGGTTTGCTGAGAAGGCAAGGAGTAATTTCCATTTTGATGAAACCTTGTAAATGATATGCACAATCTCATGCAAGGTCTCATAAAACGTGTTAGCTCCTGGAGTACATGCTGTGAATGAATCTCAGCTACTACCACACTCATTTTTAGCTCAGTATCTGTAAAGTTGATTGAATTATAGACATTTTTTAGTTGCTCATTTTGATTAGGTCTAATGGCCATACTAAATTGGGTTAACTCGAAAAGTTAATCAGTTATACACAATAAAATCCTTGATTAGTTTTTGAATTTCGATCAAATCTGATCACTAATTTATTAGTTATTTTACTAACAGACAGGAAAACAAAGACACCCACAGACATGGGCAAAACCATTATCGTCCTTTTGCATTTGGTGGTGATAAATAGATTTTTAAACAGCTACAGTTAGTTAAACTGGGAAAAATGATTGGAGTCTTAGCAAATCTCAGCATGTAAAGGCCAAAACCAGAAAGTGTTCTGGTACTGACCCCACTCGGACTAGTCGTTAGCTAAGCTCCCCTGTGAGAAGTTCTGCCCTACAATCTGCTCTAAGGGATTTCTGTTCTTCATTTTCTTTTGGTTGTTCCCTTTTCAGGCGTTGCCACAGCGAGTCATCCTCCTCCATCCAACTCTGCATTCTGCATATTCTGTCCTCACTCCAACTACCTCCATGTCCTCTCTAACTGCATCATTTATCTCCTCTTTGTCTTTTTCCTGACAGCTGCATCTCTAACATCCTTCTACCAATAGACCTGCTGTCCCTCCTCTGCACATGTCCAAACCATCTCAGTCTGGCCTCTCTAACTTTCTCTCCCAGTCCTTCAACCTGTGGTGTACCTCTGATGTCCTCATTCCTAATCCTGTCCATCCTTGTCCCTCCAAAGGAGAACCTCAACATCTGCAGCTCTGCCACTTCCTGTTCAGTCTCCTGTCTTTTTGTCCGTCCCACTGTCTCCAAACCATACAGCATAGCTGCTCTCACCACTGTCTTGTAAACCTTTCCTTTGACCTTTGCTGCCACCCTTTTGTCACAAATCACTCTTGAAACTTTTCTCCATCCACTCAATCATGCCTGGACTCTCTTCTTCACCTCTTTACCAAACTACCTGTTTTCCTGGACAGTCGACCCTAAGTACTTGAAGTCCTGAACCTTTGTGACCTCTGCTGCTTGTAGCCTCTCTGTTCCACCTGCCTCCCTCTCATTCACACACATGTACTCTGTCTTGCTATGAGTGATTTCTATTGCAAGTAAGATATTGATTACTGAAAAGTCCACAGAACACTACCTAAAAAATTCAAACTATTCCTTCATTGCTCTCAAGAGCAATTTATGACAAACTGTGATTCAGCTGAAATCAATACACCCCATGAGCCTGGGAATATAATGCAAAATTATTGTCATTTAAATTCTGCCTCTGCATCCAGACATGTAAACAGAAACTGCAATATGCCAGAAAAAGCCGTATCAGATGGATTGAAAAACACTGAACACATGTTCTGTGATCAGTTGAGTACACGTTCAATTACAGATTACAGATCTTTATGTTTTTAATTTAAAGAGTCCATGATATTTCATAGTTTAAAGCTGTACATCTAACTTTTTCCACCCTGCCTGATAAATGGAACATTCATCAGGCTTTTGTGCAGAAAAGAATCTCAAATGTTCTGTATCTGTAAAATGAAAAATGAAAGTAAGGGGCGAACTAAAAAGTGTTCCTTTGTGAACATTTGTCTTTACACATCCAAAACAGAAAACCGCATTAAAGTGAGAACTCAAAATACCTTTTGTTTTGTGAGACTGAGTTGAAATTCTGCTCGTGTCTGAATGTCTCAAACTGACTGGACGGCGAAAACTCAAACTCATATCGGTGATGATGAAACACAATGGTAAACATTCTCCTCTCTTGACTTTCTTTGATCACAGTCTAAATAAAACAGAGGTGTGTTCTGGAGAAAAAGACATCTTTGTACTTGTGTGATTAAAAGAATAGGTTCAAAAGGCTGAAATATTCCTCAGGTTTTCATGAACTCAGGTTCATATGGTAAAAACATCGGGAGTTTGTCCACTAAGTCATTCTGTACTGACCTGTTCTGATTTAAATATTCAAATATAAATTCATTAAAGGCCTAGCAGTCCTTGCCAGAGTTTTAAGCTAAGATTGTGAGAAATTACTGTAATAATATTATGTGATATCGAACAATCTGTTAGTTCAAACTATTTGTTGTGAATGACTCTTAATTACTACCACATAAAATTGTAGCTCAAAATCTCCAAAACTGACTGTGTCATTGCCATTATTATGTTTGTCAGTTGATTAGCTGTGGCAGCCATCTTGATTTGGGTTATCTCAAACAGTTACTGAGTTGTAGATGTACAATGATAATTTTTTGACATTTTGCTAACAGACAAATGAACACACTGTTGTCTGCCTTTCATTAATAAATACATAGAAACATGTGCCAGATTCATAGTGTGTACAGGTGCTGGTCATAAAATTAGAATATCATGAAAAAGTAGATTGATTTCAGTAATTCCATTTAAAAAGTGAAACTTGTATATTATATTCATACATTACATACAAACTCATATATTTCAAATGTTTTTCGTTTAATTTTGATGATTACAAATGA
>NC_051430.1:11040436-11063777 GCF_001649575.2 Kryptolebias marmoratus | reverse complement strand
ATAAATCCTTTGTTTTTATTGGTCTTCAGTAATATTCTAATTTTCTGATATGATGAATTTGAGATTTTCATTTGTTGTCATTTGTAATCATCAAAATTAAACGAAATAAACATTTGAAATATATGAGTTTGAATGTAATGTATGAATATAATATACAAGTTTCACTTTTTAAATGGAATTACTGAAATCAATCTACTTTTTCATGATATTCTAATTTTATGACCAGCACCTGTATATACAAAGGTCAGGTCAAGAAGGCAAGCATGTAACACGTCTAATTTGATGAAGTCCACAGATCATCCTCCATGCTTATGGTGTATTTTAGGAAATTAGAAATACTTAAGCTGGACAAGCTTCACAACAGTCAACAGCTTTTGTGTCAAAGCATAAAATTAATCTATGACACCTGCATCAACGGGGGTGCGGGGTTTTGATGTCTTAGATGTTTTTCTCTTTCTTACTGTTTATTCATTGTCACATGCTGTTTTTATTTTGTTTTTTAATTATGTAAAGCACCTTGAAATGCCTTGCTGCTGAAATGTGCTATACAAATAAAATTTGATTGATTGATTGATCAACATGTATCATAACTTGACTGGTATTTAAAAGGAACAATGTTGACAGGACACAGGGTTCCAAACAGACATGTATCTTTGCTGCTCCCTGTGGAAAATGCAGAATTATTTACTCGGATGAGAAGAGCTGTTTAATTTCAGCTTTAATTTCAGTTTGATGTGGTACTCGCTAAGAGTCATTCACAAAACATACGGTGAGTGCAAATACATGCCGCAGTATCACGTGAGGTTGCACAAAACTTCATTTTCAAGTACTGACCAAAAGGGCTATAACCTCGTCCCTTCTCAGCACAAGATGGCATCAAAGGCGGCGGGCAATAATCATTCTTTCAGGGGAATGCTGGGCGTTTAGTTTGTTTATGTGGACTTCTGTGTCAGTTTTAGGATTACAAAAACAATTTCACGAAATCCCAGATTGGTTTCATTTATGGTGATTTCCGGTTCTGTTAACTGTATTAACTTGCCATAATTTCTGGCATTTATACGTAGAGAAAGTTCCTTTAGATGTGAAGAAGAATGGCTCTCAGAAGCAAAGCAGCTGATTAGTTTTTTAATGAGCTGAAGCCACATTAAACGTGTCATAAAACTGATGCCCCTTTTAAATTCTCCTCCTTTCTTTTTTTTTAATGCTGGACGAACATGTTGACACAGATTGCAGTGTGGTGCAGGATTAACACCTCCCGGAAGCTTTATTAGTGAATGCACTTTTTGTTCAAAATTAAAAGCGTGAGTGATGGGACAGAGAGAGAGTCAATCCACTCTTTTCATGGTAACTAATAAAATTATGAGCCAAACAGGTCACAGCGCTTTTTCTAGTTGAGGTTAATGCTTTCTTATGCTTCCCACGCAAATTCAAGTTAGCATTTTTAACATTTATATTTCTGTGAATGGGGATTCAGCGTTCACAACATTGTTGGGGTTTTTTTTGTTTCCTTTTTCTTTTCTCACATGTTTTGCATTCTAACTACTTCCACTTACAATTATTAAAAACATATTCAAAACGTTCAGCTCATTCAAGATTTTTCATTCAGGGTGGTATGGATTTTTTGTTTTTGTAACGTTTAAAAATTATTTAGCTTTAATTTTATATATTTTCCCCATTGAAGTATATTGAGATCTCTACAATTTCATCAAACACATGACTCTTTTTGCATACTTGCTCTTGTTTTCACCTGCTTATACTACTTTTAGTTTTTTGCTATCATTCTGCTACTTTTAGCATTTAGCTAGTCTTTTACTAACTTTAACTCTTTGCCATAATTCTGCTACTTTTAGTTTTAAACTGTTTGCGACTTTTACCTTTTTGCTATAGTCCTGTTTTTTTTAGGTTCTAGTCTTTTGATACTTTTAGCTGTTAGCTAGTCAGTGTTCAGACTGCATTTTTGCTGTAAAATAAAATTTTTCTAGTATGCCTTCTGAGGGATGTTGTCCTAACTTGTCTTTTATTTTTGTGAAGTAAAAGGCTGGACCTGATCACATTTTGACATTTTTTTCTTTCTTGCATCTTTCAGTTATTTTTTATGTATAATTCATTATGTATAAGAAAAACTGCAAATGAAACAGAAAAAAAAAACCCAGCTGCAAAGCAAATATCTTTCTATTTTGATGCAGGAAAACAAATTACTGGAAGAAACAATCAAAAATTGTAGCGGTTTGCCTCAGAATTGAAAAACCATTATGGTCTTCTTTATAATGTATTACGCATTAATCCTCACAGCTTTCCTTTGCAGATGTGGCTTTTCTTATGCATGAGAGCAGAATGAAAAGATAGACTCCAATCTGAAGCTATAACATCTTCACTTTCTGCTGGATGGCAGCTCAGACAAAGCTGAAAACTGCCAACAAAACCTTTATAGACAAAGAAATTTGAGCGGTCCTTTGATGTTTCAAACACATCTGTGTTGTGGTTCCTCAACTGTGAGCATTTCAGAAAAAAGGGAAGGATCAAAATCTTTAGATAATTTTGTGAACATGCTCAATCCTTTGAGTAAAATTCAACTTAAAGGTACTTTATTTAAATGAGGTCCATTCATAAATAATCAAAAATGTATAAGTCTTCAAAAATCTTCTTTATTATCGCCTGCCACTAAGGGTGAAAAAGCAAGGTGTTTGCCCCTGTGTGTCTGTTCATTTGTCTGACGTGTTCGTAAATATCTCATGAACCACTGAACAGATTGTAATGAAACTCTCCGAAAGTAATCATTGCATGGCCGTCTACACCCGATTAGCTTTTGGAGTCAACCCAGTTCAACCTGGCTGGCACAGCTAATCAACATTAGTCAACACAAAAATGGCTCGTATGATTTAAAAAGTCTGAGCTAAATTTGGTGTGCTAGTAGAAGAAAGTCATCCCCAACATATACTCTGAGTTCTAACGCAAATCTCACTAAATCCCAGGAGATAACGAGCAAAACAAAAGATGCAATCATAACGGCTGTAACTCTGTCCTTTTCCTTCATGAGATAATTTTTGTATAAAACTCTGGCATGAAAGGTGGCTGCTGATATATATTCCTTAAAGGAACACTAGGTCCTTAATATTGCATATATGCAGCCCTTTGGTATTTCATAAAATACTATGGGGTGCACTCTTTGCAGCAGGGATAAAATGCCAGATGTTTTGGGATTTGCCCTCTGAGAAATATTTACCTGCTGTGGGGACATTCTGTATGTTCTGAGGCTAATTAAAGCTACGCATTTAGAACTTTCGTTCAGCAGAAATCAAAGTTGCTCCGACCTGGCTTTAAGTTTGTTTTTGCACTATTTTGTTTGATTTTTCTTTTTCGCGTTAGTCATTTCTGAACTCTGTTTCCATGGGATTCATTAGGCTTCAGAAAGCAGGTCCCTCCCTTGCTGTATTATTCAAGGCTCAGTCAGTCACAGACAGTCATTAAAGTTTCATAGGAAGCAATTTAGTGGCTGAGTTATTTGCAAAGTGAGGTGAGTGCATCTGGTGGCACTACACCTTTGTGTTTTATGGCATGTGTTTCTGAAGCCATTCTGGGCTCTTTGGGGGTTAAATTGTTCTGGATGACACGACAAGCGACGAGTCACCGGGTCGCAACATCTGGGACACAAACGCCTGTTTTACAAGCAGGGACGTTTCAGCTTTATTTGAAAAGAGAAAAAGCTATCAGTCAAGCGGGATCAGTAAATCAATATAAATAAAAATATCAAAAACTATAGTTTTTGTCCCATTATTTAAAAAGTTGACTATTAATGTGCAAAACTCAAATATTGATTTATGCATTTCTGCATTTCTCAGGCACGCCAGATAAGCAGAAAATATGAGATGAAATATGAAAAATGGGTCACGCTACATTTGTTCAGCAACGTAAATAGAAAATGATGCACATGCCGGAGGGAATTCCAAAAAACTTATCATGAAATGGGATTTCACCACAGAGACTTGCTCTGGTTTATAAGTTTCAGTACATCCAAAGATGAACCTTTTTACCCCCATGAGAATTTATTCATTGTTATTGTTTACTGATTAAAATTGACCAGAATTTTATATATATATATATATATATATGTATATATATATATATATATATATATATATATATAAAGGTTTCTGCTATAGGCCATAATCCATGATGATGAGTAATCCAGTAAATTCATGTTGCTATTAAAAGCCCAGCTTTCCTTAGACGAATGCTTATTGTCCGTTACCTTTCATGTCAGAGTTTTAAACTAAATCATTTTATGATGAAAAGGGATGGAGTTAAAGATGTTATGGTCAAACCTTGCAAATGACATTATGAGCAATCCTATATTATTTTGTGATTATATTGTGTAGATGACTATTGGCTAAAACCAAACCAATGTTAGCTTAATATCTGTAACAATGATGGAGTGTCAGCCATTTGTGTTTTGGCTCAGGTTGATTAGCTATGACAGCCATCTTGAATTGACTTGACTCCAAATGTTAATGATGTAGATGTTCATCCAGTGATTAGTTCCCGAAGCCTTCATTAACATTTGTTCAGTGGTTCATGAGATATTTTGCTAACAAACATGCAAAGTTGACTCAAATAGATAATGGCAAAGTTTCAATAAGGCTATGTTGAGGATAACTTGCAGCTACAATCACACCAAATTTTAGCTCAGTATGGTTAAAATTAGTTAAGTTATAGCTATTCTTGTCTTTTGGAATGGCTGTTGGCTGTGGCAGATACCCTGAAACAACCATGGATTACTTTCTGAGAGTTTAATTCAAATTTGTTCAGTGGTTCATGAGATATTTTACTAATAGTTCTATAAAATTAACCAAAGGTGACTGTTTTGGAAGTGTGCGTACTTTGAGATTTTTTTAATAAAACATAAGCATCTGTTTTATTTGTTTCTTTCACACCACATTGTTTCACACTTCAGTATGACAAAACATCCATGACTAAACGTTTGCAAGCACCATCAGACCATTTGATAGCACCGAGGAGTGTGAGCTACACTGGAGGATGTTACATTCAGAGCTCTGTTGATGCTTTCAGTCACCTTGATGTGTGTGCGTGTTTGTGAATGAGAGTGACAGAGTGACACAGAGAGAGAGAGAGACGTGTGTGTGTGTGTGTGTGTGTGTAGATTCCTGCCCTGCCCTTCAACCCCAGTTAGCTGATTGATCTAACAATAGAAATCAAATCAGTGACTGCAGCCGGAGCGATGAAAACACTTGTTTTGGTCTCGTTTCCAGTAATGTCTTTGTCACAAACTGTTTGTGATTTGAGCTAAAACGTTCATTAATGTCCATTAATGGTAATTAATGCTGCTCATTAGGTGCAGGGGCAAACAGATCCATTAGGAATTATGACTTTGACCCTGTCTCAGAGGCCCATTATGAAGGCTTTAAAGGAGCCTCTGTTTATGCATGATACATTTTGCTGTCAGTATGCAACAACAGAAACTGAATGACTAAACTAAACATGCCTGGCAACTAACCAGTGTGCCTTTCCAAGACTTACCTGTAAAGACAATTTTTTTCGTGGGCTTACTGGAAAATTTGCAGTATTTAGCTGCAAATCTACAGTAAAGGAAAACAGCAGTAACTTACTGGTTATGTGATCATACATAACCACACATTCAGAAAAAAAACCCTAACAATCATTAGCCAAGATATACCCATAATGCTTTGCGTTTACAGTAACATACTGTGAAGAGAAGTCTATTCCCTTTACTGGGAAAAAATGAGGTAATGAACTGTAAATTTACAGCAAGAGATAAAAATGTAAGGCTAACAAACATAGCTCAGTTAATTTGAATGAATAAACTGAGCTTGCACACACTCCTTTTCTCACAGAAGATTAAACCTTGAACTTTAATCTCCTGAACATAAGTATAAAGCAGTTTTTTTAATCAATGCAGAAATATGAAAGGACTTAATGCTTGCATTTTGTCAGATCAAACTTAATTATCAGTCAAAATAAAGATTTACAGGAATAATAAAACAATAAACAACTATAAAGCAACATTTAGAAGGGCATCACTGAATCAAAATTGTAGGGTAGATGTTCCAGTTTTTATTAGATCATTTGGATTGTCAGTTTAGTGGTAGCCTATTAAAGTTTACAATAAAGCCGTCGTGTGAGCTCAGTGTGGGGCTCCTGGCAGTGAAGCTTCTTCACGCAGAGCAACCACTGCTCCCAGAACATAGAGGACCGCAACTGTGTGGGCTGAGGAGAGTCGCGCAGTGACCAGGAGAGGGCATCTGATGTCTCTGAAACCGATCCGCAGCCAGCTCCGTCCGCCTCTCCTCCACCAACATCATCCCTGTTGCTGTAGGACTCATTTATTCTCGGTGTCACGGCCGACGCGTCTCCCCCACAGCCGCCCGCAGCTTCTCCTCTCCACGCCTCGGGCAGGACGCAGCAACTTGGACCGCAGTTTTCATTCCTTTCGCCTGCTCGGGTGTCTTTTCCGCGACTTGGTTGGAGAATCAACAATTGGCGGCTCGGTGTTCGAGATGTTTTTTTTTTTTCTTTTTCTTTTTTGTTTTTTTTTTAAATCCTCCCCCATTATGAAAAGCTGGAGAGTGTCATCATCAGCTTGAGCGCGTCCGTCCTGTGTAAGGTTGCAGTCAGAAATATGCACCATCAAGCTGATGTTGCGCGCTAAAGGCTGCAAACTCCAGACAGAGGCTCTCTGACGCACACCTTGTGGAGCTCCTGTCCTCCTCTCCGACAGGTGTGCGGCTGTGACCGCGCGGCGCAAAGAGCGGCGGACAGGCGTCCTGGATGGATGTGAGACTGTTTGGACAAAACGCCGAGTGCGTCTTCTGAACATGTGGAGCAGAAACCGAGATCCGTGATGATGAGGAGAAGCGGACACCGTGCAAGTATGGGTATGTTCACATCTGTACGCCTCGTCCGTTTGTCCAAGTGCGGTTTAATTATTGCCGGTGTTCCTGGGGTTTCTGAATGATCACAACAGGCTGGGGGATCTGAAGGTTTTTTTCTTTCAACAGCTAGTTGCCAAATCAGACCTGATGCATGTGGTCATAGATCAGGTTACACGTGTTAAGAAGAGCTTTGACTTGAGCAGATGAAGGACATTAGGATAGAAATTTAAATCGTCCTTTTTCTCTGAGGAGATGCCTTGAAGTCTATTTCTTGGTTTTTAAATTCAGTGAAATTCCAGAACCATGTATTTGCATTTGACACATTTGCATGTTCTCACATCTTTCACTTTTTTGTGTGTCTCCAGGACCTTCTGTGCTTTTCAGATGGCTTGTATTCACAGTGGTGGTGCCTGCCTGGTTGCTTGCAGCTCCAAGCAGCATCCGGGAGCGTCGCTGCCCCCAGAGCTGCAGATGTGATGGGAAAATAATATACTGTGAATCCAACGCCTTCCGTGACATGCCAAACAACGTGTCTGTGAGCACGCAGGGCCTGTCCCTTCGCTACAACAGCCTGGTAAGCCTCAGAGCTCGTCAGTTCGCGGGCCTGAGCCAACTAGTTTGGCTCTACCTAGACCACAATTACATCAACGCCGTGGACGGCCAGGCCTTCCATGGGATACGCAGGCTCAAAGAACTGATTCTCAGCTCCAATAGGATCACACAACTTAAAAACAACACATTCCATGATGTCCCAAATTTACGTAACCTCGACCTGTCCTACAACAAACTGCAGGTTCTCCAGCCTAATCAGTTCATAGGTCTACGGAAGCTGCTCAGTTTACACTTGAGGTCAAACTCCTTAAAAACTATCCCCATGCGTGTTTTTCTTGACTGTCGCAACCTGGAGTTTCTTGATATCGGCTACAACAGGCTGAGGAGCCTAACACGTAACGCCTTCGCAGGACTCCTGAAGCTCATTGAGCTTCACTTGGAGCACAATCAGTTTTCGAAGATAAACTTTGCTCATTTTCCCCGCCTGACTAACCTGAGGGCGCTCTATCTGCAGTGGAACCGTATCAAACTGCTGACCCAGGGCCTACCGTGGATGTGGACTTCTTTGCAAAAGTTGGACCTCTCGGGAAATGAGCTGGAGGTACTGGACCCGAGCACATTTCAGTGCCTGCCTAATCTCCAGACTCTGAACCTGGACTCCAACAAACTCAGCAATGTCTCTCAGCAGACAGCGGAGATGTGGATCTCCCTCACCACCATCAGTCTGGCTGGTAATTTGTGGCACTGTAACCCCAACATTTGTCCACTGGTGTCCTGGCTCAAAGCCTTCAAGGGTAACAAGGAGACTACTATGATTTGTGCAAGTCCCAAGGAGGCACAAGGAGAGAAAGTAACAGATGTGGTGGACACTTATAACATCTGTACAGCAACTCCGACCCCTATCCCTTCAACGACACTGCCCCTCACGTCTGCGTTTCAGCCTGAACTGCTGCCTCTCCCTACGCAGCATGTGGTGGACAAAAAGCTGACCTGGAACAGGACGGCTTCCCCGACTCCTTCCGAGGCCTCCCCTACTATACCCATTCCAGACACAGAGTATGTGTCCTTCCACAAGATCATAGCTGGAAGCGTGGCCCTCTTCTTATCCGTGGCTATAATTCTTCTGGTTATTTATGTCTCATGGAAGCACTATCCCAGCAGCCTCAAACAGCTTCAGCAGCGCTCCGCGGTCAAAAAGCGCCAGAAAAAGGCACGGGAGACTGAGCGCTCGTTTAATTCACCACTGCAAGAGTACTATGTGGACTACAAGCCTTCACACTCAGAGACTATGGATATGCTGGTTAATGGGACAGGACCTTACACATACACCATCTCAGGCTCCAGGGAATGTGAGGTATGACTGTTGCCCTCCAAAAATCCATTTCCACTGCGAGGCGTGCGAGGTAAATTTTCTAACACTCTGTGGGGAAAAAAATAACCTGTTTACTCCTCCGCTCTTGTCTGCTTTGGGATAAGGAAGCAAAGGTCAGTGCATGGTGACTTGTTTTGCAATATGCTGGGTATTTCAGTTCCATATGAGCAGCCAGCTGTTGCTCGGAATCATGTAATGCTATTGCTAAAATATGATTCCTATTAACTGAAACTGTTGTGGCAGCTCCCTTTTTTGGGGGGAAATTGCACACAATGCGATGCATTATACACAAAGCAGGTTCATTTTTCATTACTTACATGAAAGGGTCTCTTGATTAATCTGTGTATTATCAGCAAGCCTGTTGTTTATTCATAAACACCTTGCTATGCTGAATTGAATCAAAACCGTAGGTTAAGATCAAGTCACTGTGCAGGTGGTCCTCTCCTATCCCGTGTGTTTGCTGCAAAAGCTACAGTAACAAATGCACAATTTATGTGAGTCCTGATATTTGTTTTCTCTTGTGTAAAATATGTAAATCTTTACTATTCTACCTGCTGATGATCAAATTACTCGTTTTCTTTCTTTGCCTCTAGCAATTGTGTACTTAGCATTTTTCTCATTGGTTTAATTCACAAAGTTCAAACAGTCTTCACAAGCTGCAGAACACCACGAAGGCCTCTAGCCAAATAGAAGATAAATTATGTATTTGGGCTCAGTTTTTGTTGAGTGTGCCGTAGCAGTGAAAAAAAAAATCGAAGAAACTGTTCTGACACAGACATACAACTTTTGTCTCGTAAAGTTTAAATTCTCATTCCAAAACCAGATTTAGGACAGAAAGCCCTGTAACAGAGCCTAATGAATTTGCTCATGCTTAATTAAGCACTTTTTTTCTCTGTGTACCGCCCAAATGCTCTGCATCTGTCTCCTGTTTTTGTCATTTGGCTCTGTGGTTAAGTGTGATTAACAGGACATGTTGTGCTGGGAAAGATGAAATGTCGTTGGACTCTTTTGTATTACTAAGTAGACATGCTGTGGAGTACAGGAGACATCTTTCTTTTCCATTGTGTCTGTCAGTGTGGCTCAGAGTCGAACTTTTATCTCTCACTGCCACACAGCTCATTTCCCATATTCTACACAGAGACTATAAATCATTTTAGAAAACGATTTAAGTCAGAGGGTTGTACCGTAGGACCTCTTTGGTTCTTGTTGTGTCCTCTACTAAACTCACTGGAGAGGCTAGCACAAATGTGTTTGATTGGTTTCAGTAATGTTGAATACTTCGAGGTACACAGGCAGCTATAGCAGTTCTTTTGTCAGGTTATCTGTGCCAGAGCATTTCTCAAGCTTGAGGTGAGAAGCTCGGCTTATCAATCTAGTAGCTTTCATGTGAGACTGTGGCGTGGGAGCATTAAATGGCAGACCTAATGGGGCTTCTGCTAGCTAGAATAACTAATAGCCCATCAGAGGTAAGGAGGCGAGTTGTTCCTCAGCTTTGTTATTCCGTGCCCTTTACAGCTAAAGGGGGAAGCTTGAGTTGGTAAAAATGTAGAGGTAATTCTGCTTCTGTGCATCTGTGCTGCATTTCCTGCTGATCACTAAATTGCAAAGTAAGAACAAACCATTTTAAAACTGCCATGAGGTTATAGTGCATGTTTAATCTATTATGAGGTATTCAAATAGATGGTTATTTATTGGGTCAAATCTACTTTTGTGGTAAAACGTTTTGAAAGTCACTATATAACATTCAATACGATCCGGGTATTTGGCTTGAACATAAACACATTGACACCACAATTTACAAAAAAACCAAACAAACAAAAAACCCCCCATTTTATTTATATGAGAAAGTGTAGAGCGAGTGCACTATAAGATGCAGTGCCTATGCAAGCACACCCACCAAGCATCACCTTTTCTCTCCTGCAGCACAGCTCTTTCAGTTCCAGTGACTGGAAAACAGTGCAGAATGTTGAGAAAGATGAAAGTGGGAGAAATGCTGTATTCAAAACAGTGGTTTCAGGGCTAAAACCCACACTCAGGGGCATTTAGTAAATGCTGGAATCCAGTGCGCTTCCTGCACATATTTTTTAGCTTTCCCAGATAGCAAGCACTTAAGCTATTAGCTGCAGTTTCAATTAGGAGAAGAGCTTTGTAATTGAAGCCTGTTATCTTGTGCACATGCCCAGACCAACAGACGTGGAGTTAATTTGTTTCTATAGATTTCCTGCAGCATAGCTCAGCAGGTTGGTTTCAACGCTGCAAACTGAGCTCGCAGGGTGAGAATTTTGATGAACACTTTGAACTGTGGTTCTCCGCGGTCTTCCTGTAAGCCCATTATTTGAAAGAAAAACTAACCTCCCCATTGTGTGCCATCCACTTCTGTGCTCACAGAGCAACTGCGGTGGTTTCTGTCCACCCACAAACGATTCTCTGCAAAGTTAGTTCAGAAAATATTATAGTGAAAATCCCTCCATCGCCGCCAAAGGCAATTCTTTGCACTTGGGGAGAATGTGCAGGCATTAATAAGGTGAGCAGTTCCTGCTCACAGATAATTAAAGTGGCTGTGTGAAGCCAGATGACGTGAGTGTGCTACTGCTGCATACACCTAACTGACACAAATGCGGTCTAGGATAATTAGTTTTAAACTCAACAAATTTTCCAGCTGAAAACATGTGAAGTATTTGACATTTATTCATGTATTTGTCTACACTGATGAGTTTCGACCAGGATGAAAAGTATTCATCTCACTTTTTGTGTTTGATTTGTGGCAACCCCGTTTTCTCCATCTGTCGTATTAAAAACTGTGTTATTGAACCTCATCCCTTTAATTTGGACAAAATCTGTGTAAAGCCCTTGCAGTGATATAGTTAAGACTGTTTATTCTGTCATGCTGAACAGTAAAAGACTGCATGTATTACGTGCAGCTAAGTGCAATCAACATAGCCACATACATTTAACTTAGGTTAGAATGCTTACTTGGTCATTTAGACATTATTCTCAGACAGAGGTCAGGGTGAGACCATTGCATCATGGTGAAAATTGAGTTTTGAGGTTTAGGCCTGGACTGTGAGTCACCGGTACACTTTACCTCGCACCCAACCTCCATGTGTTGCATGTTGCCTAACCCTGTCGAGCCTTCAGAGCTGGCAATTTGTTGTCAGACTGAAGACAGAGAGACAAGTTACCCGGGCAATGGGAATATGTGTTCTGTACAAGAGCACCCGGGAGGAGAAACATACAGGAGGCAAGACAGCAATACTTACTGTATACCTTCCCTATATTGTCAAGTTTTCATCATTTTCTTTGTGCTCCACCTGGGCCATGGTTGACCCCGGGAGAATCGCTATACTATGCTCACTAAACCATTCAATCAATAGTAGTGTGCCAGCTTCAGATTTACTTTTCTAATCACTGCTACTCATTTGGATCTCTATTCTGGGTTGTTATGTGAAAACAATAGAAGAGCAGTCCATTGCAGAGCATAAGACACCTATTTTACTGATTGTGAGGTAAATTATCACACTTTTACAGGCTCTATGTGAACTGTACGGGCAGATTTTAGTCATTAAATGTTTGTTTAAATTGCAGGTTCTATAAAATAAGCCCTGAATTTAAAAAGTCAGGAATAAGAGAAATGATAGATGATCAAACTATGCTTTCTTTGCTTGCCAGAATGGCAGCTTGCACTTCATCTGTGCGTAAATGCACAGAAGGAGGGCTGCCTTCAAGAGATGAGAGCTTTGACAGGTTGCGATATTTGTTGCCAAATTAAGGCTCGCCGCATGAGTGAATTACCTTGTTTGAAAACAATGTGCTTTAAAAAAAAAGTCACTTTAAACATATTCTATAGGACACCATAAACTGAAAAAAAAATCTGGCACTTTTAATGACAATACAATACAAGATGTTTTAAAAAAATTGTATGATCACACTTTGACAAATTAAACGTCTTTTTTTGCCTTTCTCTGAAAAAGCTGTGAGCTCTGCTATTAATTTTCATTTTGCTTGGTTGTCTGCTTGTTTAGTGGAATTGAAAATTACTCTAACTGCACGACTGGGCAGCAATGATCCATGGTTCTACAGAAGTAGACTACTTACCTGAGGATTTTGTGAAAAATGGGCTTTGGTCAACTCTATTCAAACCCACCTGCAGCACAACACAGGAAAAAAATAGCCTATTAAGTGAATTGGCTGTAATGGCTGTTACACAACACCATTTTATTGCTACTACATGAGCGTTTAGGTGGTAAATTATAAATTGAAAAGAAAAGACTTATATATGAACAAGTAAATATGCAAAATCTAAACTGGTTTAAATTGCTTTTGTACACTGAGGATATAATTATAAATGCATACATTTTAATCGCTCAACATTGAAGGAGCCTGATTCTAAAGGGCTTTTTTGTAAATATGCAGAAATTTTTTATTGTTACAGACAGAAACATCTTTTTAAGAGCCATAATTGTATTTTTTGAAAATGAGTTCCAGCATAAGGAAAACAAGTCATAAAACACCACCCTTACATTTTTATGTAGGCGGCTAAAACGCAACCTTTTGAAAATGATGACATAATAGTTCCATCTCTAATCTAACCTACAACCTAACGGCGTCTGCTTCTTCTTGTGTCTATATTTCACACCCAGTGTGCAATCTTTATGTACACGATCCACCCCTTGTTTCTTGTTTTTGGCGCATTTTTGTGGCATCGTTACAGCACCACACACAGGCCTGGCATAGTTATTCAACATTTTGAATCGTTCTTGGTGTTTTTGTGTGGATGAAGACATTCTTGAAATGGATCTGTTGTATAAGTATATTTTTAGAAACAACAAATAAAAGTAAAATAAAATAAGCTCTTTAAACCACGTGCAATACTCATTCTAACCCCAACTCCAAACTTATCTCATCAACCAATCCTGAACCCAGAAATTTTATTTTATTTGATCACTCACCCTAACAAAAGTCTTAGGTCCCATCTATACTACTATGAATCCTTTTTTAAAGTGATCATTTTTTTCTTTGTTTATATTTTTTTTCTACATTCAAAAATTCTAACAAAAAAGCTGACATACCCATGCTGCACCACTAGATGGCAACAGCGTCCACACTAATGACATATCAAATTACAGAGAAAGAACATGCGTAACTTCTTAAAGTTAATAATTATTTCAGCACATGATCAAAGTTTGATTGGACCAGGATAACGCAAGAGACCCAGAAAAAAAATAGTTGAAAACAGCTCTATATTTTTTGAATTTCTAGGGTACCAAGCATTAGTGGGTGTTGCCAAAATAGTTATAGTTTCTGAAAACCTAAGAATCTCCCGGTTACATGGATCCACCAGAAACAGAGTTTATACAAATCTCCACTTTGGAAATATAATTTTCTATTAACAAAAACTCTGTCTGTGTGTGGACAGGAGGTTCAGATGTAAGAGAAAATCTCAATTTTTAAACATGTCAAAAGTATTGTGGACAAAGCCTCTCTCTCTCTCTCTCTCTCTCTCTCTCTTTCTCTCTCTCACACACACACACACACATAGTATGCACTGTATAATTTCAGGCTGAAAATTTTCTATAAGTCTCAACATAATTTTTTTATTTTGTATTTATTAAGCATGGGGAGGTAAAAGATTCTGACTGTATGATCACCTTGAGCACCATTTCACAGTTTTGCTATATAGCTATATATTTTTAATATTTATATATAGTTATTTTTACTTAGATGTTCTGATACTCATAAACAGAGAGTGACAAAAAAATCAATATTAATAGCTAAAATATGGTGAATTTTAAAATATTTTAAAATATTGTGACTTTTTTTTTTTACTTCTTTTTCGTTCTCTTCATATTAAAGTAACTTTCGGAGTGCTGCCAAACTGATGTTAGCTAGTTCATTAGCTATTGTTATTAGCCTATGTAGTGAGCCTGCAGTGGGCTGTTAATTTCACCAATACACATGCTAACTATTGTAGCTTGTCCTAAACGTTTGTTTTAAATACATAAAGACAGGGATGAGTGTTTATTCTGTGGTAGCTAAGCCATGGCTGTCTGTGTTTTGTTTTTGTTTTTTTTTTACTTTCAGAACAGCTGACTTTGTATATTTTGAACAGGCAGAGAGGTTCAGGGGGTTTCCCATCCTTTCCTTATCATACAGCTGACTGAAAACTTGCAACAGCCGAACAGAGAGGAGGAGGGTTGCTTTATGCACTAAACGGCAGGAGAAACCTTGCAATGCCCCTGGCCTCTCATTAAAGAGTTTAAAGCACAGAAACAATTTGATGTAAAAATTTAGTGGTTTTGAAACCATTACATTTAAAGTTGTGGTGTACAGTGCTTTAAAACCAGAATCTAGTTAGCCCATGCCCACTGTCTGTTATCCCAGGTACATAAAGAGAGGCTCTGAACTGATAAAATAATGACACTAACACCAAAGTCACCTTCAGCTGTTTCTGTTGTGCTCAGAGCAAAAAGCTTAACAAGCACAGGAAGATGTTTTATGCCCTCAGTTTTACCTTTCAGGTCACTGAGTGATAACCCAACCTGTTGGGAATTTGTTGGGAGCCCGTGTATGTGACCCTTCACTGTGACAAACGTTACAGTGGAATGCAGTCTTCAGTGTTAATACCGCCCGCCGCTGAAGGCCAAGGTGGACCAATTATGCTTTTGCCCATGTCTGTGTGTGTTAATTTGTCTGTATCAATAACAGTAAATCTCATGAACCACTTAATGCATTTTATTTAAAAATTTATCATTGCATGAGCATCTACAGTCCCCTTCAATGGCCGCCACAACCTAGCAACTTTAGCCAACACAAAAAAGTCTCAAATTCAGTCGATTTTACAGATATTGAGCTGAAATCTGGTCTCTGGCGTCATCCTCAACAGGAACTCCAACATCTTTGCTTCAAACCTTGGCATCAAATGTTAGAGTCAACACTGTCAGTATATAGACTTGTAACCTTTCCTTCCTCCATATTTTTGTACTCATTTTCTCCCATTGTGACTGACAAGTGTGAGCCTTTGTACACCATTTTGTCTCGTGCTCCTGCTGCCATTTCTTATTCCTGATGTAAACATGCTCTTTCTTAAAGTCCAAAGCATTCCTCAAATAGAGCATTTCTTGCATCCCCGTATGTTTTTATGTTAAATCATTCTTGATACGAAACGAATACCTTGAAGTCGTGCTAATCCCTAGATGTTAAAGATGTTAAAACATGCATTGCTGCACTTGTACAGTAGATCTCAATACACTCCAGTCTAGGCTGAGGTTTCAAGCTGAGTTAAGATTTTCCTCTGGGATTCATTTGCACAAACGCACATAATCAGACTGCAGCCCTATCTTTGGTTAAGCACCTCTCTGGCTGCTGTGTGCGTGGGGTGAGATCTCCTCCAAAAAACATACTCGGCAGTGTGCATGATTCAGACTTTTGACAGATGTTTCTCTTGGGGATGTGATGTCTGTTCTGGTGAGGAGGTGGGAAACAAAAAAGAAAATAAAATATAAAAAGTTAACAGCAAAAAGAGGCAACAGGATATCTGTTTAATAATAGCTTGCAGTTGAACGTGGCCTGTTGAAACGAAAGTGACAATTCTTTTGTTTTATAATGGTTATTCTTGGCATCTCCTCTTCATCCAATTGATGTTTTCGTGTTTTTATTGTTCTCATTATGATGTGCTAATGGCACACGCCGCAGCCAGCTAATAGCTGATCTGGCGCAGGCGGAAAATATGATGTTGTTCCTGCGAGCTTCAACATGGACGATATTGAATTTCACTCGAGGTTAGATGTACTTATTTACAGAACGCGTGTGATGAACTGCTGTTTGTGTCTCTGATCACTGATCATTAGTTCACTGACTCTTGAAGAGAGGGCAGATGGCTGCAGAAGTATCACGCCGCTGAGAAGAAAACGGTGAAAGTCACGGCTTTGTTGACCTCAAGCCTCAGTTTTAAATTGAGGTCAGGCATGATTGACAACATCATTAACTCTGATATGCACTTGATGTTACCTAATAATGTCCTTCACTTAAACTCAGGATGAAATGAGCTACATGAATTAAGGCTGAAAAAAACAAAGAATTAGGAAATGCAATTAGACCCCCCCCCCCCGAAAAGGCCTGGCATTTCTTGAAGGAATGCATTTCGCTTGCTGCCTTTCATGCCAGAGTTTTAAACAAAGATGATTTAATGATGAGAAATGTCAGAGTTGTAGCTGTTTTGGTGAAACCTCGAAATTAATTTGCTCAATATCATGCGATATTGTGAGGTGTCAGGCTCTGTGTGTGTATTGTGAGTTTTAGCTGTTTTTGTATTGGCTAATGCTGATAAGCTGTGGCAGCCATCTTGAACAGACTAACTAGGTTGACCTCAGTTAATGTTAAAGTTTTAAACAATGAGTAGCACTTGGAGTATGCCTTGAGAATGACTCTCAGCTACTACTAACACCAAATGTCAACACAATGTATGTAAAATTAGCTGAGCCTTTTCTGTTTTTTAAAGTCAGTTGGCTGTGGTAGCCATCTTGAATTGGGTTTATTCCGAAAGGTATTTAGTTTTAGATATAGATCTCATAATTACTTTCAGAAAGTTTAATTAAAGTCTGTCTAGTGGTTAATGAAATATTTTGCTAACAGACACTCAAACCTACACAGAGACACACACGGACAAAAATATTATAGCCTGCCTTTCACCTTTTGGCATCAAGCGATACAGAGTCCACACAGATGAGGAAATCTAATTGATCTTTATTATCATCACACCATCTCCTCTGGCTCTCACCTCCTACAGGCCACGTGTAAGGCACGGTGGAGTAAAATCAATGTTACATTAAAATTCTCCTCTTTTGTTTCAAGGCTTTTCTATTATTTAAGTTGTAAATCAGCTGAACTCTATTTTCTGTCTATTTCTTAGGTAAAAATACAAACTTCATCATCCCTGTATTGAAACATGAACAACAAGCTGAGTATATATAAAATAAAACGTTGACTGATTTATATATATATATTTTTTTGTTTGTTTGTTTGTTTTTTATAAACAAAAAGGTACCAAATATAGAAAATGTATTTTGGTATTTCATTATTTAGCACAATTATTACTTATATATAATAATATGGAATAAATGTTTTGTATTCTGATAGAGCTATGTTCATTTTCTGTATTATAAATAATTTGCTTTATAAAAATTCAGAAAATTGAGAGAAATCTTTCCACGTGTGTGGTATTAAACAGGACTGACAAATAATGGTTGGCTTTATTGAGTGAGTGAGACTTTCATATCTGTACAGATCTGAAACGTCTGGGGTAACTATCTGACTAATTTTGTATCAAAGCAAAAAGCTGTGTTGAAGTAAAAATATAGATATGAAAAAATTCCATCTAAGCTTTACTTGAGTTGTGCAGTATTCAAGTAAATGTTTTTTTTTTTTTTTTTTTTCATTTTCTGCTGCTTAAAACATGGTTCAAAATGAAAATGAATTATTCTGGTGTGTGGAGTTTAGTTCCAGGAAGGACCTGAGATTCAGGTCTATTTTTATTCACTTGATTATTATTATTATTTTGATAGTTCATTTTTTCCTATTGTTATTTTTAGGTCAGGGAAACATTGTGACCTGGGTCAAGAAAAATACCTAGTAGAATGCAGGGGATCTTTGTGATTTTGATTATAATAATTTGAGATCAGTACAAAAACGCTCAACATTGGATATGATGTAGTTACCTACACCAAGGAGGTTATATTTTTGGTAGCGTCTGTCTTTACAAGATTACTAAAAAAAAAGAAAACCAAGGATTTTCATGAAATTTTCAGGAAACGTCAAACGGTACAAAATCACATATGACCTTGTGCTCTAACTATGCAACCATGTAATGGAGGAAAATTAAACAGCGCCGTTGGACACCTCTTAGGTCAAGGGTCATCATGATTGATTTCAAGGTCATGAGGTCAAAGGTAAACATTACAGTTGACCTTGTGCTCTAACTGTCAAACACTGTAATGTAGGAATGTCAAACTGCACAGCTTGACACCACGCGGGGTCAAAGATCAAGGTCACAGATAACCCCTTTGTTCAAACCTTGTCGCTGCTCCTATATGTGATCCTTTTGTTTCCTACACCAAGGAAGTTGTGTCAGTTGGTTGGTTTGTTTGTCTGTTAGCAAAGATCAGGTAAAAACTAAATAACAGATTTGGAGAAGTTTTTCAGGAAATGTTGGCGTTGTTACAAAAAACAGTGGATTAAATTTTGGTGCTGATCCAGATTATGATCCGAATCGCACCATTTTCTAATCACTCAAAGGCATTGTTGAGGGTTTGTGTTCTCTGAGTGCTTCTAGTTTTATATTCACTAATGAAACAAACTTATGCCTTTACGTATGTTGCTTCACTCTGGATGTTATTTTCTCTTGCCCTGTGTTAGTCAAACCAGCTGTTGTTGCAGCACCATAATTTGTAAAAAGAAAATAAATAAATAAAATAAAATCAGAATTTAATGTAGATTTCAATGTATTTTATTTTACCTCTAGTTTGATAAAAATGAATATTTTCTTGATTGGAACAGTTCTTGTTTCCTTTTTAAACTTGCTTGTTTAAAAAAAGAAATTCAAATCACAGTTATTCAGCGAAGTTCAGTTTGTTTATGCAGCACCGATTCCCAACAAAAGTAATCTCAGGGCAATGCACATAAACATACAGTAAACAGGTTCATTCAGGTTCTATTATTTCATAAAATTGAGTCTGAAATACAATCTGTCATACATCAAAACTGAGGAACATGAGCTTTAAACTTATGATTATGTAGAAACCTCATTTTCAGCTGGTTAAATATTCAAATGCTGTTTTGTGGACAGTTGTGGGCTATGCCTTTATTTATTTATTTATTGTTAAACAGCTTAAAGATCTGCAGTTAAATACAACTGTAGCATTAGCGTTACAAAAGAAAGAGGATTCTCTTAATGAGAGAGAATTTAGCCATCCCATCAGGCTGCAAGAAAAAAACTAATTCACCAGAGAAACAGCAGGAAAATTAAAAGCTCCTGGATAACCTCAGAATCCTTTCCAGTATAGGGAAAAAAACCTTCCCATCATTCAGGGAAGTGAGGAGCACTCCTAAGAACAGAAAAGACCAGGTTTGACTTTGCCGATGAAGATCCTGTAAGTCTGATGTGCTCTATGGATATTTTGATGAAACGACGATCAATCTCAGCTGGAATGACCGAAAGGTGAGAGGATGGGGAAGGTTTTAGAGGCTGGTGATCTCCTCGTGATTCAGGCAGCTTTCAGCGTGATCTGTGAAGCAGACAGAGGCAGTGTGACGACAACAGCATGAATGATGCGCACGACTGGATCATTAATGTTCATGAAGACAGAGGCAGACGGGGGAAATCTTCATGCAGTTGTTCAGGTCTTTTGAAGTGGGGTTCGGCTGGAAGATTGTGAACAATTAATATCATTCCTGTTGTAAACAGATTTCTAAAGGTATGGATAGATGGAGTTTATTTCTGAGCAGACTGACGAGCTAACAGCTAGCAGTTGGGACGAGCCCAAAGTGGATTGCTATCGTCTCAAAACTACAAAAGCGAAGTGTGGCTGTACCTGCTATTATTGATTACCTCCACCAAAGAGGTTATTATTTTGGTTGTGTCCATGGTTTTTTTTGTCTGTCTGTTAGCAAGATCACATAAAAACTAACAAACAGATTTGGATGACATTTTCAGAAAATGTTGCGGTTGTCACAAAAAGCAATGGATTAAATTTTGATGGTGATCCAAATTATGATCCTGATCACACTATTTTTTTATTCATGCTGTGGACTTGGTGGAGGTTTGATGGAGGTTCTCTGAGCGCTTCTAGTTTAGACAAGTTGATTAATATTAATATTAACCAAGATAGTTTTGCCTTGTGATCACTTTTACTGTGAGATACTGAGATATCTAGTTGGATTTTTTCCCCTCAAAAGATTATTATTATCATGCTGAAGTGAGTGTTTTTTTGTGTTGCACCCAGTTTCACCTGGAGACGATGTAATGTTCTGAGAAGGGGTAAGTTTCTTGATATAATTTGAATTAAAAACTAGAACAAGTATCCTGATTTCTGGCAATGCATCCTTTAGTTTAATTGTGATTTTGAGAAATTTACTAGTTATTAGGAGAAAAGTAGCTTTTCTATATCAAAATAAATGGACTGTACTTATATTGTACCTTTCTAGCCAAGCAGGCCACTCAAACCGCTTTACAACACAATCTGTGCCCTCATTTACCCATCCACACACATTCATACACTAACAGAGCACACATTGGAGGCGGTGAAGGATTCAGTGTCTTGCCCAGAGACATTTCGACATGTGACTGCTGCCAGGAATCGAACCTCCAACTCTCATTGTAGGACAATTGCTGTAAGCACTGAGCCACAGCTGCCCTCAATAAATAGATACATTACCTTGTTATCTTGAAAAAAACAAGCTGTGTTATCTGGAAATGCAAGATAAAAACTTGTTAACTTGAGAAAAGAGATAAATAAGTTGTTTTCTTGAAAGGACACCATGGATACATTTCTAAGCATGTTCTCTCTTAGGTTTGGTTAAATGAAGCAACCTCAACATTGAAACTTTCCAGCAGCTCATGCTAAAGCTATTTTATAAACTTTTACATCACCATCAAAATTACACTAAATGGTTTAATTGCAAATGCAGCAGTAGCAGCTAGTTGTAGCAGTTACAGTGCAGTCTCCAGCAGGAATGTGAATATTTTTGCCTTAACAGTGTAATGCAAATTGATGGTGGTGTTTACTTTAAATATTGCTGAAATCAATATGAAATTTTGGAGATAAGATTTGTTTTATGATGAAAGCAATCCACTTTGGTCTTGGTCCCACTCAGACTAGCCATTAGCTCATCAGTCTGCTCACACTGTTTCTTCAAACCGAGGTCATTCAAGGAGCTGTCTACAAGATATTAATTGTTTTTTAACTTTTCCACAGACGTCAACATCAAAAAACCTGAGTTATTGTTTTAGGGTCATGTGAATATTCTGTCTGCTCAAATTCAGTCCGGAGCAGAAAAGTTGGTTGGACGGAACTTCACAGCACTGCAGAAACAACCCAGCAGATTGAGCCAATGCCTGTATCAACCTCTTGATCTCACAACTATCAAGCTAAATCTTCTTGACAAAAACTAAAAAGCAGAAAGACCCAATTTGGCTGTAATTACATCAAAATGGAAGTCTGCATTTAAAAACCTGTAGTTATTACAGGCTAAATAGAACATGAACACGTGTAGGTAAACAGCTAAAATAAATACCAATTAGGCATTTGTACAACTGATATTTAGATTCACCACTTTTGGTCAGCACTTTTGCAGCATCTTATCATCATCCGCTGCTGAAAGGCAATGTCGGTGTCAGGATTTGGGGGTTATTGTTATTTTTCATGTTTAAGTTTGGGTTTATTGTTTCTTGTATTTTGTCTTTACGCTTAGTCTTGTCTTTGTTCAGTTTTTGTTCCTTGTCTTTGTACTCCTGTCATTATTCACTTCTCCTCAGTCAGTCACTTGTTTTCCTGCCACGCCTATCTCCACCTGCTCCTTGTCAGTTATCACTGTGCCCACTTCTAATAATTACCCTCTGTCTTTAAAACCCAGTCAACTCTTCCACTTACTCGCTGGTTCATTGGTCATTTTTCCATTGCGGTCTGGTTCTGCACACGTTCCCCGCTCATGTTAGATACATCTCTGGATTTAGTTTGTTTTGTATTTAGTTTTGTTGTGCTGCCTCATCAGCATTTCGTTTTTGTTTCTTTAATTTTAAAATAAATTATTTTATTTTCTGAAGATGAGTCTGCACACTGGGTTTGCCTCCTTCTCCACCACACCTGACAGTCAGGCAATAATGTTTTTACCCGTGAGTGTGCACATGTGTTTGTATTTTTGTCTGTTAGCAAAATATATTATAATCCATTGGACAAATTATTGTGAAACATTAAGAAATTCGTCATTGTATGTACATCTACAACTGATTTACTTTGGAGTCAGTCCAATTCAAGATGGCTGCCACAGCAAACTGAAGATAGAAAACACAAAAATGGCTACAACTCAACCAATTTCACAGACAGTTAATATGTGGTTGTGAGGATCTGGGTTTTGGTTCCGCCCTCTGGGCGGCGCCACTAATTATTGTACCACTGATGAGACCAGCCAGGATTTATGCAGCAGGCGGTGATCAGACCTTCGCTGGAGCATCGAACCTACTGGGTTAGATTCTCCACCTCAGTTCTTTGTTGTTGCCTGTGTCCTAGGTTTTTCTTGCCACGCCACGATTACGGATACTAAGGATCACTTACCTGGAACCACGCTGCTACTTACCTTGCTGGATCTAATTTGTCACTCCTGGAACACCTGGAATTCTCTCCTCCTCTCATCGGCGCTGCATTCACCCTCTGGATCTGTAAGCAAACAAAGAGACATTATAACCACTTCCTTGTTGCCGTGTGGATCAAGACCTGTACCCGAGACTCACCTAGCTCTC
>NC_051430.1:11013094-11035934 GCF_001649575.2 Kryptolebias marmoratus | reverse complement strand
AGACATTATAACCACTTCCTTGTTGCCGTGTGGATCAAGACCTGTACCCGAGACTCACCTAGCTCTCCTTCTCTTGCAGACCACTCCGGACACCGCCCACTGTATATAGTCTCACCCTGTAAATAAATTCACTTACCTTTACTTCCGTCTCCGTGTTTTGGTCTTGGTTTCGCTCTTCTGGACAGTACCTCCCGAGTTATGACAGTGGTGTGGTAGCAGCTGAGAGACATTTACAACTCACACTCCAAGTGCTACTCAGTGAGAAAGATCTTTGGTTAAAAGTTTGGCATTAACTGTTGGAGTCAACTCTGTTTGTCTGTTAGCAAAATATCTCATAAACCACTGGATATATGTTGAAACTTACAGAAATTAATCACTTGATGTTCATTTACAACTGATTAACTTTTGAGGTTAGTCCACTTAAAAGTGGCCTCCATGCTAAACAACAATAGCTAGCACAAAAATGGCTATAATTCAGTCATTTTTAAAAAAAATATTGAGCTAGAGTTTGTTGTGGTTGTAAGTGAGAGTCATTCGCAACACATTCCCTCGCACTACATCCTGCAGGTTTGACCAAAATGGCTACAACTCTGTCTTTTCTCAATATAAGATCTTTCTTAAAAATTGGCACAAAAGGTGGCGGGTGATATGCACTCCTTCAAGGAATGCTAGGACTTTAATTTGCTGTGTTTTAGGGTGTATGACTGTGTTCATCAACATTCAGCCTTGTTGGAGCAGTTAATACAAATGTTTTAAGGAGCTGCTACTGAATAATGCACTTTGCTTCTGCGGATTTATATTTATTGTTTGGAGAACTAATGTGTCTCGTGCTGCAACATTTCCACTTTGCTGTAACTCCAAGGGTGAACATCAAGTCCCGCTGTCAGACGCCCTGACAAATTGGCCCTTGATTTCACGCAGGCATTCAACAATCCATCATAAAGGAGAAATGCATTTTAGAAGAGGCAGAGAAAACAATTTTTTTCGCTGACAGCAGCCTCAATAGACCACAGTGCAATGCAGCCTCCTGATATGTGGTGGTTTGAGTGAGGGATACGCCTTTTTTGACTTTCACACTCACTGTTGCTTTGTACCGTTTGGTAACGCATGTGGATGAAAATGAATGTGCTGACCTTTACTCTCTAGTTAAAAGGAATTTGGGGAAATGCAGGAAATCACCAAGTGAACTCTAAACAAAGGTGGCAAGTCAAAAAAAGTTAAAAAAAATCTATGTCATATAGCTAAATCACTGCTGGCATGCACCAAACACCTTAGATTAATAATATATAACAGCATAAAAGTATCTGAGATTGGATTTTTCCATTAAGTCTTCAGTCTGAGTTAGAGTTGAGAAACAAAAGAACTATTTCAATTCACTCAGAGTCCAGAACAGCTTTTTCCTGGGGTAAAAAAAGAGAAAGAAATACAAACATACAGCGCATGTCAATAAATTTCTAATAACTTCACAAAAATCTGACTCCCATCTCGAGTGGAGGTATTACTATGGCATATCAATCAGTAATCACATTCCCTGGATTTTTTTCTTTACTTGAAACAGTTGCTGCCAATTTAGCCCTTCAGTTTTTCAAGGATGGATTTAATTAGACCAATTATGGGAATTTGGCTGAAAATGCACAAGAGCTTGAAAGTAGTACTTAAAAGAAAATGAAATGTTGACTAGACCTATTGCTACATCCTAGAAAGTTGGTGGACAGCAATTTGTATCTCAACCCTCTAAGACAGCACTACTTCTTTTATCTTTTCTTGCCAAGAACACATCTAACACAGGAATAGTATTTTCCAAGCAGAAGAAACCCTTTATCATTTAGCTACAACACCTCAGTCACTCTGAAGAGACAAATTGGTGAGTCAGCCAGCAAAAACACAGGAATGATGACACATTCCCATTGCCATCTTCACTATGAGTTATGGTGAAATACAAGCATTAACAAACAGACCCAGTAATAATGTTTTCACATGTGTCGACTATCTTTGTTCAGATGTTTTAATATATTTTTGAAAATTACTGTTTTTTTGGCTTTTACGCATGTGCCTTCGTACAAAAAGCATTCAATTTAACAGCACTTATTGTCAAACTTCTCTGTCTTGCATTGTTGGTTCCACATTTTGATTTCAAACTAAAGGAATGGGGGCAAATATCAGAAAACAAGTCTGTAGAAAGGCTAGCTAGAAACAGCAATTCATCTAATTACTTTGTATTGTGCCTAAGTCATACACCTAACAGGTGTAGAAAAAAATACAAATTAATTTGCTTTCACAAATATGAAGTCTAAATTTATTTTTACTGAGTAATGCAAAGTAAGCACAGAAAAAAGAAATCTAAATCAAACCTACAGTGGTAAGCCTAAGTATACTTGGTACTTGGTAATCTGGAATTTAATAGGATAGTTGATTTGAATTTAAGTAATATTTCTACAAACAATACTCCATATTATTTAAATTATATTGGGATAAAGCCCCAACCATTACCTTCAGAAGCTACATTATTTAAATAAGATCCACCTGTGGACAATTTAAGAGTCAAATGATATCCGTATGTGTACATATATGCCTGTTCTGGTAGCCCAAATAGGCAACACCATTGCAACATCTGTAAGTATTAAGGTCCTTAATCAAGCATGGCGTATGAAGACCAAGAAACTCCCCACACAGGTTATAGACAAAGTTGTAGAGAAGTACAAATTAGGGTTTGATTAGATAGATAGATAGATAGATAGATAGATAGATAGATAGATAGATAGATAGATAGATAGATAGATAGATAGATAGATAGATAGATAGATAGATAGATAGATAGATAGATAGATAGATAGATAGATAGATAGATAGATAGATAGATAGATAGATAGATAGACAGACAGACAGACAGACAGACAGACAACAGAAACATAGAAAAAGTAGGGAAAAAAAGAGATTAAAAGAGCTAAAAACTGGAGAGTTGCTGGAGTGGCAGCCGTCTCTCACAGCGCCAAATTCCATAACAAACAAACTATAAAACATATCCCAGAACTCTGAACATCCAACAGAGCACCGTTAAATCCAGTCTTAGAAAATGGAAACCTGCCAAGAGAGGATTGTCAACTAAAACTCATGGACCGGGTGAAGATGGCAATAACCAGAGAAACATCCAGAAGGCCAAAGATATCCCTGATGGAGCTGGGCAGCTCTACAGCAGAGATGGACACATCTGTCCAAAGGACCACTATATTTAGCTGTATATTTGAAGTTGTTGTCTTGCTACAGATAAACTTTGGCTCCAATCACACACTTCCCTGATGGTATTCTATGATAGATGAGGATCTGCTTGTATTTCAAGATCAATCCTGTTTAAATCCCCAAGACAATATGCAGAAATGCAGCTCCAAAACTTGCAGGAACCTTCATCATGCTTCACTGTTGCCTTCAGACACTACTGCTCTCCAGCCTTTTGGCAAACACACTACTTTGTGCTGCAGCCAAATATTGAATATTTTTACTCATCAGTCTAGAGCTCCTGCTGCCATTTTCTACACCCCACAGTTCTTATGTTTGCCTGCATAGTTGAGTCACTTAGCCTCGTTTTCACATCGGAGGTTTGGCTTTTTGGCTGCAGTTCTTTCATGGAAGCCACTTCTGGACAGATTTCTCCATCAAGCAGATGGCTGTACCAGGATCCCCCAGGTTTCTGATGGCTCTGAGCTGATGCTGGACAGCTTCTGGTTTTGAATGGAAGTCAGCGTGTTTTGTCTTTCATCTGCAACACTAAGTTTTCTCTGCTGACCACTACGCCACCACTGCCTAAGCATTTTCTGTTTCTTTGAGCTTCTTTAAAAGAGCTTGAACGACGTGTGCATGTTGAAAGCCCAGCTGCTTTGAAATCTTTGTTGATTTGTTCAGTTGTACCATGTTATTTGACCTCTGACATAAAGCCATCTTCCACAACCTGACCTTGGTAGCAGGGTATGGTTGTTTGTCACTCAATTGTTTAAGGCTCTTACACAGCTGTTCCCGGTTCAGTTACTGATTACGTTTCAACCTCCATATAAAAATAATGATCAGTAGCGGCAGGCCTCTTTAATATAACTGCCTAATCACACACCTGACTATAATCATACAAAATTCCTGACTTTCTGCAAGTGTACCAGTAAAAACAGATGTTGTTTTGAAGACATATGTTTGATCGAGAGTTTATTTTTAATAGCTCACTTTGCATGTCATAGATTTATTTAATAAAAAAAAGAAAATCCATAAAAATAGAATTTTTAATGATTTTTATTTGCATATCATTTCACATCTCTTTGAAACTTTTGCACAGGGCAGCACTTTTTGAGCACTTTTTTTGTGCTTGAACACACCCAAAGAGGAACATGTTTGTGTTTTCATTGAACAATTGACTAGAATGTTTGCAGCGGAGCAACCTGACGTGAGTTTTGTTTGCTCTTGTGAGATTGAACAGGTTCTGTAAAGTGCAGGCACCTACCATCATGAAGTCTAAACAACAGTTTAGCTTGTAAACATGGCTGCCGCTTGTGCAGTTTGAACAGTTTAGAGGCCAGAGTTAAGTGAAAGAAGAGTTTAAGTGAATATTTGCAGATTCTGCCCCCCAAAATTGTCATTTTACAAACCGTGTAGATTGGATTTGAACAAACAGGTTTCTTCGGACAAATGGTCAGCCAATTTCATTGGTTTAAAGCGATCATAAATATTTGGCAAGAAGTGAAATACAAAAGGTAAAACTATAAGTCAGCAACTTCAGTGTTCCTACAGAGCTGAGCTCCACCTGTAAAGCCATCTGGTTCAAGTTGTCTTGTTTTATTAATTTATTACACCTTAAAAGACTTGCTCTGCTCATGTTTGAGTTCAGCAGGTATTAAACGCTCCTTTTTAAAAATATAATGACTATGGACATTTTTAATAGTAAAGAGATGATTTTACTGACAAAAAAATAGCTCATAGGTTGTATAAATGGACGTCATTCTGTTAGTTTTTTCAGTAATATGACATTGTGCAACACCTTTTATAATGGTACTATAGTAAAAGTTGAGGCTTCATTTATTTCCAGTTTTCCTTGGCAGGGATAAATACACCACATTTTATGGGAACTCTTTAAGTCAAGATACTTCTTCAAACAAACAAGCAGATTTAAAAAAAGTCTGTCAGTGATTTTGCAGGCAAAAATATGGGGATCCTACACTCAGCAGAATTTATCTTCTGGAAACCATTAAACAGGACTAAATAAATAAATAAACAAACAGCAAGACAATTGTTGGGTTTTAGAATCCAAAATTGAGATCATCCCATCAGGTAGAGACCCAATTCTGTGTTCAGTACATTTTGGTTGGACTTTTGTCATTTAGTTCAATATTTTGATGTCATTTTTGTTTTATCTTTATTTGTTAAAATTATTTCCTTTTTAATTCACTCATGTGGTCAACTTTACATCTTGTTTTATTTTGGAGATCCTGTTCATTTGGCACTTTCCAGTTTTGTCTTATGCTTCCCCTGTAGTCCTTGTCTGGTAATAATCAGGATGCCCAGTTTTTTTCTTTGTTTGTTTTAGTCATTACCTCCCTCAGTATCTAAAGTATGTTTTATGGTTTTCTTGAGTCGTCATCTTAGATCTTGTTCTTTATCTGGACCAGTTTCTGTACCTTATTAGTTCTTTTACCAGTCAAATCTTGCTTTCTGTTCTAGATATGGACCTATAGTATGGCAGACATTAGAATAAGAAAAACACAATATTATTGGGGATTGCTCTCCACTTAGAAGAAGCTTTGCTATTCAATGCCTTCAACAGATTAACCACTTTGCACAGGTAGAATGCAGTCCTCATTAATACACCCACTCTTTCAATTAGAAATGTCTGCTGTGAAATAGGCCTATTGTTTTTGGAATACATGCCTCAGCAGCAACTTTGGTTTTCTGTGAACTAAAGTTTATTTAGTTTTGTTTCCATCATCTGCCTCCTGAGTCAGTGTTTGGGTCTTTCCTTGAAAAATTTGACAGCAAATAAAAAGGCTGTAAATTCATTATCTTGAACAAAGAAGGTATAGTGTGTCTCCTCTCACATTTATATAAGTTTTGATAGCTGCCTATGCAGTCATTTTTGAGATATTCTTTTCTGAACCACAGCGGTGGACTCTCACCATGTCCCAGAGTCACCCTGCTTTACATAAAGCCATGCCAGTATTTTGGCTTTAGTGTGCTTACAGGGATCAGAGGTGGAAAAACAAGCTTCATTCCCCACATAAATCAGTTTTCTCCCATCAGGTTTTGTCTAAAACCACAGATGTCACAGCACTCTGAGCAAATTGACCTAAGGTATGGACGTTTGCCAACGTCATACATTATTTCTGTGTGATAACAATGATTAGCACCACAGTGATGTTGAAATATTTGCCGCATATTTTCAAATCAAACAAATGGGTCAGTTTGTTGTTGTGGCAGAATATTTATTTTCTACTTGTCCTGTCTAAATGGCATAAAACACACTCTGATCAATGGTTTGGATTTGTCTCAGCAGACAGGAAACAATTATTGACCAAAAATAAATCACTCCATGCTTAATTTGGTCATTCAAGGAAAAGACAAACAACACTATCTACACAATACAGCATGTGGGGCACATCATCCTCTTAGGATTATCCTTGCTCTGACTGAGGAGAATTTAAACAGGCCTCAGCTGAATTCAGACTTTCTTTGCATTCATTCCCCAGATACTTAGCTTCATGTTTTCATGCCATGTCCTTCAACTGCATCCTTTCCCAGCTGTGTCTCCTCAGATATTTGAAAGACAAACAAGGTAACATGAAGCAGGTAGACACACTGTCTCAGATCTGCTGCTGGCAGAATTTTATATTTATGTACATTGTTGATGGAACTTCATTGTAAGTTTGTTTTTGTTTTCTGTCAGAGTGAAAGAGTCTCTGAAACTGAAAGTGCAGGAGATTTTGCCAAAAACTGAGGAAACTAAAAAAACAAGAGAACAGCAAAATCAGGAAGCTAAAATTTCTCTTGACAGTGAAAATTCCACTTTGCTTTAAATTTCATGAAATGTAGAAGTTGATATGTCGAACACTGAGAATCAAGAACCTGCTCTTTTTTGAAAAATCATTTTCATGCAGGACATGATGCAATGGATTGAGTAAAATCTGTTTTGTCAAATGAGGCCTGTTGAGTCATACAGTCAATTACATGCTGAAAATGTCACAAATCCTGGAGAGGAGAAACCATAAAACCCGTTAGCTGTGTTTTGACTGTGGAAAGCACATTTGTAAGGAAGCTTTCACTGGTGCCTGTTGTGGTTAGTTTCACTAAATTAGATGACTCAAGCATGAATTCAAAAATCTACTTCCGTGTGCTCGTTAGAAAACACACAAGAGAAACTCTTAGGGACTCTGTGACTGGAAAAATCTATTTTTAGACATGGTGTGCGGTCCTAAAACTTTTTCCACGTTTTATGGCTGGACTATAACGTAGAATACAAAAGTCTGAGTCAAGCAGAGAGAACTAAACATGGTGCAGAGTTCCACTAGTCAGCCTCCAGGTACTAAGCAACCAAAAAATAAAAAAAATATATCCAAATGGGCCTATATGGGGAAAGAAAAGGTAATACTAGAGAATTTATGATCAGCAAATGTGAGTGCAAAAATACAGTTGCTGTCGTAGTGTCAGAATGAACAAAATATCTGCCATCATTACAAGTGTCTGGGCAGCTAAATCTCCCATCTCTGATATGCAGAAATTCACGTCAACGTTTATTTCTACAGGCATCAAAATAAGAAGCTCAGAGAAGGAGATCACAAGGCAGACCCAGAACTTGCTAAAGGGATCATACATCCACTCTGGCTTGGGAACGCCTTGGTCTCCCCAGGGAGGAACTGGATAGTGTCACTGGGGAGAGGGATGTCTGGGTTTCCCTCCTGGACCTGCTGACTTCTCAACCCTGCCTCTTAAGCAGAAGCTGATGGATGAATGAGTCAAAGTTTATTTCCATCTGTGTTTGTACATCTGTAAGACAGTTCGGAAAAGGCTTGAATAGCAGCATGGCTGTTAGCTGGAACACAGATCTAAAGATCATCAGCGAAACAGGGAAAGGCCATGTTGTGTTTTTCTCTGATATTATTCATAATCAGACTTGCGTCAGCTTGTTTCTCTCAGAGAGAACACACATTCACTCTCTGGGAGGTTTTGAGCACTGCCTGACCTTATGTCAGTCCTATTTGCACATTTTCTGATCTGTTGCATTCATTTGATCAGTTTGTTCACAACAAATCACAAGTGTTATAGTGGTTATAAATGTGGCTGTATAGAGCACATGAAAATGTTTCACTGAGCCCTGCTGGGCTCCACATTCATTGTTGAGTAGAAAACGGCAGAGCTGGACGCTGCTGCTATCAGCGGGTGGTTGTACCTGAACAAAGCATCCAATGTGTTCATGGTAACATATTCATTCGAGTCCTCATTCAGTGACGGATGCTGGTAGTCATGGCTCGTGTCCAGACAGAGAGAGAGAGACATCCTTATTTGGGTTAAAGTAACTACTGTGAAAGAAAATATAGACGTGGCTGTATGAATAAAAAGTAAAAAATGCAGAACAGAAGAACAGGAACATAAAAAACAACTAATACATTTTGTATTCCAGAGAAAAGTATTTTTCAGATTTATATTTTCTCCCTTTATTTAATTTTGCTACTTTATTACAAATAGATTTGAAACACCACAGGAAATAAAAAGGATCCCAGCAACAAAACACTGCATGTTCAGCAGAGCTTTCTCACCACAGATAAATCAGTAGGTGGGATTATTCATGCTGCCACGAGGAGAGGCGTTTCATCAATTTGAGATCGAGACTTTGCATTGATTCCTTGGCCCATACATGTTTGACATTACTGTTTTAGGAGACTTTTGCCTTTCAGTCAATTTCCAAAGAGCACAGACGGGTTGGCTCACTTGCTAGCAGGTCATTTGCTGCTGTTCCTTCAGAAGTAGGATTTTTTTTTCTGCTCCCCCCCCCCACTTGCCTGGGCTATAGTACATTTTTCTTCCTTGGAATAAAGTAACTGTGTTGCACAAACACAAATACTTTGGATTTTTGTTTGTTCACTTTTGTCTCCCAAAACTAATTTGTGGTCTCCTGTCAAATCTAATCAAAGAAAATGGACCCCTACTATAATGGAACATGTTCTCCTTCATATTAAAGCAGCTTTATTCAAACTGTAATGTCTACTGAGGGTATCATGGAGTGATTGAAACTATTATCTTGCTAAGCATTTTATTGCCTCTAGTGCATTTTAGTGGTAATGTTTTCCGGCCACAGCTAATCTGCGACAGGGATAGAGCATTACATTTAATAAAACATCTCCGTGCTCTAACTTGACATCCCAGTGCCACAACATGCTTGAAACTGTTGTGGCGCTGTGTACTTTGATGTCTCAAGTGAACAGCAAACAAGGCAGCTGATACGATTTGTTACGAACAGCAGCTTTTAGTCCAATCTGCATCATGACATCCCAGAAGTCAGGGAGATGCAAAAATTACAGATATCGCTGGAGTCATGCGTGCCTTCGAAAGCGTGGGCGCACACACACCCACATCATTCGCGGTGACATTGTATTACAGAAGAGTTGTGGGCACGGTGGTGGTAACATCCAACCGTACAGGGAGGAAATGAAGTGTTTTATGAATAAACCCTTCATCGTGCGTTGTTCCTGAGTCGGTTGTGTGTTGTTTCGTTTTTCAATTTGGGGACAATTACTACAACACACAGTGGGTGCTAATGAGAAAATCCCAAAAGCAGCTCTGAGGGCTTAAAGGTGTAGTTCAAACATTTTGAAGTGGGGTTTAGTGGAAAGGGTATGGACAATTAATATCTTTTATTAACTTTTATTAATAATTAATAACTTTTTGAATAAGAATTAGAGTTTATATCTGACAGGACTGACAAACCATCCATCCATCCATCTAAAGGTTGACCAATATGATTTTTTTCTCTGGCCAATGCTGATACAGATTTTTAGAAATCAGAACAGCTAGTGGCCAGTATACAACACCAGTTTTTCTTTTTCTTTTGGTCCATATGTATTTTTCATTTAATATATAGTTACTTTTGCCAAGGAGCTTATGTTTTTGTAGCATCTGTCTGTCTGTCTGTCTGTCTGCCAGTGTACAAAATTACTCAAAAAGTGATAAACAGATTTGCATGAAATTTTCAGGAAACGTCAAACATGGTGCAAGGAACAATTAAGACCTACTCCAGCAGGGGACCCCTTTGTTACCTTTACCAAGGAGGTTAGGTTTATGGTCGTGTTTGTTTGTTTGTCTGTCTGTTACCAAGATTACAAAAAAACTAATAATGAACAAATTTGGATGACATTTTCAGGAAATGTTGAGGTTGTCACACAAAGGTCCAACAGCAGTTGATGGTGATCTAGATCATGATCTTGATCACACTATTTTTTATTAATGCTATGGCCTTTGGAGGAGGTTTGTGCTTTCTGAGTGCATCTAGTTACCAATATAAAATAATTGCTTAACTTAAATAAACATAATTTCAACAACCCTTAGGAGAACTTGTACACTTTAAAAAAATATATAAAAGAGTATTCTTCAAAATAAATAAAAAAATTCTGGGCTAGGGTAAGTTTGTTCTAGCAGCTGCTGCTGCATCTTTATTTTTCTACTTAGTAATTAAGTATGCACAATTAACAATTTTTTGAAAGTGGCCAATAAATTGGTTTATCTATGTCAGATGTAAACTCTTTTTCGCCTAACTGAGGTCTTTCAAAAAGCAAACTACAACAGGTAATATAATAATGTTAATAATCTTTTCACAAAACCCCACTTCAAAATGTCTAGACTATCATTTAAAAAGTTGACAAAAAGGCAAGCTAAAAACACACTACTTTTCTGTTAATATATGTGGAAAAAATGCCAAATGGGCAAAAAAATTTGTATCTCAATTTTTTTTCTAATTCTTGATTAAACATGTATTTACATTAAACAGCTACACTCACAGAGATGCTTCTTCTTCAGTAATGAGGGCTCTGGGGACAGTTTAAACAGTCTGAAAAAATTAAATATTAATTTTTTTCTTCCCCAGCTGAATAACATTCAGTCATTTTTGCTGTATCATTTACAGCTTAACAGCATCCTGATTTTTTGGGAAACAAGAACTACTCCTAACTCTGCCAGCGTGAATGAGAAAGTGGAGCAAAGAAAATGCGAAAGTTGAACTTCCTGACATCTCAAAATTACTTCCATTTATCATAAGCCAACAACCACGGGCTCTATTTACAAGAATCAATGGTGCAGTTTATCAGGTTCCTAAAAAAACCTCAGCTGGCCTTCTCAGCAGAGCAGCAGCAGGACACTGAGCTCTGCTCACACCATTGAACTTCTCACCCTATTATGCAAAGCGAGCCCAGCCGCTCGGCGATGGAATTCCATTCGACTGTTTGTGTCAGGAAAGACGAGGTTTACGTCCTTCACAGCTATGAGCCGGAAAAAAGGGCAAACGATGAGGCTTGAGCTCTGTTTATGGATCAACTGCTTTTATATTTCAGTCGCGATCTAACATTGAAATATAAGGTGATCATGTTTTACACTTTTAGCTGCCTGTGATGATCAAAGACACACATGTATGGCACCCCGTGAATCTATGATGGGATTAACATTAATAAGATGTTTTTAGGACAAGATTTTTTTCCACTGAACATGTTGCAGTTTGTATTTTGAAAAGTATCTCAAAGCTGCAAAGGAGCCCAAAAATTAATAAATAAATAAATTAAAACCTCCCACTATGCTTGGCTGTGACTGAAATGATTCTCTTATTTTCTTGTAGATTATTAATTTTGCATAAGACAACATAGTCATGGTACCATGAGGATAAGGCTCAGGCAGAGGTCAGCTGGGTTAGGCTTGCTGGTCATAAAATTATTCATGAGTAATCTGCTTAGGGGTATAAACCCAAACCATTGGGAGGGGGCTGGAATGTCACATATATATTTGGCCTTGTTCCAGCCCTAACCCCAAAAGCTGAGCCTATATAGTGAGGACAGAATCTTTTTTGATTAAGCCTTATTTAGAGTTTTAAATACATTTGAATAATGTTACAGAGAAGCAGAAAAAGATTAAGTGTTCCTATTTTAATCCCTGCATCCATTAACAAAACAGAATAAACACTTAAAGATATTGGAATTATTTATTTACACATTTAGTCTTAAACAGGTTGATAGTGACAAGTTCCCAGAAACCACACAGACGTCTTCAAATTCAAACAAAAGTTTTAATCTCAAATTTTAATATAAGTTATTTGATTAATTTTTCTTTTTAACCACCTTGTAATCTTAGCTATACAAAGAGTCCTGCTTTGTTCCTCTACCCATTTTTATGCTCTCTCTCTCTCTCTCTCTCTCTCTCTCTCTCTCACACTCTCTCTCTCTCTCTCTCACACACACACACACACACACACGCACACACATCCTGGTAGTGTAGCTGCAAAGTGCTGACCTGCCATCAGGAGCAATTTGGGCTTCAGTTGTGATTAGTGGACAACTGGCTCCACCAGCTGAGCCACAGCTCAACGTACTAACCTCTGTGTGATGTTTGGGTCATTCTGACCCATTTTCCAAAATAGACTCAAGAAAAAGAATTCAATGACACCAACAAACAAGGTTTAAGTTCAAATCTTTCTGCATCCACATATTGTTAATAATCTGCTTTCCCGTGAGCACTGGGGAAAGTAAAAACAAACAAAAACACGACAAACACACAAACACTGATTAAGTGACCCAACTGGAAAATATGATGATCACATAAATATACTTGTTTTTATCTTAAATTTCACATTGTCAAAGCACACTAGGGGCACTGGACACTGAATTTTATGTCTAATTTTAGTCCTAAAATAAGAAACAAACAAGGTTTTATTAGCACAATCTGCATCTGTGTTCAACTCAGTGTTTCATATTTAATTAAAGGAAAAAAAATCTACATCCACTTTCTTTACTGTGTTTTCTCTTTAATGCAATAGATCAGACTTTTAGAAATGGGGTTCTGGTAAAAGGTTCTGAACAAATATTTTACCTGTTGTAGATTTTTGAACAAGCTCAATTTGCAGAAACAAAGATTTGTTTTGACAGACTGGTGAGCTAACCTCTAGTTTCAGTGAGGCCAAAACAAAGTTGGTTTACTGCTGTTGAAAACAGCTCCAGTCACAGAAAATTTAAACTTCATAGTAATTTATGCAAACCCTAATTAAGAAACCTTTACGTACATATCAGTTTCATATTAAATGGTTATTTACATGTAAATATGTGGTTATTTGGAACTGCAAGTAGTGGCACCAGCTCCTATCTGTATCACTCCAAAGCAACCTGGGGCACTTTTGGCAGGAATGTTGTAATATTTATTCCAGATGAACCATGTGATGGAAATTTGACTGTGGTGTAGAGGTTTATAAACCAGAATTTGTCTGAACCACTGTGAATTCTTTTGAAGCTAGAGTTGTTTTAAGACATCAGCAACCCACTTAGGTCCTGGTCCTGTCAGACTTAAACTCGATTTCTCCAAACTGAAATTGTTTAGAGCTATCTACAACAGGTAAGATAATAATTGCTCATAACGTTTCCATAGAAACCCACATCAAAAGACTGAACTATCACTTTAACTTTTACCACACACTTGCCTAAAGTGCAATACCTCCTTCAGATACATATTAAAATTTTTTTTTTCTAATTTCAAAAAAAAAAAAAACACACAAAGATGCAAATGCTTGAAATACACTGAACAGTGCCCCAATGCCTACATGAAACTCATCACAAGTACTCATATAGATGCTGAGACCACATCAGACACAAGTGTGCACTGTAGATGTCGGTGTGTTTCTATCTGTTTCTGTGTTTGCAGTGGACTGCAGGTCTGCCATCTGAACAGTCTACCTTCTGTCCAGAACAGATTGTGACTGGGTCCACACAACAAAAACAGATATTTACTTTTTGTCCAAGTGCATCCACACATTGACAGGTAAAATATGAACAGGGTAAAAGAGTGTGATATCAAATGAATTAGAAAATGAAGCACCCAGAGGAAATGGTATGATTTAAGGTCCTGGTTTATGCAAAATGTCTTTGGTAAAAAGGAATGCAGTGGCAGATTTGAAGATGTCTGCTCTGTCTTACATATCTAAGATGGAACCAGCAGTGTGCTGTGTCCATCACCTCCTGTTGTGCCCACACTTTGTCGCACAGCACAGTCATAAAAGTGAGTCACACGCAGAGGGCAGTAATCTTTAAAAAGAGAAACACACACTCACACACACACATTCAAACTCTGCACCTCTTCATTTATGGACGCTTTCCTTCAAACACAGTAAGTGGGTTTGCTAGAATCAAATGTGTGACTATGTTCTGGTTAATCATCGCTGTGACTGCCTGGTATATAGGCCTATAGGTGACATGTATATATTTGGAGCACTGAAAGATTTAACCTGAACTCCTGCTTTCTAACCGGCACTGAACTTGAATCCAAGGAGCCCAACAGTTTTGGCTGTAATCTGGATTATTTTATCTGCACTTCTGTTAGAAAAACATCTAAAAACGCACTCTTCTCCACATACAAGGAAAACAATTTGACAAAAGCTGCAGTTTGATCTCATCACAGCTAACGACAGTAAAGCCGCAGGTCTGGGTTTTACACACAATGATTGGAGAGCAGATAAGTGAGTTCACATCTTTTGTGTTTTCCACCTTTGCTGATTTTGCTGTGGGTTTGTTAAAAGCCAGAAGCACAGCAATAATTTGTGCTTCAGAAATGATTGATATTAAGGATGTGGGCTTTTGCCAAATGAGTAAAGCCCGGGGTGACTCATGTGCCAGGATTGAACCTTGAAGTTTCAGCACTGTTTGTGCCATGCAAAGAGGTTGGATTTTAGAAAGAAAAATGTTCGATTTAGCTGAGTCCTTGATGCCATTTCTGTTATGATTGTACGAAAGGATTTATTGAGCTTTTTTATTTTTTTATTCATCAGTCATTCGAGTGTATTCCCCCTCTGATTGGATTCAGCAGATAAGGAGTAGATCTGAGGAACACAAAGACACTACATATTTATCCTTACAGTGATTATTTGTCAATTAAAAGGCAGTCATTTTTAAAGAAAATGCTAATTTTTATATATTTTATGCAAACACAATAACATGATGTATATGGTGAAACATTATTGTTTAAATGGATTTTGAAAAGCAAAATAACATCTCAAGTCTTCAAAGATTTAAGCATATGTAGGAGTTTAACATGTCACTTTTTAAAACACTGCTTTTATGAGACAAATCAGTCATATAGAATTTTAACATTGTGCAATTGTTTTTCTTTTCTTGCATTTGTAAAATATATATTGCATTTACTGTTTATTTACTGTGAAATAAAACCATCAAAGGTTTTTGTTTCAGCTGTGTGTTTTAGCTGCAGCTCATATTTCAGCAGACACGAACAATCTGTCTCTGCAGAGTTCTTCGCGCAGAGCTGCTGTTATGACAAAACCCTCCAAAGATGAAAGTGCTTTTAACTGAGCACAACAGTGTGTAGTTGCTTGGACAAAAACCTGGTAATATGAACAAAGTGACATTTGTTCCAAAAAATCGGATACTGATGTGTTAATTAGGTGTGAACTTTCCAGGATATATTGTTATTGGAAAATATTTTTGGTCATTTTGTCATTTCTGCCAAATGTTTGGAGTAATTTCTATAAACAAATATGTGCACATGACAGCTTTGTGTGGAAAGATTTCTGGTGTTGTCTTTAACAATTCAGTTTTAGCAAGTTTTAATTTCATGCACAAAAACAGCCACTTTTTTTACATATCAGCTACCAAATATGTGATCCACTTATTATGATCAAGTACCTTAAGCTGCTCCTATTCAAAGAAACTGAAGTATCCTTTTAAGTATTACTTAATACCAATGAACTTGTTGGCTCAAAGCTGCAAAAATGCTTTACATGCACCATGGATGCCAATCTTCTGGAGAAGTGGGAACTACTGTTTTCACATTTACATAAATTAACTGAATTATAAACAAAGACCAAGTGTGGTTACTTGTTATGAAGTATTTTGGTTCACTCTCTCCAGTCTGTCCTGTTTAGCTGTGACCCAAAATCAAAGTTACTCTAGAGACTTTTTACCCATTTCAAACATTCAGCAGGCATGCACATTTTTTAAGACAGGCATCTACATCAGAACTTGTTTATTTATTTGTAAGTGAGCAAACTTACAAAATCAGCAAGGAACAAACAATTTATCTCCACCTCTGTATTTTTCAGAACCTGGCAGTAGTTTCAAAAACATTTTTTAGTTCAGCTCATTTCTAACAGCTTTAATAAGCCAGCGGTTCTCCTCAACCCTGTTGGAACCTGATTTTAAGTATCTTTCATTAATAGTCCAATCAAATGTCTTTTTTTTTTTTCGCATCTTTTTCATTTAATTTATACTGTTTCCTTTCAAAGCAAGTTTGCCCTTTCAACTTTTAGCAACTCACTCTTAATGTGTCGATCAGTGGTTCAGGATTTTGAAAATAATGAATAATAAATGAAAGATGGATTTCTCTGTGTCAGACAATTTAAAAAAAATTTTTTTTTGGCATATTATTTTCAGAAGCAATGAAGATGTGTGATTGTCATATACACTTCAAGTTCTTAGTCACATTGGTCCACAACTTCTCTCATTCTCATGCAGTATAGAAATGAAAAATAAATAAATCAAATAGGTACAGTTATAAAGTTTGTAGTTAGAAAATCTGCTTCAAGTTATTAACTAACTTGCCCTGGTAATGAAATAAATATCTGAATCAAAACAGGAGAATTGTGAGGGGAAAGCAGGTTTTTTTTGAATACTATGACAAAATACATTTATAAGTTTTTTTCAGGCCAATGCAAATAGTGGATGAAGTTAGTTAAAAATCAGTTGGTTTTTGCCTCAGTTAATGAACTTTAATGTATGGTTACTGTCTCAAGCAGTTAATGTGCGAGAGGCAGGGTACACCCTGGACAAGTTGCTTGTTCATTACGGGTGGGAAGGTATTTTCAAATTATTGGTTACAGTCTGTCAAATACTTTTATATATTTTAATTCTAGTAGATAAATACTTTAGATAATGTGGGTTCTGTAGTTCCTTTAACCACCCAGACACAGCAGAACAGAGAAGTACGAGAATAAAGATGGCAGCAAAAGGTTGATAATAAAGATCAGGCTTGAGATAGGTGCACCAAATTATTTTAGTTACAAAATAAAATACTAATGCACTGTTTTATTGAAACAGTATGTAAAGGTTCTTGGTGTCCTATAGCAATATATGCAAGACGTGAAGGGTCAAAATGTTAAAGAGTCAATCATCTTTACCATTTATAGCAAATAAAGGACAGATTGTAAATCTGCTGTGCTTTCGCTTTGATTTATTCAGTGATTATTTCTTTCTGTTTCAGGGTGAAATGCTCATTTTTATTCTACAACAACTAATAAGGCACTTCTAATTAAAAAACGTTTTTGTGTTTTTATTGTTCTTTCTTTTTTTTTCAAAGACTCAGAATGCCAGCAGATTTGGAGTTTGGGGAAGAGGCTTTTTGACATAATCCCAGTCATTTTTTTTTCTTTCAACGTAAAATGTGCAAATTATTATGTTGACAACAAATTGATTTATAAATAATAATGCTAAACTTTGTAAAAATCCCGCTGTTTGTTTAATCTTGTTTTGTTGGTTTATTTTTCATAGATATGTTTAGGTCCTACTATAATGACACTACACTTGAATAGCAATGAGAAGAGCAAACTCTGAATGTCAAAGGATTTAAAAGAACTTGTTCTTGTGTCGTCTCAGAAGAGTCTAATCAATAAATCCCAATCTTAAACCCCTGAGTCCATTTTAATGGATTTGAAGGTGGGGTTGATTAAGGTGTGTGCTGACTTTTTTTTAAAGGACTGATATATATCTTTGAAAAATATTAACATTATACAAAAAATAAAGTATTTGTTAATTTTATTACCTGCATTTTTAACTGCTTCATAACAAAGACCTATATAATGTTAAGCAACAAATCACCACATTTAAAAACCTCTCTTTATTTACTTGCATCTTTTTCTGACTTATTTTTCCAAACATTTAGTTGTGGGTGAATTTTAAGATAAACATGCAATTGATCCCCACTCTGCAGTTTTGTAATTAATTCTGAATAGAGTGGTCTATCATTGATTTCATCATTTAGTTCAGGAAAACATTTTAGAATTGTGAAGTTCATCTTATTTCCCTGCTTTTAAGCTCCTTCATTTTTTATAGCTGTGATTCCCTTGAGTTTTCTCTTTTTTATTTCCAGTTGGCATTTCTGAGGCGTGCAGCAAACATTGCAGAGCCCCCTTTGTAGCCCAGGTTTTCACTAACCATCTCATTGCTCCATAAAATGAGATCTGTGCCCTTATTTGCACTAAGGTTCCTGTAAGGCTCCATCTCTGATACAATGAGAGAAAATGGTCAAAAGGCTGGCAGATCACATCCAAGGGCTTGAGGTTCAATTACTTCAGTTGTCATGGAGCAATAAATGACAAATTAAGTGGCTGGCACCGAACGCTGCTCCAAGGAGGCTGTGTCAGAATACTAATGTCAGCCGTGTCTGAGAGTGGACAAACAGATAAACAAAGTCAGGACTTGGGCAAAAAGAAAAACAGAGACAGCTGTTTGCCAGGACTTTATGCTTTCGACTTCTTGAACTCAGCTCTGAATGATTTGACTATACTGGCGTCTTTGTTGCCTGTGAAGCTGCACGGTGATGTTTTAATAGCTACTAAAAAAGGAGCTCCTTGTCTTTAAGAGCTACAATGCCCAGCAAGTCGCATGTTCAGTTGTATTCAGTCAGACTCATTTGTTTGTCTTGTTATTTTAATTTCATCTGTCTGAGGTCTTTAACACCGTGGCCGACACTGTAATCCTGTAATTAATAAAGTATTCACCGAGAATTTAGACACCAGCTAATGAAAGATCTCCGATGTGCCACTTTTCATTAGGCTAAAAATCTTTGTGTAAATGTTGATGGCTTTAGTCACACTCTAAGGCTTTAGAGGCACATAACATTTTATCACTTTCAGTGTCTTAACACTGTTGGAAGGAGGCTGGCACTGATTTAAATGCCACACTTTTATCTGTGTTCATCATTTAGAAGTATTTGTTTAAATGTGTCTGTTTGACCACCAACTAGTGTAGGGACAAATATCACTCTACTTTTATAATCGCCCACCACTGAATGTGAAAGCCAGTAATGTTTTTGCCTGTGTCTGTATGTTGACTTGTCTGTAATGTTAGCAAAATATCCCATGAACCACTGGACTAATTTTAAAGAAACTCTCAGAAAGTAATCCTTAGATGCACATCTACAACTGCTTAACTTTTGGAATCAAACCCCTTTAAGATGGCTGCCAAAGCTAATCAACTTTAGCAAACACAGAAATGGCTCTAACTCAGCCAGTTTTAGACATGTTAAGTTAAGGTGTTGTGTGAGTAGCTGAGAATCAACCACAAAACATGGTCTGAGTGCTAACTGATCATACAGGATGTTTTTAATACTTTGCCATTAATTAATAGAATCAGCATTTACTCTGTTAGCAAAATAGCTCATAAACCACTGGACAGATTTTAGTGACACTGTCAAAATGTAATCATCAAATTTACATTTACAATTCATTAACTTTTGAAGTTGACTCATCACACTAGGGCTGCCACAATCTACTGACTTGGAAAAAAAACTTTAACTCTTTTACAGATATGATGATAAAATGTGGTATGGTAGTAGTTGAGCATCATCCCCTCTGCTTACTCTGGGTGCTCCACATTGAGCAATAATTTTGCTTCAAACTTTGTCATTAACTGCTGGTGTGAACTCTGTCTGTCTGTTAGCAAAACATTTAGTGAACCATTCAACAGATTTAAATATGTCCTACAGAAAGTACTCATTGGAAGTACATCATCAACTTTTTGCTCATTTGATTCATTGTTGCAATAAAAAAAAAAAAAAAATCAGTGCACAGTGTCAACTTAAGTTTTGATTTAAAGGCTTCATTGTGCCAGAAGCTGGACCAACAAATCAGGCCACATTTCAGCATCCCAACTGTCAGGCCTCAGTTCGGTTAAACCTTAAGGCTTCAAACAAGAGCTCTGGACATTACTGTGCTCAAGTAATCAGAGGAAATAGTAGATTATCAGGAAAGCTTAAACTGGCTTGTTGTTTGCCTCTTAATGTGAGCACAGCTAAGGATGTACTGAACCACTTGACTGTGTAATTAATTACATTTACTGTCTCAAATCCTCTAGGGCAGAGAGAACAGATGCAGGGTTGTGCCTTTGTCCAAAAAATAGATCAGTACAGTATTACTGTGAGACATGGACAGACTGCACTGGCATTCTTTACAACGTCCTATCATTGATCTTATCAGTGAATTTAAATGTAAAGTTGTTCAGAAAACACTGAGGTTGCTGACCTCACCTCTCCCCCTCCCCTCCCCCACTTGCCTTTCCTGTGTGATTTATTACTGTACGTTCTGCTGTGTACATTGCACTCTGTCCAGTGAATGGACAGTGTAACTGAGTCATGCTGCAGCAGTTTTGTCAGGGAAACTAAACGTTTGCAGTGGGACCGTGGGCTCACATCGCCAAGGTGACTTTCAGGACGATCCTGTCAGGCTACCCAAGGTGACGGCTGAGCACCTGAGGTACGCCCGGAATGGCTGCCGTAAAATCAAGGAGGGCATCACGCGGATGAGATTCATTTATCTTAATAAAGTGGACCATCAAAGTGATGTGGCTGCAGAGCTGCTGGTTAAACAGAGGAAGAAATGCAGGAAGACAGAGAGAGCAAGAGAAGCAAGTAGGTTGTGGAAAAGGCTTCTCAGTTGCAAACAAAGTGTCTTTTTCGCTGCATCAGTCAGTCCCCCCTTTCCGAACAGAATAGTACCTGTTTATCTGTAGGTTACAATTTATACAAGTGCTGCAAACCAGATTTTAATTCGACATTGCAGACGTTTGGCAGCAACAGAAATCTTTCACATAAAAGTATGCCACAATTTCATAAAAAAAAGTGTTTTGCTGCTCAACATGATTGTGTGACACGTTGTAGAAAAACAGTGTTCCATCACAAATACCTGCTGCAGACCGGTAATATATACCAAACAATGCATTTACCAGCAGTGTGTCTTTAATAAATACAGGTAGTTAGTCCAGGTAAAAAAGGGAAATAATAGAAAAAATAAAACATAGAAAGGAGTTTATTAATCATTAGAAAATATTACTGAAAAACAAAAATGTACAAATAGTATCCTATAAATAAGCAACAATATCACCCTGACTGTTTTTACCCATAAGTATGATAGGGTGCGTTTGCCTCTCACCTCATTATTTACCCCTTCGCACCTTTGTGCAACATTTAAGACAAAAAGCCACAAGATCAATTCCAAATTTGTTGGGACACTGTGTAACATAAAAACAAAAATAGAATGCAATGATTTGCAAATCCTATAAATGCATATTTTATTCACAATGCAGAGACACATCTCAAAAAAGATGGCACAGGGGCAACAAAAGACTATAAAAGTAATTGGTACAAATAACAAACAGCTGGAGGAGCATTTTGCAACTAAATAGGTTAACTGGCAACAGTAGGAGGACTCGTTAATTTTGAATTTCCCAGCATCTACAGTCTAGAACATTGTCAAAAAAAATTAACAAGTATGGGGAAACCTCTGTGGCTAAAGGACAAGGCTGATAGTCAATAATGGATGCCTGTGATCTTTGGGTCACTGCATAGACTCAGAAACATAAATCACTGCGTGTAAACACAGTTCACCGTGCCACCCACAAATGCTGGTTAAAGCTCTATCATGCAAAGAGGAATGTGAACGTATGCAAACACCATCCAGAAACAGCACCATCTTCTCTGGACCAAAGCTTGTTTAAAATGAACTGAGGCAAAGTGGAAAACTGTTCTGTAGTCAGATGAATCAAGATTAGGATTTGTTTTTGGAAACCACAGACACCACCTCTGTGTACTAAAGAAGAGAGGGACCATCCGGCCTGTTTTTAGTGCAGTTTTAAAACCTGCCTCTCTAATGGTATGGGGGTGCCTTAGTCCTATGGTATAGGCAGCTTACACATCTGGAAAGGCACCATCAATGCAGAAAAGTATATACAGGTTTTAGAACAACATATGCTGTCATGTTTTTTTGGGGGGAAGGGCTTGCATATTTCAGCAAGACAATGTTAAACCACAAACTGCATCCATTACAATAGCAGGGCTTCATAGTAGAAGTGTCCAGATGCTGAACTGTTCTGCCTGCAGCCCAGAACTCCCACCAATTGAAAACATTTGATGCACTGAGAAACAAAAAAAACAGCAAAGACCCAGGACTGTTGAACAGCAAAAATCCTCTATCAGACTAGAATGGGACAGCATTCCCTCTAAAACCTCCAGCAGCTGCTCTCCTCAGTTCACAGATGTTTACAGACTGTTGGTAAAAGAAGAGGAGGTGCTTTACCGAGGGAAACAAGGTCTGTTCCAACTTTTTTGAGATGTGTTGCTGCCATTAAATTCAAAACAACTTTTTGATTTTACCTAAAACTTGTTCAACATTTTAGCTTAAACAACTGATCTGTTTACTATGTACAATTGTAAATAAAATATGGGCTTACAAGATTTCCAAATCCATTGCATTCACACATTTTAGACAATGTCCCAACTTTTTGGAATTGAGGTTGTTATAAATAGCTTTAGATTTTCATTAAAAATCTAACATATATATATATATATATATATATAT
>NC_051430.1:10969409-11012962 GCF_001649575.2 Kryptolebias marmoratus | reverse complement strand
TATATATATATATATATATATATATATATATATATATATATATCTGTCTGTTGTCTATGTGCATATGAACTGTCTGTAATTATGCGTAGCCTGATTTGTGTGTTAACATCACTGCATGAACCTGTCAAGGCAGATTTTGTCTCACTTTTTATAGCAGATAAATGTGAACAATGAGGCCACCAGCTTGCACTGAAAATTGCACTTATCTCACATTGTCAAGCTTTTAATATGCACTCCTTTCAATCTATGCACTTTTCTTGGTAAAACTTCTTCCCCAAATAATTTGATTGCTGACAGTTTGTTTAAAGATTCACGTCGATCACAGCAGCTAACATGGCTTTGAGTCTCTAGTTTCAAGTAGAGATTAGGATCAGGTCAAAGGTTTCACTTTTTTCTCATTCTCCACTCACATGCTTTCTTTCTTTCTTTTAATTTTTAAACCTGAAGTCCACACCTCAGACTGACAGTAATGCAAGTCACATCATTTGAGATTTATTGGATTCTGCTCAGATCCCTGTGGAGCCACAGGAGGCTTTCTAAACTTTCTTTTCTCAGGTGCCTGAATGCTTCCAAAGACCGCGATACAGACTTTGATGTGTAAAACGTGTCAGTGGATATCTTCTTTTAGCCAAAAGCAAGATCAGAAATACAAGAGATGAATACAGTGACAAAAATCCTGTGCCACCGCTGCTATCAAACTTGTGTGATACAATGTTTTCTCTCTGCTTTGGTGCACAGTCACACATGTTGAGCAGGTGAAGACAATTTAATGACAGTGCAATTATCCACTGTTCTGGGGCTGCAGCAGCATGTAAAGACAGCATGATTAAAGCTGCTTGTTGTATTTGAGCCCTTTAGGGAAGTGACATGCACGGCTCCAGTGACTCTGAAATAAAAGCAGAACCATTCATCTTGAAGATCAGTTCTGAGGAAATGACAGTTTGGGACTACTAAAAGTGGGGCAACACAGTTTCTTTGTTTGACAGGGAGAAGAATGACAAGATAATGTAATTCCATGCTGCAGCTACTGTGTCACTGCTCTGGCTTCACGCCACTTCGCTCGAGTTGCATTAATATCCTCCTGCAATTTTCACATCTCATCACCGAGGATGAATCTTCGCTGCGCCTTGGCCCTTAACATCAACCCGATCCTCCCAGTGAAGATTGTTCCTCTGTAGAAATATCACAGGAGGCCAACAGCTGGCTGCGGTTAATCTCTTGCCGCCTCCCAGCTTCACCCGCATCAATATTGGACAAGTCTGTTCAAGTTCACTGACAGATGGCCGTCCGCTAGGCCTCTTTTTGAGCCAGGGACCAAACAAAACAAGACAAAACCAAAACAGATCTTTTTTTCCCCCTCCAATTTTGTTTTACATTGAATGTTTTGCACAATCAGTTGTTATCACCCCCTGCTGAAGAGTGAAAGCAGATAATAATGTTTTTGCCCATGTCTGTGTGTGTCTGTCTGTTTATTACCAAAGCCAGTTGACTTTAAAAAATGACTATAACTCAGCCAAATTTCCAGACACTCTTCTATAATTTGGTGTGGTAGTAGCTGAGACTGATTCACGACACACATTCTGAGGAATTGCACAGGATTTCTGTTTAACCTCCTAAGACCCAAACTCTAGCATGGTATGCATTTTTTATTTTGCTTAGTTATTTGGGACATGATGAGAGTAAAATGAAATATTTATTTTATTATCTTTTATAATGCAGTCTATGAGAAAAATGATGTCCACATATGTGGACGCATTGTCCTAGGAGGGTAAAATTTTGCCATTTTATATTTAGAATCAACTCTGTCTGCTGTCAAAATATCTTATAAAACACGGGAGATATAGATTTTTTAACTTTCAGGAAATGATCATTGGCTTTACATTTGCAACTGATTAACTTTTGGAGCCAGTCCAGTTTAAGATGGTCACCATAGCGTAATGATCTTGGGGAAAAAAATGGCTCTAATTTAGTCATTTTACTGATGTTGATCTAAAATGTGGTGTGAAAGTAGCTGAGAGTCAGTCACAGCACATACTCCAAGTACTAATTGTGCAAGATTTTTGCTTAAAACTTTAGGCAACCCTATTTGTCTGTTAGCAAAATTTTTCATAAACCACCAGATAAATTTTAATTTTAATTTTACAGTATTGCATGAGACAAGCACAACAATATTTTCAAAGTTTGACTAAAACAGCTACAACTCTTTCTGGTCTTAGTCTAAAAACTCAAAAAAGGCAGTGGCTGATATGCATTGCTTCAAGGAATGCTAAGCCTGTTTCAAGCAATCATAAATACAAAAATACAGTCCTGAATTCTGGATGCCTTTAATGCGTGTGACTGCTTTGGTGAGGTTTTTATCCTTAAAGATTTGAGGTCAGAGTGACAACTGGTAGGGATTGTCACATAAACCATCAGGTGACATACACAGACACACATGCATGTGTAATACTCACAATCTTCCACTGTATTAAGAGTTCGACATACAGCCCATTCTGTGGAGTTATCACCATGGAAACTGGACAGGAATGAAAAGCCGTTCTGTGGTGGTTGGAACAATGGCATCACAACATCTGAGGTCCCACAGTACATCGTGACATTTATATGAGATGGTTTAGCACAGTGCATAAACTTTATCTGTCGGCTCGTCTGAACTGAAAAAGAAAAAAACACTGCAGTTTCATGTTTTGATTTGTGTGTACCCATTTCATCACCACAGAGTCTATGCAGTTCAGCTTGATTTGAAGGAAGGGGCCTGTAAATAATAAAAGTAAACGTAACAATCGTTGTTCACCTAAAAAAAAATTAATACTCTCTTCATTTCTTCTTCAAACGCTCCTGATTGTGGTCAATTTGCTGTGTGTCAAAGTCAGCTGTTTCAGGGCTTCCTCAAAGTCTGGACAAAAAAGTCAAAAGTTTTTGAAGAAAGTTTTAAGTGTGCCGAATGCAGCTGCTGCCTAAAATACCCAAATAAATAGATTTCTATAAAGCTCAATAATAACTTATTTTTATTATATTCTCAGATGACATAATGTGCATGTTTTTATTTATAAACTGTATAAAGAGAAAGAAAATAAAAACAACAAATCAAAAGAAATGGTAGAGCTGCGGCAAGTGGCTCATTAGGGTCACCATGGTAACCACACACCTGTGTCTACCACTCCCTGACAGTGCTCTCAGACAGGCAGACATGCAGAGTAGAAAGTAAGACCCACACTCTCTGTATGAAAACTTTGAGTTATGTTGAAAAACATCATGAAGCATCTTGCAGAAGTATCTGTTCATCATGCATGTAAACCTTTATTTGCCTGCAGTGTTGTCTATAGATAAAAATACATTGCAGTGAAAAGCAAAATTTAAAAAAAAAATGTCTATCAACTATGAAATACTAAAAAAAGCCACCAATGACATGTAAATAAATAAAGTTACATACAAACAGCTACAATAAAAATAGCTATAAATTATTTATTAAAATTTGCGTAAACTAATTTTTAAAACAGTTGGTAGATGAACAGTTTCTGGGAAAACATTCCCTAGTTTAGTGCTTTTATATTGTAATAAATCATGGTTTTTACAAGTGATTTTATTTCCACTTGTGAAAGGAAAATTTTTCACTTAGTAACAATGGAAGTCAATGGAAGTTTAGGGGTTTGCACTGCACCAACCATAAGTCCTATACTGATGAGAGACGCACTGAAGAAAAAAAGAAAGAAATTTAAAAATGTTTTAATGCCATGATTCTCTTTTGGTGGGTCACAGACCTGTTTTCAGTGGGTTGCAGAGCTTTGCTTGGGCAAAAAAATGCAAAGAAAAAAACATTGTTTTGAATATTATGTTAGTCTTATGGTTAATGCTTGAATAAGTGACTGAATTAGTTTAATAAGATATTGTTTGGTATATATTCAATAGGTGGGTATTCAGCTAAAGATTTTGAGTCTGTTTGAAACTACTTTTCAATTTCATGTTTGTGTGTGTAAAACAGTGATGAGCCTGTTTAAAAAAGCCTGAAGTTACTAAAGTGAAAAGTGTTAGTTTTAATTAAGATGCAAGTAACTGAGTGTAAAAGAAAAGTGGAAAGTTTGTGGAACTAATTAGAGGGTGTGTACAAAAATGTGGAAAGTTTAGGCAGCTCAAAAGTTAGTGCTCAACATCTTCACACTAAGCTGAACATTTTGTTGTAAAATCTTCAACTCCAATTGTGCAAAATGAAAAAAAAAAACATGAAAGAAGTAAAAACGCCTATTTATTTTCAGAAAGTCACTGTTTTGGTGTATTTTTGACATGGGTTTTTTCCAAAGCTGCAAAAGACGTAGCAAATCACAAACCATGATGGAAATGAAAAAATACTTCTTTGCAGACTACAAAGCCCTAAAAGCTGATTTACCTCCAGTTTCCTTGTGTGTTAGTATCCAGGTAACCTTGCAAATTAAAGAGAATTTATAACTGCAGAGCTTACTATGTCAAATTTGCAGTCAATGAAAAAAACTATGTGCAAAGTTAAAAATGTTCTCTGCAGAGACAAAAATCACACTGCTAGTTCGACAGAAGCCCTTTAACCTTTTCTTTTTTACGTGCAGCACTCAGCTTCACTTATCTGTCATTGCATTTACTGCTGTCATTTCAAGACGCAGACGGCAGGTTTCAGTTCAAAAGACGCTGAGCATGACAACAAGACAGATTTTTTTATGCTCAGCAACTTTCCCAGAACCTGAAAACGGGTTCTTGGAATTTACACACAGGTAATTTATAGATTTTAATCAGCTTAAGTTGATATAACCTGCCTTGCAATTTTCCTTTGTATAATGGAAGAGAAATAAGAGTATGAATCTTTCTGTAAATAAGATTATGAAGGCGGTAAAATATTGAAGAAAACAACCCAGACTATTTATAGGACTACGGTCGGGGTTTACAAGCAAAGCCATGCAGCCAGCTTGAGTTTTATGAATGCAAACTTTACAAGGCGATAGTATGCAATTTTTGTTTACTTTCCCCCCTTACCATTCCCAGGTGGCAAAAGATATTTGCTAATTAGGTTTGAAAACATGTTTGCTGTTTGACAGGAGTCTTGGCATCACAATCAATGTTGCTGATTTGCTGCATCCCTTCTTGGTCTGAAGTCTCTTCTGCAGCTCACTGAGCTAATATGTCGTGAGTTATATGAATGTCTCTAAACAACCAGAATGCTCCAGCGCAGTTCGTCTCCACAGCACTTCTTCTCTAAGTAACAGCAGTGCAGGAAAACATAAAAGTGAAATTTGCTGAAAACTAATAATCTGTCTGATGCACAAGTCTGGTATTTGTCCGTGTTTTCTAAAAGCTGTCTCATCAATGGATGCCAGGTGAAAAATAGATTGTTTGAGTGCTAAACAAAAACAGGACGATTACGTTAGAGGTATGTTTTGAGTCGTTTGTAGCCTCCAGAGTTTATATTTCTATGCCCCAAACCTCACTGAAAAATTAGGAAGTGACCCATCTTTGCTTGAGTGTTTATCCTCCCTCCATATTTGTAAATTCAGTGGTGATCCCCAAATTAACCTCCAGCAGTAACATACTCCTTCTACTTTTTATTTTCTGTTTTTATCTTCTAAACTCAGCATACCTGTTATTTAAAATAAAATGTGGAAGCTGTGAGCAAACCAGCACACTTCTGATGTCCTGGAATACCGGCAGATTCACAGTGTTCAGATATTTTAAGCATAAGACAGACCCAAACTTTCTGCAACTGCAAAATCTTCCTATCAAACAAAAGTCTCTCTCCGTCTTCTGAAGCAGCCCTCAGCACAATCAGTAAGCATTCCATCTTAACAAAAGTGACTGTATTATTGCCTTATCCATTACACCCTCCTCTGTCAGGCAGGTCTGTCTTTCACATCTTTTTCTAAACTGAATAAATTATCTGAGATGTGCAACATTAGCTCAGCATCTCATGTGGACAAAGCAAGGCTTTAGAAACTCCAGAGATCCATTAAACAATGAAATAGCTTGGACACGGTGTGCTGAATCCTTTTTAATCTTTTTTTTTTTTAGAGTAACCAAGAGCACAGTGCCTATTTAGATGTTATTTTCTTAGAAAGTCTTAAACATTCCCTTTCTCACATATGGTATGAATTGTTACCTTTCATTTAGTAATTCAGTGTTTTTTTTGTTTATTTGTTTTTGTTTTAGAAATGGAAATGGAGTTATTTTATGAACATGCATTTTCATTAAGATGAACTGTTTATCCTTGTCTGCTCAGAGTATTCTCTATTAAGATCCTACAATGCTCTCCAAGGTTTACACACCTTATTAGACTGTGGCGACTGCAGCAAGTTTGAAAAACCTCCTTCGGTGTGGAGGTACAGTCATGATGCTGCAGCGTTCTGAGGACTTACTAAATAGGTTGGTCCCATCAGCATAAAAAAAGATGGGCAAAGAGTTGCTGCTGCCTCCTGTTGTTCAAAATGTGTTAGTATCTGTGCTTTTTGAGTTGTTTTTTGGTGATCTTCTGTGTTGGTTTGATGATTTTGTTCTGTTTTCTGATCTTTCTGTTTAAGTTTGTTCCCTGTGTTTCTTTTTTAAATTTTCTTGTGTAGTTTTGGTTTCTTTTTAAAATTTTCTTGTGTAGTTTTGCTCCTTGTACTCTCCTTGCTTCCTGTGCCATCACTCTTCCTTAGTGTCTTGCCAGTCAGCCTGCCACACCCACTTCACCTGTTCCCTATTACCTCTCATCTGTTGTTCATCTTCCACTCACCCTCAGCCCTTTATATTCAGTTTCTGACATCTCCTCCTCACTGCTACAGTCAGGTTCAGCTCCTTATGTCTCCCTGTGATCTCCTGAGCTTGTTTATTGTGACTTTTTGCTGCCTCGTCAGCCTTTTGTTTTTGTTAACCTTAGTAAATCAGTTAGTTCTTTGAAACTCCTCTTGTCCGCCTGTATTCAGGGTTCATCCTACAAACCTGATAAAATTAAAGCCAGAACAGCTTGGTTTATGGGCACTGTCATGTTGTATTTTTGCAGCCAAAGTCTGTTTGGATGCAGGTCTGTGAGCTGCATCTTCTCCATATATATATATATATATATATATATATATATATATATATATATATATATATATATATAAATGGCTGGCCCTTAATCAAGTTTTTAATTTTAGCCGCTTGTAAAAATGAGTTTGACCCCCGAGTTAGAAGGTCATACAGCTTTAACAAGAAGTTAAAAGATGGTGTGTGGTTGATGCACCACTTTAAAGTCTAAAGAGATTCATGAGAAATCCGACAGGAGAGATGCCAAAGAGTTGAGCTTGAGGCTAAAGCATTTATTTCTTTTTAAAATATTGTTAAAATCTCCTCTTGTGAGATGAGCGTTTCGATACACACCCACCCCTGTGTCTATTAATATATGTCGATGGTTTGCCCCTGTTATTTTCCATACATATGATAATAAACCACCACAACCTTGCTATAGAAGTCTTGTGCATGTTCACAACCACTGTGGACCTATCATGCGTAATTCACTTTATTCTTAATACACACGTGAAGATCTCACAGAAACCCTGCAACAACCGCCCACATTCTGGCTGATTTTTTTACATTGTTGAGGGGTCATCCTTCATTGTGAAGGGGGACATACCCTCAGCTTATTTACATGTAGTTATAGGCAATGAGCTTACATGTGATGTAGAAAGGCTTTCATTTTCACATTGTTTTAAACAGTTGGCATTATACACATAAAATCATAGAGACCTACTCTGATTTATTTAGCCTTCTTGATGAGCATCTTAGATGAACATCATGATCTTTTCACAGACAACACAAAGCCAGTTTTCTTAAGAGAAATATGCAAGGGAAAGGGAAACGTGATCATGAAAATAAGAATAAAAAAAGAAAGAAAAAAGTGCTTAGTGAGTAATCCAGCAACAATGGAATAAAGGAAGATGCCTGAAAGCTCCGGAGAGTGGAAATAAACAGCAGAGGTGGGTGTTAATTATGTATGGTTTCATCGTTAAGAGTGACCTCTTTTTTTACGCAGAAGTACAATATAATTACTTCAGCTCCAAGTTTATTTTAACTGCCTGAGGAGAAAGTTTACGGCTTTGAAATATAACAGAGATGTTTGGAATAAAATCCAGAGGATTTTTTTTTTTTTTTTTTACATTTTTCAGGATCTGGAGGAGAACTGTTCAAAACAATTTCTAGGCCAGTTCAGAGCCATAAAAGGATGTTATTATATTTTCCACCAGAAATCAAAGTTGGCTCATGTAACTAGTGTTTAAATTAAATAACACAAGCCCTGGCTTCTTTCATCCATACATACCAAAAACCAATGATTTACATTTTATCTTATAAATCATTTCCCCAGAGGACACATCGGTACATCATCTGGCTCGCTACCAAACCACATCTCTCCTGGCCTTTGTCTACATAAAAACATTTAAAATATAAATAAAATGACATAAAAGATTAAGAAGGTACCCTCTTCTGCCTTGCATGTTTTCTGCTTTGAAGAAATCCGCAACACAAGAGTCATCCCAAACAATCCTCGTTGTGTGTTGGAAAGAGTTGTTATTATTATTTTTATTTATTTGTAACAATTTATTTTACTCATGAAAACCATAAGGAAAGAAACAATGTCAGAAAAAGGATGGGGGAAACAAAAACAACCAAACAACCAAACAAACAAAAACAATTAAAAAAAAGATTTTTACAAAAAAATGGCAAAAAATTGCACACAATAGGTTACGGACGAAAAGGGGTGAGAAGAAGTATAAACTTATTTAATCCAACTCCTTCTACATCAGTTGTCAATAGTAATAGTAATTATCTATAGTAATCTTGCTTGTTTAAAATATAAACTTCAATACAATATTTTATAGAACATATTTGTTACATAAGACAGATGTTATACCTGTCAACAATTTTTCATGACCCATAATTATATCTCTATCTGCATACACACTCATGTACATATACACACATATATTTTTGATTGTGAATATTAAGTAGTATGAATAGCAATTTGCTAAATAATCATTTAATTCATTATGAATGATACAGACTGCTTTTTTCTGGAGAATAAAGTGACTGTAATTTATAGTTTTACTGTTGTTGCCCCAGATCTCTGAACAGTAGCTCAGACATGGTGAAACCAGGGAACAGTAGATAGTATGAAGTGACTTTTGATCTAGTACCTGCTTTGCTTTGCTTAGTTCTGCAAAACTTCTTTATATTTTGGGATGAATGTATTTAACCTATGCTTTCCTACTACGTCTATCATCTACAATTATTCCAACAAATTTGATTTTATTGACTCTTTCAATGTCAACTCCATGTATTTAAAACATTAGACTATTTAATTTGCCATTTCCAAATAATATTATTTTAGTTGTATTTGGGTTTAGTGATAGTTTGTTTATATCAAGCCAAATCTTCCATTTATTACCAATATTTTTATTAATATCATAATATTAGTAACTAGCACCTCTATGCTAATTTTATATGAAAATAATTGTATTTCTATTAATAAAATACAGAAACTTTAATTACTTAATTACATGTTTAATATCATGCAACAAATTGTTTTTTTTTTATTTTATCTTATTTTTTTTTGCATCAACAGATAAAGCATGATAAAACGAATCCTCAATTAAAAAAAAATCCCCTGAAAAAAGAAAATAAAACGTATGTTACAGAATAAAAGCAGCCTTTGGCTTTATGTGTGAGACGTCTAATTTCTTTCATTAATTAACAATGAGCAAGTAAATAAATATTAAAGAATATTGTGCTGTGATAACATCAGATTTCTAAATAAACAGCCATGACCTCAGAGGCAACATGTTTTTTAATTTTTGATTTTTTTTTTTTTTTTGAACTGCAGTTTTTACCGTCTGTTTTGACAGGCGGCGGCAGCCCAAACTGTGTGAGGAGGGATGTGTGCTCGCAGGAAAAGTGTGGGAGTCTAAAGGGAGAGAAAAGCAATGAATGAGGGAGAATGAACCACACAATGAATTGCACATCTATGACTCTCACTGAATGTGGAACACCTTCTATGTTTCTTTGCCTCTACATTCAGGTTACCTGTGTGTACGTGTATGAGAAAAGGCCACGCAGGGACTCCCAAACTGTCCATCCAGTAAATAACAGTAAATCCTAGCATGCATCGCCAACATTGATGAGCAGAAAATGGGATGAGCAGCATTAGGAGGAGATAAATCCCCACATCTGAAGGATTATGGTTATTTTGACAAATGTGAAATGCTTTTCACATAGAAATGTAATTACATGGTGAATATTAAAGTCAGCAAAAGATGATCTTTCTGAAATTCTAGCACTCTCTGTCTCAATTTGCACAACTTTCAGCTGTCTTTCAGATGGATGTCAGTTTTCTCGTTTCTTCTTTAGGGAGATGAAAACATTCTGTGTGACTCATGTTGCGTAATTTATTTAATATGTTAATGAGAACGAATTGCTCCTTTGCCTTTTTAGTTTGCTGTATTTCCTAATATGCGTTTGAATGTTGAATATAATTTAGTTGTTTTTGCTGGTATTATGAAACTACTTGTGTGGAAGATGGGTCCTTGAAGTAAAAAAAAAGATGGGAGAGCAATAGATGGATAAATGCACAGTAAAAGACGTATAAACATGATGAATAAATAAACACATGCAAATCAAAAGCCTAAGAAAATGAAAAATATATAAAGGATAAAACAAATAAAAACATCGAAGGTAACGTTAACCTTTTCCAATCATCAGCTGAACTATTTTTCTATAGAATCTCACGCCACAATCAGGCTCATAGTGGTTAAGATAGCGGCTATAAGCAGACAACACAGAGCTTTGAAAACAAGCTGTAGAATAATTTAATTAAATTAGCTCTCAGGTCAACACAGTAACTAGAAACATAATAAGCCATTTTGCATTGAAGGAAAGCAAAAATACATACAGTTTCTAAGTATTTTGTGGTGCTCCCCTTCTCATTGTCTGCATTCTCTGGACACTGTATACCATGGAGCACTAAGGGTTTTTTTTTTAAACATTAAAATACTTACTCACCATTGGTCACTCTTTTTAGTATAGAAACCAAAGCAAAAAATGCATTTAAATTGAGATTCAAGAAGAATATTGATAACAGGATTGCAATAATTGTAAGTTACGAAAAATCACTGAGTGCTTTTGGGTTTTTGAAAAGAGACCCATATATTTTTAATAGTGACAAGATTTTCCACCTTTTTCCTGTTGATAAAGCATCCGTTTTTTGTTTCTTTCATTCAGTCTGATGGTTGACTCTTCTCATACAAGCAAAGAGATGGTGATAATAAGATGTGGCTTCTGAGACAGAGAGACAGTTGACTCGCAGATTTCTACCAAAATAATTTATTCTGAAGTTACAGATGGTATAAACGTTGCTGTCAGCATGGGTTTGTGTGCAATTTGAACATTTTCTTTGACATTTTAAACACTGCATTGACTTATTTGGTTTACCTTTGTACTATATCAGTTGTTAAGTGAGATTTTGGACATAAATATAGTTTTTTTCTAAATTGTCTTTATTTATTAGGGTTATTGAAGAATAAGGAATAGTAATAATAGCTTTTACTTGATTAAGATGGAAATTTTAGATGTAAAATCTATCTTAACAATGCAAATATGTGCACACTACAGAATATTTTGACCAGTCTAATTAAGTTTACTTGTTATCAGCTTTGTGCCTGTGTCACCCATCCTGAAATCATTTTTCAATTAATCTATGCTCGGCGACAATCAGAGAAGGGGGTCTTGTGGTCATTATCATGCCATTCAGCATCCAGGGGTGTGTTGCCTGTAGGCAGAGATGATAATAGAGGGTTGTCTGTGCTCTCTTGCTGCAACATTGACCAATGAGTGAATTATCCAGCTGACAGAGAGCAGCAGCACAGCTCAGGCCGAGGATGTTGTTAATATGCCAATGAGAGCTTGTGTCTTCTGTGCTCGTCTGAAGCATCCTGGCATGATGCAGCTGCCTGTCACCTAATTAGGAATCATTTAGCAGCGGCTTGACCTACATTTGCCGCATTGCAAAGGGGGACCACCTATGCGAATGCTTTCATTAGCAATCGAAAGCTAACAGCATGAAAATTAAAATTAATTGCTGTGTACTGCGTCACACAAGTGCACATCATTGTCCCTTTCCACTTTTGCAGGAAATCTCTTCGGAGGGATCGGAGGGTTTTATAGAAAACTCTGGGACTTTTCCCACAAAACAGAAAATAGGAAATAAAAGACTTTCTGCCATTACAGTTCTCTTCTCTGAGAGAAATAGTTTTGCATGGCTCTTGTTTGTCAAGTTAGATACAGTATCACAATTTTCAATGATTACAAGCAACCCACAAATCTTTAAAACTCATTAACTATTTAGATTTTTGTCTTTTGCTCAATATAAAAACCCTCTGTTAAGTCAGCTTATTTAAATGTTTTATATCCTGATTTTTGTCTTTTTGCTATGAGCTGAATAATAAACAGTTCTACAAGCAGCAGCATACATTGGCGTAGCTCATGGTATATCAAAGTATATAGAGCAAACCGCCTGTTCACCTACCTGTACATTCTGTTCTGCATAATATTCTGCATGATTTTATGTCTTCTAGACTAGCAGTCCTTGGCTTTGTTTGTTTTATTAATTTTAGACATAAGTCTTGATTTTCAGAGTAAAGAGAACCCAGACCCAGGCAGACTGTGTTAGCAGTATTTTAAAGTCAAATTATTTGGATAGATGAAGTGACTCATTCAGACAAAAAAATATTTTCAGAATTTCCAACAACCTCACATGGTACAGCTAATGAACTGTTAGTGCAGAGTGGAGCCCAATTTGTGTAAACTGGGAAAATAAAAAGCAGCTCCACAGAAATTCATTCTCTTCAATTTTTTTATACAGTTTTGTTTGCTTTCGGGTTTGTAAAACAGCATGCTTTGCTTTTCATTTTTGTGATTTCTAATTTAGTATCTTAGTGAAAGTTAAAGAATGCATCTGAGCTCAAAAGCTCTGAAAGTGTTGTTTAACAACAAACTTTATCTGCATCCAAGTACAATAAAGTAGACAATAAACTACAAGCTAATATTTAAGATCAGCTCCACTTTGAGGTGAAATAACATTGGTGCACGTGAGCAGCAGGTGGTGTTTTGGGCCAGTTTGTTCAGGAGATATTGATCCTAGGAGAATATGTTCAACTTCACTGAACTTCACATCATGCTCTGTACAAAAACGAATATCGGCTTGTAGACTTATTTTTCTGCAACATCAACTCAGAGGCCCACAACTGCAGCACTCACCCTGGTGTTCTTCTCAGAGTCAAGTCCTAAGTAGAGATGATAAAACATTAGCAAAAAAAAAGAGTTTAGTATTGAGTTAGCAAGAATTTAAATGGTTAAAATATCAGTTAATAAAAAAAGTCAATTTGGTTTTTGGGTCTGCAAACTGTAGTTTAGCCCCCTGGCTGTGCAGACATCTGCTACTGCTGTATATTGAAGAAAGCCATCTACGGGCTTATTAGAGTACAAGATCAATTTTCATATGAGGATGATCGAAGGGGCTTCTCCTGTTACTTCTTTTTTTCCCTTTCAGTGCTATGTAGTTATTAAAGACAAGCAGCAGAAGTTGCATAACTATGAGAAAATCGTATTAGTGCCCCATAAACATGGGAGATAGACAGGCTTTTATTGCTCACTGCCAAAAGGCAAAAGAGTTATAAAATGTTTTTGCTTGGGTGTGTGTGTGTTAGTTTGTCGCATTAGTAAAATATCTCATAAACAACTGGACAGATTTTAATGAAATGGAGAGAAAGTTAATATTACCCTTGACCTTTACAAGGTATTAACTATTGAAGTCAACTCAGTTCAAGATGGCTGCCACAAATAACGATTTAACAGATATTGAGCTAAAATTTGGGGTGTTTGTAGCAGAGAATCTTCCCCAACACATACCTTAAACAAGGTCTGTTCTTAAAACTTTGCCATTAGTGATTGAATTTAATTTTGTCTATCTGTTAGTAAATTTTACAGATATTGATCCAAAAATTGGTGTGGTCATAGCTGAGTATCATTCCCAACACACACTCTGAGCGATAATCGTGCCAGATCTTTGCTTAAAACCTCGACACTGACTGGTGGTGTTAACCCTATTTCTCTGTTAGCAAAATATATTATGAACCACTGGACAGATTTTAATTAAACTCTGAAATTATTTCCTGGATGTACATCTAAAACTCATTTTCTTTTGGAGTCAATCCAATTTAAGATGGCTGCAACAGCTAATCAACCTTAGGCAACACAAAAATGGCTGTAACTGAGTCAGATTCACAGATATTGAGTTAAAGTTTGATGTGGTAGTAGCAGAGACTTATCCTCAACAGAGGCTGTGAGCACTAATAAACCCCATGAAACAATGTTGCATGAAATTCTCCTTAACGTCATTTACAAGATTGGACCAAAATGTCCATACCTCTGTCACTTCTCATCAAAAAATGATCATAGTTTGAAACCTGATTAGAAAGGCAGTGGGTGAAATGCCTTCCTTCAAAGAATGCTAGCCCTTTAATTGTAACACAGAATGTTTAATTACAAGATAGACAATTAAAATAAAAATTAAGATTTTCCCCACTGTCACTTTTGCTGCTATAAAACTGATAAAGCATCATTTTCACCTATTAGACATCAGTTAGGCTATTTCTTTTATCTTATCTGACTCTCTAAAAGAACAGTAATTGATTTTTTTGTAAACATGTTTTAATTGATCCTGTTTAGTTAAAAGCATCCAGCACACTCAGTTCCAGACAAAATGTGTTGCTTCTCTAGACTCAACAGTCCTAGACAGAAGTGGCCACTACAATGCAAAATAATTTGTTTTATCCCCTGTAATTTCTCACAAGTCAGGATTTCAGTCCTTAATTCTTGCTAAAAGACAAAAGAATTTGACATGTGCATCTTTCTCAGTTTCTGTCTGCACTGCACCTTCTTTAATTTCCTTTTTTCTATTTCTTTTCTAAAATACTATGATTTTATCATCTGCACTATGTTTATTGTACATATTATTTGTATCTTTTAGTAATTAATAACCACTCCTGTGTACTTGTGTGTGTATTATGTTACCTATTGTAACATGCAGCAACCTCTAATATAATGCAAATTACATTTTTTAACTTCTGTTTATACTATAGTTGAAAAGATGATTTCTTGGGAAATTAAACACTATTGTAGATTGTTGATTGAGAGAGAAGAGAATAAGACAAAAATTTGTCATTTTATATAATAACCAGGTAAAAAATGCACTGCTGAAGAATTAACAGCGTATCTGAAGGAGACGTTTCTATGGGTAACAGCGTTTGTTCAGAGCTTTCAGTGAATTTTTCTCTCTTAAATTTCTCTGCAGAGTAAATAGGTCAAACTTTACTTTAAACAGAGTAAAGACAAGATCAGGCTGATGCCAGACGCCCACTTCATTACTCTGGACTGGATCCAGAGACTCGCTGAACGTCGACTCACACTTATCAAGGGAAAACAAGGATATTCTTGCATTCAGCATTTGTAATCAGGATTTTTGAATCTATTCTAAATTTATCCTCTGGGATATTGTTAAACTAGATTGGAAAGGGATTTCCAGAACCATTAAAGCTGAGTAAAGGTGTTGATTGTGCCACCTGCAGAATCCAGCATGGAGCGCTGAAGTCTGAGCAGATCTGCTGGCAGATATCTGAGCTGTTCGAGCCGGTGACTCACCTCTTTAAGGGCTCCGAACGTAACAGCCAGCATCTCCCCAATATTCTTGATTAAACTTGAACGCTCACTCAGTTTTGTAAGCCAAAAAGGCTTTTATTCTTCTCTTCTAAGCTGAGACATGAAACTGATCCTGTTTCAGTTTACTGCTGCTGAAATGGAGTTGTGAAGCCCGGGGAACAGGATATTAGTTTTATTGGAGCCTGTTTAAGTTGCAGTGCATTGTTTAAAACACCAAGCAGGATTAATCCCAATTTAATGACTGTCATCTGCACAGAGGTAGTCAACATCACACTCAGTGCGAAATAATGTGAAATAGATGACTTTGCTTTGAGATTTTTTTTTATCACTGGTGAACAGTCAACTAGAAACACAAATAATGAGCAGAGAAAGCTGCTAATATTTGACAAAGAAACAGTAGAAGAAAACACAATATTTTTAAAGGAAAAAGTGTTAACTTTTTTAAAAAACCCAATAGCAATTTAAAACTTACTTTTGTGGTTATCTATTGCTAACAAAATGTCAACATTTTGATGTATAAACTGTAAAAGAAAGAAAAAACCATAAGTCCTATAGCAGTGAGAGAGACACTGAGTGAAAGAAGAAAAAAATGTCTTTGTTTTGATGTATAAATTGCATGAAAAGTGTAAAGACCATGGAAAAAATGAGTTTGATTGCACATAAATTGGAATGGTTAGACAGCTCAAAGGTTAGTGTGTGATATCATCCCTCTAGGTTAAACATTTTGCAGGAAAATGTTCAAAATTCAAAAAAATTAAATTGCAGTTGTACAAAAAACGTAAAAACGTTGCCAGTTTAGTCATACAAAGTTCAGCTTTCCATTTAAATTTTGAATGATGTTTTGAGAAAATTATTCATTATTCTGTATGAGGAAAAGTTTTGCAGTTTGTTGCACTGCAGATGTACTGCTCCCAAAGTCATAACACACTACTTCATATTGAGCCTCGTGTTTCAAAGTATTTTTTTAAGTTGTGGGGGGAGCAAAAAAACAAAAATTACGGCAGAATTAAAAAAAATAACAGTTGAACAGTTTTAATGGCACTTCAGTTCTTGGCATCCTGAATAAAAAAATAATTTTAGTTTGGCAAACTGAAAAACATAATTTGTTGCCATTAAAAATGAAAAATCTTGATGCCCTAGCTTGAAGACATTTTTATTTAAGTGAACTCAGTACAGTGTTAATATATGTAGCTTTACATTTACAGTGTGACATGACAGCTCAAACCTTTTGAAACTCCACCAGCTTTGTTATTTCTTCCAGCGTTACTTCAAAGTTGGTGCTGAAAGCAACCTGAAGGGCCACAGACAACACATCAACAGTTCCACTCTGTTCAGATACCAATTATTTCTGCTGGCTTGCGGTGTGCCCTGACAGTTTGTTGGTGCATTGAACAATGCTTAGAGACAGCTTAGTAACCTCACAGGGTGCCAAGTTAAATCTAGTTGAACTTTGACCTGTGTATATGTTTGTAATATCCCTCCTGAAACAAAGGCTTCCAGCTGGGCACATGCTTCTTTCGCCTCTGAATTCTCAGAGTTTTACTTTTACACCTTAAAATAGTTCCAGTTTGTTAAAGATTTGTACAAGAGAAAAAACTGATCCCTCATTCATTTAGGTCAAAATGAATAGCATCATAAAGTGCCAATAAAGATGCGATCAAATAAGGCTCATTATTTGCGGTTCTGTAATTTCAGTGACACGTCATTCAGCAAAGCACTGCAGCGGGCAATCAGTCAAACGCATTCCACATAGATTGCATGAGCACTAATGAGTGGGCAGAGTTTTAGTGCCTGATAAGCCTTCAGATGCACAGGCTTTACTCAAACTGGACTTCATAACTGTAATTTATCTACTGACATTGTCCCAGTGTTGATGAAGGGGCACACTGCATGCGTCAATGCCCTTTGTTGCATTATTGGGCTGCTAAAATATACAGCAGAGCAAAAGATATCCAGTAACGATCATTAAAACGACTCATAATGTAAGTGTGAACTCCAAGTTTTCATTTCTTGCTTATCACTTCTACACAAACAGTTTGTATGAAAAACATTCTTATAAAGTATGATGAAGCTTTCAAAATGCTTTTGTCTTTTTGTAATGCTGCAAAACATCCATTTTATAAAATTCATACAAATAATAAAAGGCCTTGCATTCCTTTAAGGAATGATTATTGCCAGAGTTTTAGACTAACATCATCTTTTGTTGAGACGTAACAGAGTTGTAGCCATTTTAAAAATAATGTTATCTCAAATGATTTTGCAATGTTTCAGACTCAGAGTATGTGTTGTTAATGAACCTCAGCTATGACCAGGTCAAATTTAACTAAATATTTTTAAAACTGACTGAGTTAAAGCTTTTTTGTGCTGGCTAAGTTCAATAAGCTGTAGCAACCATCTTGAATTGCATGGTCTCGAAAAGTTAATCAGTTGTAGTTGTACATCCAATAATTACTTTCTTAGAGTTGGATTAAAATATATTCAGTGGTTCATCAGATATTTTGCTAACAAAACAGACAAATGAACAAACACAGACATGGGCAAAAATATTACCACCCTTTTGCTTTTGGTGTGGCCAGGCAGTATTAATGAACATAGGCTTAATGGGCCTGATCTGGAGCAAGTCAGATGAGCTTAAATGTTTCTGTTGTAGTTCTACTTTACAACAGTTATGCAAGAAAAGCTGCAGATAATCCTCTACCAGCTGTCAATGAAAAAAAAAAGAACTGTGGTAAGCTTTACTTGAAATCAGACACCCAATGAAATAGAAATTAAAAGTTATTTCATGGTAAGCAGCTCTACGTGAGTAGAATATGTGATTCCAACTTAGTGAACTGCAGGCTGAGAGTGCACTTCATGTCGGCTGCAGGGGGTGACAGTTCAGGCAAGGTGCTGGAAAAATGTAGGAACTTGCTAAAATGTTTGAGGAGGTGGCAATGAAAATAATAAAAGCGAGTAGAGTATTTTATATCTAGAGTACTTATCTCCTGTAGATTCTGTGATTTCTGATCTGTGTCACACAAACGCAACGTCATTCATGTTTCAGGTGTAGAGAGTTTTAAATGCAGACACATTAAAGCAGAAAAAGTCATTTCTGTTGACATATTAGTTGAAAGTAATTCAAATTTTTTGAAGTGGGGTTTTGTGGACATGTTATGAACAAATAATGTCTTATCTTTAAATGGGCTCAGTTTTGGAAAAATATTGATTAGTTGTGACGAGATTGGCGAGTTAATGGTGCTGCTAAGCTAATGGCTGCTATGAATTAGTATTAGTGATGCTGAGCATAGACTGTGTATATCATGTCGATGGGTGCTGAACTTGCTGAATGTATCTGTCAGCTCGTCTGGTCAGGGAAAAAGTTCTTTTTACTCCAGCGGACTGATACGTTCAGCAGCATCAGGACACTGACATGTACATGGTCTATGCTCAGCACACATACTGTAACTATATAGTTACATGGACAATGTTCGGTTGAGAAACCAGCAACAAACTAAACAAATGATGTCATGTAAAAGAGTAGAAGTTTAATATTAGTTGAGGCGTTGCTTCACACCAGTATGACATTTTTGAGAAAGAGCAGTTTTATAACCCTGTAAAACAATATAAAACGTTTGGCTATCCATTAGCCCAGCCTGGATGAAGACTTTTGACCTTTTCTACGTACTCCATGCACTATGACTAATGTCACAACTGATAAGGTGCTAACTTGTATTTGATAGAAGAACACTTCAAAAATGACCAGACTATCCCTCTAAAACATGATAATAAGGATGTATTTGTATTACTAATACTAATTCATAGCAGCTCTTGTAGCAGTGAATAGCAAACAAAGCCATTTATTGCCTAAATAACTGTTTATTTTATGGTATATCGTATGGATTTCAGCTGGAATTAAATGGAAATATTAAAAGGAGAAGGCAGGAAAGTGTTGTGGAGGCAGCAGTTGTTATTGATCTGCCAACAGCTGCTGCAGAAAGGGGGTTATTGGTTCATCTACCTAAATTTATAGAAACATTTCTGCTCACATGTTTGATTTCTTCTGTCACAATATTTAAAGAAACAAGTCCACAGTGTAGCTTTTCCCCAGACAATCTGCACCTAAAAGTTCCACATATAGTCCCACCATCTTCACCTAGCTGATTGTGCATTCAGAGGATTGTTGTTCATGAATTTTCATTAAGTCCTCTCAAGTAGTGTGCAGAGTTCAGTGGTAGAATTAGACAAAAGTGTTTTCCACTAATTTTCTTATTAAAGAGGAGAATAAACTCAGTCATGTCATTTCCTAAAAGAAGAATATAACCTTTAAAAAGATGAGGCTTTAAATTTGAGGCTCTGAATGGTGACAGCACTGTGAAATATGACAAAGCAGACAAAGCGGAAACTGAAAAGCATTTTCTAGATCAAATCAGCTTTACATAAAGCCTTTGTGATCCAATAAAACTAGTAAGCACAACAAATAGTATTTCACAATAAACGTCCCACAAGTACTTAAGGTATAAGTCAAGTTTCATCCTTCTTAAGGAAAGATTAATATATATGATGAACATCTGGAATTTGTTAGATAAAACAAAAACTTTGTGAAAATAAATGAAAATTATTTTGGTTTGTGGGACTTAGTATTCAAGCTGACAAGTTGAATAATGCACATTCAAGTGCTGCATATGCATGTTCTATTATGTATGAAAACATTTTTCCATCATGTTGCTTTGTGCATTTCCAGTTGTACGAGTGCAATCATATTTTGTGTGAAAGCATTAATATAACTCAGTATATTAATATCATTATTACACATGGATGCGATGCATCTTTTTTCTGTTTAATTGACATAATTCAGACCACACTGGCACATAAAATGAACACGGGTCTTTGAATCAGCGAAGTGCTTGTAATGTAATAAGCACTCTCTTCTAAATGGAGCCTTGACTCCATTTAAAAGAGGGCAGAAAATATGTGTGCACTCTTGCTTAAGGCTTTCATCTTGCATATAAATCACTCCAGCTCAAAGTGGGTGTTTGAGCGGCACCGATTTCAGGTCTTGGGGCACAACGCTGCCAAGTCTCCATTAATGACAGAGCTCTGCCTTGACAGCATGATGTAAATTAAGCCAATTCTTAATATTCTGAGAGCTGATAAATGTTGGCATGGAGGCTTTTCTGGCTGTTTTAAAGCCTTATATGTGACTTTGTTTTTTTTCTCCCCTTTCTATTTTCTGCTTTCTGTTCTGTCTAGATACCACGGCAGCTGAATCCCTTGACTCTGTACAGGTATGAGCAGTCAGTTCTGGATTACTGTCATGCCCACCTGTCGCTGCACCACAATGTGGGCATGGAGCCCTCCACTCCGGCGCTAGGAGGATCAGGGCCAGCCTTGTACCACCCGGGCCTAATGGCTGCTGTCCCCTCTGAGCCTGTGCTGCCTTGCCCCCAGACTAACTTCCACCATCGGTGATCCGTGTACGGCGTCGAGGCTTCGTCTCCAAACTCCTGTATTTCTGCAACACAGAATCACTGAACTGGTCAAAGGAAAAAAAAAGTTGTATGGGAGGAAACTGGGACTGGTAAAAAAAAATGCAGAGGAGACAGCTAATCTGCTGCAAAGAATTCTGGATTTAGGATAATGAAAATGAAACTACTTTTCAGTGGAAATAAAGGGGAGCAGCAGTATTGATTGGTGAGAATTTCACCTACTCAACCCAAAATGTCCTCAATTAGCAAAACATGCTGTAAAACAGTATGACTTCCCACAATCTGCCTTTCTCTCTCTCTAGGAGTATTAAAGATAATAATTTAATGATTTTTTTAATCCTATTAAACACTTTTCCTTGACTTCTCATAATCTGGGCAACCCTCTGCTGTGCAGGTGAAGTAATCAAATGATTAATGCTCCAAACAGAGCAGGGACACAATGTGATAAGCAGGCGAGTAGCAGAACAAATGAAAGAGTGGCTAAAAGCTCAAAGTTTCTCTGCTGCAGAGGTCTCTCTCTGGCTCACAGCATTTTTCATTTGGAGAAATAAGCTGCTCAGATGAAATTACGTAAACTTGGAGAAACAAGTCAGAATAAAGCAGACGGTAAACGCTGTATAAAATGTACAGCCATCCAAAATTACTGGCAGTAAGTCCAATTTGTATGGAGACTTGTGACATCAAATGTTGGTTGCATTTGAGTTAGTCTAACAAAAAAGGGAAATACAGGAAGCTGCACTGCAACGCTTTGGTATTTACTTTTTATCCCTCATTAAAATCATTCTTGTGGTTAATTGGTTTTGATTTCATTATGCATCATTAAACCAATAATCTGACTGTACACTCATAAAGCTACATGTGTGCTTCTTACAAGATGTTGCATTATAATATATGGTGAATAAACTGTGATAAATGACCAGTAACGGTATCAATCATCAAGATCAGTGGGACTGAACCACATGACTGTCTGCTGTATTTAGACATCTGAGTAGGTGGATGAAACTAGGGAGCAATGCGCTGAAGGCGAGACTGGTTAACAAGAAGATGTCTTGTTTTCGCATTAGTAACTGACCCCGGTGATAACTCTCACTTGCTTTTCTTCTACTTTTGTGACTGTGTGACCATTATCTGATGTAATAAAGTAAACTGGACTCTCTGAACTTTTATGTTGTTTCCAGGGGAAAAAAAAACTTTAAATCTATAGCTAGCAGCTCCACATTCTTTAGACACATACAGTAAAATGGACTAAGTCGGTGATGGGAGCTAAATGTTTTATGATGTTTTTTAGTTGTTTATAAACCATGCACATTGAAGCAAAATCAAAAAGTTGGAATAAACTGTCTTCATCTAATGTTGAATGGGCATCCCGTTGTTACTTGGCATACAGTGATAAATGTGGTTATAATAGCAGTTCTACCAGTTACAACTGAGACCCAGTGTTACCCAAGCTGTTTATTAAAAAATGAACATAGTAATCATGACATTACCCTGTATTACATTTCATATATTAGAGAACAATCTTGGGTGGCGCAGCAGAACAGTACTTAAAATTGTTGCCTCTCACCTAAAAGATCCTAGGTTTGAATCTGAACTGGGATCTTTCTTTGAGTGTTTTTATCTTCTCCCCATGCATGCATAGATTTTCTCTGGGTACTTCAGTTTTCCCCCACAGTCCAAAAACATATATTTTGGTATGCAATTTAGAGTTTGGTAACTCTAAATTGTCTCTAGTGTGAGTCGTTGTCTGAATAGATGGATGGACAGAAGGATGCATAGATGGAAGGAAGGAAGGAAAAATCTGGCCAAGATGACTTGTGGTAATGTCATTTCAATTGCCTTATTTTAAGGCATAACTTTATTTAGTGTCTAATTTGAACAAAATGGGACCAAAGTTTACAAAGTACTATATCGAAAATCATTTAAAACTAATGACCGAGGATTAAAGGGAATATTGTCTTTCAAATTTGGACCAATTTTTTTCAGAATGGGATAACCAGACACTACCATTTAGATCAAAATAATCTGATGTTGCTACACAATGATTCCCAGTTAAAGCAGCCTCTGTGTGTTTGTGAGTATAAGGCTGGGTAGCAAACTCAAAAATTTCTCCTCATTGTTAGCAGCTTAGAGACTTTTGCCCTCATATTTTTCAAAGAAACAACTTGAATCAGCAGCACTGATGTTTTGGACAAACCATGGCGACTTGTCTTGTGTTGACTGCAAAAAGTAAAGCACTCTTTTCCTTTCACTCCACTCTGTGTCCTGCAGAGCAGCTGCAGGTTGACTGTGGCTCTGAGCTCCACATTCCTAATAGTTTTTCTAGAATATGTTTGCATATAAACACAGCTAAAACAAGAGCCAGAGTTCAGGAATCATCACATAAAAATACTCGAAGTCTAGAGTCAAATGTGAGTGTGACTGGAAACAAGAACAAAACACTTCAGAGTGCATTTAAATAGAGTAAAATCTAAAACTCTGGGGAAAATCTAAAATGCTTCAGAGTGCAGTAAAACACCCCTTTCATTGTTAACATTTTGTGCTTAACTTAGCATAACTGTAAAACAATAAAAGGTCTAATTTTTCTTAGTTGAAGTAAACACAGATTTTATTTATCTGTAGATTTATATTTTATTTATCCTAATATTTATTTAAATTGTTCTTTATTTATTGTAATTGTTTAATTACTGTACTTCTATGAACCTTTCATGTAATTATGGTCGTTTTTGTTTTAACAGAGACTGTAAAGTTTTGTCAAAGAAGAGGTAAGCTAACAACAACAAATCAGTAGAATCATGAGATTTATAAGGCTTACAAATAATTTTGTCTGAAATTACTAATATACATGTTTTGTCATAGAGCTCAGTTCTAAACTGAAAGCATAGATTAATCACAGAAATGTTTACTGAGGTCATGAACCGAGCCAGAAGTGACTCATTTTACCAGAGTCTACAATCAGACTTGTTCTTCCAGCTGAAGAAGTTGACCCCTACACGCACTACAAGCCAACCTGCAGAAGCACAAAGCTTTTAAGGCCTGGGAGACCATGCATCTATATGTTTTGGTAAGCCATTATCTACAACTGTACTATTTACTATTAACTATTATTTTTGTTTGTTTGCTTTTTTCAGTCCACTTGCACATTTTATTGGTTAACAATACAGCCTGGGAGAACAGGATTTAATAGAATAATAAACCTTGCTTGTATAAGATTTGCTGCTTGTAAATTTAAATGCATCAGCAGCTACTTAATGTTTTCTTTAAATTTTAATGATTAATCTAACTTGTGTAAGCAAATATGTCATAGTTAACCATGTACACAATAGACAACCCTTCTACTCTCAACATGACCTTATTAGAATATGGTTGGATGGCAAATTTGGATAACCTCCTTTAGTGTAAATGCAATTATGTTGCTGCTACATTCATTCACTTGTCAAAAAGGTTTTTTCCTGCTATTTTCAGTGTCTCGGACCACGTCAGGATGCAGCTACTTTTTAGAAGATCAGGCCATACTAGCATGAAGCTCCCGCCACAGGGTATCACATCAGCACTAGGTTGTTTCTATGACCTTGTCATGTTCACGATCATAGTCTAGGCCTGAGGCTAGAGTGGTCAGTCTTGCTTCAGACTCTTCACAACCAAGCTATCCCGGTGCTTAGAGGCTCCACGTCATGAATACACTGCCTCTACACTCCACCCAGGGCCTCAAAACACTGCAACCACAATAATAAATCACCACAGCCTGTCACTACAGACATTTTGTGTATGCTTAAAACCATTGTCAACCCTTTAGGTCTACCATGCATTCTTGATGCACACCTGAAGACCTCGCCAAGACTCTGCAGAAACCATCCACAGTCTGGCTGATGTTTTTTGTCATAGTGGGGTTGTCATTCAGTGTAAAGGGGCCTTAGTTCTCTGTCTTTTAAAAGCTGCTTTGAACAGAGAATCTGTATCTGGGACACAGACCTTCAGTCTCAGCGTTTTAGCTTGGTCTTCATTCTTATTATGGACATGAAATTCATATCTGAGACCTGTGCTGGCAAAATGAGTTACAGTGAAGAATTTTTCAGTATTAAGTTGTTATTTTCAAATTCTCCATCTCAAAAGCTTCAAAATAATACATAGTTTGTTGAAATTTGGTGATTTATCACAAGCGAGTTTTGTTTACGAGAGTGTCGGTTTGAAAACTCAATTTTTATTGCTCTGGAATGATGTCATCGGGAATTGCAGCCCTGTTTTTAAAAAGGGGAACCCCCAAACTTCACAATGACACAAAACATTACACTAAGGGATCTCCCAGTGCAGTCGGCAGAGAAAAATAGTCAGTTTCAAAGGAAATTATAAGGGCTATAAGACAACAGATTATTCCTAAAGACATACTTGTTAGAAAGCTTTAATTTAAAGGTAGATTAGGGTGATTATATGCTATTTACTTTATGGGCTCATTTTTTTAATCAAATCTCAATTAAGGCAAAAATCTAAACCTTTACGATTTTTGCACTGCATCCTGTGTTCATTCTGACTCATTTTGCAGCACGAGTCACATATTATGTTTTCAACTTGATCAGTTGTTTCCCAGATCAAGCATTGTATTTTTCCAGCTTTAATTTCTATTTTCAGTTTAAATCCTTTAACGCTGTAGTTCTGTAGACAGAATTTGCCAAGAAATGGCATTTTTTCTGTGATCATTCAAGCTTATCATTAATGTCTTTCTTCACTCTTAGATCATAGCTAATATAAAAATTTAATGGCTGATGGAGTAAACTTAATCAGTCAGAATTACATGAAACTTTAATTGTGTACACCTGCACAACTGTGTGTCAGTATTTGATGATTCCCTCATAGAAGGCTTTTTGTGAATGCTCTGCCTCATGTTCCACTTTAAAAAAGAAAAATAGGCAGCACAGAAGATTTATCTGCTAATGACAACAGTTTCTGACACATGACAGATTCACACTGCAGGATTTACCTCCTTAGCTGCACACATAAAACAGTTTAACGGCATAGATAGATTGTACTCTGCACTCACCTCAAGAGTAAGAGTAGAAAAGCATAGAGAAAATCAGAACAACAAGAAACAGTGAATGCAACATAAATGCATTCATTCCTAGATGTTTTGCAAGGCTTTACACAAACAGGCTTATGATTTATATTCATCTGATGACTCCTCCTGAAACTGCTGTTTCCTTCAACTTATAAACCAGAAAAAATCATGACCCAAAAAAATGGTTTAAAGAGTTTGACTTTTAGAAAGGCAAGAAAAAATGTTTTTCCTACATTCTGTAGTTTCCTTAAAGCAAATGTTCATGTTAACATACTGCAGATCTTTAATGAAGAGATTCTGATATTAAAGTCATTGATTATATAACATAGTTTGGATTTAAAGAACATGAATAAACAAATTAAACAATCCACATTTATAAGATGCCCAATAAAGCCACCAGAGGAAGTCCTTGTTCTTAAAAGGATAAAGTTTGTATATGCTCCTCAGGAACATCATGATTAGTGCTTCCTGCAGAGGCTGACTGACTGTTATTCATTTCCTATTCTATCACAGGATTAATTTGCGGAAATGAAAAGTGTCAAGGTAATGGCAACAGATGCTTCTTGGTTTGTTATTCAGTTGACATTTTATTTATTTGGACAACATATCGGTCCGTCTCACAGTGTGTTGGCATTTTCTTGGAAAGCAGAGCCAAGCTATTTTCTCTCTCTCTGCCGAGCTGTCAGAGCAAACTAGACAATGGGACTCTTTATTGTATGTTGGCTTTCATCCAGTGATCTTATTTCGTCATGTAGAGATCGTTTTCCATTTACAGGGCAGGGGGGAAAAAAGCGCAATAAAGAAGTGTAAAAAGTTATGAAAGCTTTGTCTTTATATGTACACACACACTCTAAAATGAATCTTCTAAAATCCAATCCAGATGTTTTTGCTCTTGGAATATTCAAACTCGTATTTTTCCTGCAGATGCAACATGATTGACAAAAACAAAAGTATATAAATATATTGGGGGGAATATAACTTTTGAAGATCTAAACAGAAGTGTGGTTCAGCTCACATTTGCTATTTGAAGGTATTCACTCTCATGTTTGCCTGCACCCCAGGCGGCTGTGTTTTTTATCTGGAAAAAGTTGCTTTGTCTCACAGTCGAGGCTTTGGTGCATTTGAAGTATTTCAGTTTAAGGTCACACAGAAGTTTGTGTCTCTCCTCTTCCTCATGCGTGTTGCTCTGTCATTTTAAAGTTGTGTTGCAACCTGCTGGCGGGCAGGGCAGCCGTGAAGGCTCATGATTTCCTCTGGGAGTTACACAGCAGCTATGGCCACACTCTGAGATTACATTTACCATTTCACAAACCCGACATGACATTGGTGCTACTGGTTTACTTTTTAACGGTGTCTCAAGCCACAGGGTAATAGACTACATCCTGATCAGTTTCACGGTCAAAGGTGGAGCTACTTTTCAATAACACTGTCAAATTTGAAGGTGAGGTAAACTTTTATTACTGAAAAATACACAGTCTTAATGTAAACTTTAAAGATTTAACACAATGGGAAATAAATAAAAGTAATGTTCTTTTGTTTTAACATGTTAAGGGTAGAAAAACTTTCCCTGTAAGATTTGATTTTTTAGCTGTAGATCACTTGCTAACAGTGATTACTTGCTGAAAGTTTCATTCAAACATTTTTAGTAGTTCATGAGATATTTGGGCAACAGTTAACGCTAAAGTTTTAAGCTACGATCTTTTGCAATGAGTAGCATTTTACGTATGAGTAAGGGGGATTTCTCCAAACTTTAGCTCAAGATCTGTAAAACTTTTTTGTGTTTTTTAAGCTCAGTTGGTTGTGGTAACCATGCTGAATTACATTGGTTTCAAAAGCTAATCAGTATCAGAGGTACATTTAAAGATTATTTAAATATTATTTCCTGTTAAAATTTGTTCAGAGATGCATGCAATATTTTTCGAACAAACAGCAGTGACTTCAAACAGTTAATGGCAACATTTTAAACAAAGATCTTAGCCTAAGCTACTACCACAACAAATATCAGGTTAATATCCATAAAAAATAACTGAGTTATTGCCATTTTTTTGTGTGTGTTTTTAATGTCAGTTTTCTGTGGCAGTCATCTTAAAATGGGTTGACTCCAAAAGTAAATTAGAAGTACATGTACATCCAATCTCTAAGTTTCTTTAAAATTCATGCAGTGGTTAATGAGATATTTTAGAAACAGACAAACACACAAACACACAAACACACAAACACACACACACACACACACACACAGGCATGGGCCAAAAAAACAACAACCCATCATCGCTCCGCTTTGGCAGCGGGCGATAACAAAGTTGCTTAATCAGTCACAGTACTGAGCATTTCCCTAACAACTGAGCAGTCCTATCAAGAGATAAAGGGAAGACAGCAACACTTACAGCGAGTTCCAGTGAAGCAGGTGACATTAGCTCAGATAAGGACGATTCAGCACCAGTCACCCAAAATCCCAGTTAAATTTATTAAATATGTCAGTTATTCCTCACATCACTTACTCTCCTCACAGTTCCAGTTTGCATTTGCACTTTCAACACTTTGCATTTTGTTGTTACAGTCTTAATTTTTTTGTTTGTTTTTGGTAATGCACTCACAGCACAGTAATAATGCCTGGCAGCGGGTACAGACCCATACCTGGTGACCAGGTCCCTTGTTTAAGATAACTGCACCAATATTAAACTGTTGGTAAAGTGATAAGCACCTCTTTAAAAGCTGAGAGCTGAAAGTCATTTTAAATATGAAGCATATTTATTTTAATCCACATGTTCACAGTGAAGCAGTGGTTTGAGCTGTTGCCTCATAGGAAGAAGGATCACCTCCCGACCTGGGACCTTTTTGTATGGAGTTTACATCATCTACCCATGCAAGTGTGGGTTTTCTCCAGCTGACCAAAAACCTGCGTGTTAGGTTCATTAGTAATTCTAAAAAGCACTTTTTAAAAAGTTACATCTGATTAACTGCAACCAAATCATCACTGACTAATTGTATTATAAAATTTTTAAAAATTTCATTTTTGATTTTATTTTTTTTTTAAACAAAATTAAAAAATATTCCCGATCAATATGTATTTAAATAAATGCTATTTTGGACATGAGTGGGCATTGTTCAGACATGATAACAGCCCACAAATGATATGATTCATTATTTTAAGTAATAAAAGACAGGATAAAATTCTTTAAACACAAAACAGGAACCTTGTTGGGTTCCTACTGGGAAACATATTCCTTAACATTTGAAATGGAATAGGATGGTGTCACTTCACAACAACAAGTATGGAGCTGAGTTTGAGTCTGTGTAGAGTTTGTGGAGGTTTTCTCTGTGTACAGTGGTATCCTCCTGCAGTCCAAAAACATGATTAATTAGAGGTTATAAAAGTGATCTTAGTTGTCAGTGTTTGCATGTAAATGTTGTTTGCTCTGTGTGTCTCTGTGATGGTTCTGAAATGGACCAACAACCTGTCCAGGGTCTCGCCCATTGATTGCCAGAGACAGGCACCCTGAAACCATGAAATGAAATAAACAGGTAGGCCTAGAAACTTATTGAAACCTGTGGTTTGATCATCACTGTATGTATTAAAAAACACATAAAACAACAATTGTTGTCAGCTGGTATTTTGCCTTTTTGGCTAAATCTACAGTTCTCAGAGCAACTACTTACAGAATAAAACTATTAAATACTGCAGGGAAGCAAAAGATGAACTTTAGCCTCCAAACCAATCTTTATTTTTAACCAAACTAACAACCACCCCCCGTTCCCAGCAATCTTTTGCCCAGTGTGACCTTGTTATGCAGAGAAAAGAAACAAATACCACTAAAAAGAAAAAAAAAAAGCATTTTCATCACTTGAAATAATAGTAAGCAATTCCCATGAGAATGTCAGCCTGACTGGATGAAGGTTTAATATCTAAATCCAATATGAAGCACATATTACGGTTCAGAAGAGAGCTTTAGCAAACCCATCTGGGAAAAGACTTCCTGGTGTGTTGAAGACAGTGCTAATGGAGAAGGATGCTTAATACATTTGGTGGAAGGGAAGATTAAAAATTTTGTCTTAAATAGTTAAGAAAAAAATAGTTAGAAAAAAAAAGCTATTTGAGATTGGAGTTGTTTTCAGAAAGTATAAATCCATTTGAAGGTCGCACTAGTCTGAGGTCCATGTGAGGTCCAATGTGGAACCAGGGCAAGGAGGCAACTGTTCAAAGAGCTAGAACAGGTAAGATATTAATTGGTGATAACATTTCCACAGAACCACACTTCCAAAGATCTGAGCTAATGGTTTAAAGCCCAAATGCCTCTAACTTTAAAAGATTTTCACCTGCTTTAGGGTTATGCTATGAAAGTGTTGTATAAAAGACCTATAAATGTAGGTAATTTAATTTCACATTAAGCAGAAAAGCAACTGGGTCTTTTTAAGATTTCTCCTGAACACATTCCCTAATGGTTATGATAATGCTGACTTAAAGACAGAAGAAAGGCCTTGGGATGCTGAGTGACTTTTTCAGACTAGTACAGCAGAAGTAATAGACCTATTATTTCTCAAGTTCAACTTATCCTTTTCTGAAGTAGAGTTTACAGGCATTGGCAGTGTGCTAAGATTTTTTTCCCCCCTCTGAGGTAGTAATTGACTTGGGAACATGACCTGTTGTTCCTCAAACAGTGTGATCACATAGGGCTGCAGTTCTGCCAATTATTTATTTAGGAGTGACATCTTGTAACTTATTTCATTGCTACTAAAATTAGATTAAGCCCAATTCGGGATTAAAAGCCTACCATTCCTTGAAGGAATACATATTGCCCACAACTTTTCATGCCAGTTTTAAACCAATAGCATTTTATGTTAAGAAAATTTTGTAGAAATTTTGATAAAACCTTGAAAATAAGATTATGTCATGTTTTTTTATACATATATCCTCAGATGTCACACTTAACGTATGTGTTGTGAATGACTCTCAACTACAACCACATCAAATTTTAGCTCACTAGCTTTGAAATTTAGTGAGTTATATCCATTTATGTGGTAGTTAATGTTGATCAGTTGTGGTGGCCATCTTTAATTGGATTGATTTCAAAAGTCAATCCGACTTTTGAAAAGACATCACATTTAGATCCAATGATTAGTTTCTGAAAGTTTCAATAAAATCCATTACATTTTTTATGAGATATTTTGCTAACAGACAAATGGGATTGACTCCAACCATTAATGCTAAACTTTGAAGCAAAGACTTCATACAATGCATAGCACTTGGAGTATGAGTTATAAAAGATTTGAAGCTAAAGCCACACCAAATTTTACATCGATACCTGTAAAATTGACTGAATTATAGCCAGTTTTGCATTTTCTAAGGTCAGTTGGTTGTGGTGGCCATCTTGAATGGGATTGGCTCCAAAGGTTAATCAATTGTAGAAGTATATCTAGTGATTATTTCTTGAAGGTTTCATTAAAATCTGTTCTGTGGCTCATTAAATATTTTGGTAAGAGACAGACAAAAACACACATGCAGACAAAAACATTATCATCCTCCTTCACCTTTCAGTGGCACATGATAACAAGGCTGAGTAAGTTTACTTTTGCTTTCCTTGGCAGTGCAGTTGCAGAAAAGAATAATTTGTCATTAAACTCTTCAAGAAAGACTGTTGCTGCTGTCAGAAGCTGCGCCTTTGTACCTACACCCTGTAAGACACAGCTGACTTCATTATCCTGTTTAATCTGCGTCACTCACTAGAGGGTTAGTTAGTGCTTCATTAGTCGGATTTTTAGACCGATTTGGTTTTTCCAACCTGTTACGTTTTGTGTTGGTTTCCATTAAATAATAATTATACTGGTCAACATCAGCTGCTCAGGGCACAGATTGGTATTTGTACAGGGGAAAAAGGTTGCTAGGCAATCCACCGAGATCTAAGAAAAGGTCTGTATGCGATGTGGCGAAGACAGAGAGCTGGCAGTTGCTGGGTAAATTACAAGTAGACAATCAAAGTCATATCACACTGAGCCAGGGAGCAGATTGAGAGGAGCAAGAGACTGAGTGAAACGGGTTCCCGTCTGTCCTGCAGCACACGGCAGCAAATGTTCCATGTCATCAGCAACATGAGCATTTAAGTGCACTCCATAAATTAGTCTGTGGGTGATTATTTTTGTTTTGAAAAAAGCAGGAAAGGCTTAACAATCATCACACCCTATTCAGAATATTACACGCTCATGTTCATGAGCGTCTCGGTTTGAGAAAAGCTTCGGATGTGGCTTTGATTCTGAGTGGGCCAAGTAAAGGAGGTGGCATAAATAGGTTCACACTCTGTGGAGACTCCCTCTCCCCCCTCCCCTTCTGTCTTTGAAGCATCTGAAAAGAAAAAAAGAAAAAACGGCACAAATAAATAATGGGCTTTTGATTAAACACCGCAAAAGTCCTACAACCGGACAAGCTCAACCAGTGACATGGCACAATGGGACAGTTTGAGTTTAGCTGTCTTTCATCTTAATACACAGATGTGGCTCTGCGCCCCGTGGAGTGTAGGGGAGGGACAGGGGGGGATTTATGGCTGGGAAGACTGTAGCTGTCATGTCCCTGCAGCAGCACCACCACCACGGCTCAGCATCTCTGCCAAGGCGCAGTTTACTCTGCCAGCACCAGCCTTGCATCCCAATGAGCTGCATGCAGGAAATGGCTAATGTTACAGCCTCTCACCATGTATCCTGGGATATGAGCTCAATTAACTTAGCATAAGCGCCGTCAATTGGGACGAAAATGGATACAGGCCTCGCATTCAGTGCAGTTCATAATTATGTTTCATTTGACAAAGTGAGAGCCAAAAAATCAGCATAGGCTCCATGTGATTGATAACTTTGATGTTGAAATTCTTTGTTTCCCACCTCTCCTTTTTGCCTGTAATCCATCTTACGGTGTCTGTACGTACAGGCTGGGGCATTCAGGGTGATCTCGGGAGCCCGGAATAAAACCAGAGGATGCTCCATCAATTTTAGTGTGCCTCGCTGATTTACATCTCAGCAGCAGAAGGCAGTTCATGACTTGCAGAATTCAGCATTTTCTCACCATTTTTCCACATGACTACGAATACATCACGGCAGATCTAATCACAAATTTTAAGAAAGCCTATCTTATGTTCACATTTAATTAGTGAGTTTGTATATCTTTTGACTTAGAGGCTAAATCTTGCAAAGTAAATGCAAGGTTTGCTGCTTTTGGAGTCTGCAGTGTTGATTTGGAGTCAGAGTAGCTTCAGCTCAAAACCGTTTTGTAACTGGCAGGATTTTACTGACAAGTTACGCTATCTCTTTATGGCGTACACAAACACCTGGTAGGAGCAAAATCCATTAGAGTCTTTGAGGACAGGATCTTTTTAAGCTGGTCTGTATAAGGCTTTTGTCCCTTTAAAATCACATCCATTTTTAAGCTCTTTGTGCATTTACAATAGGTCACTGACATATTTCATAACTCCTTTTGAAATAAATATATTTTGTCATATTAGAAATTGAAAATGTATTATGTTTACAGTAACTTGAATGACAAACTGAATTTTACCTGCTCCATGCAGCTATATATTTCTTTTAAAAACTGTAAAAGGTAAACAGTTGTAAATGTACATCCGGTGATTATTTTGTGAGTGTATCATTAAAATTTGCCCAGTGGTTCACAAGATATTTTGCTAACACACACACACACAAAAAAAAAAAAACACACATGCACACACATTATTGCCCTTTCACCTTTGGCAATGAGCAATAAATTAAAAATAAATCACAAAGCAGCAAACATGGTTAAAAATGATTCATGTGTTTAAAGTTAAATCTACACCAATTGCTTCATATATCATCCACACCCTCCCAGGAGTATAAATGTTTTTGTGTCGAGTAGATGTTCGCTCTCTTTTTTTAAGAGAGTAGCTAAAAGTTGTTTTCTCATCTATCTTCTTATGGTCTTTAGATGTTGAAACATGTTTCTTGCTTGTAAAGCCCGTGGGCATGGTGTATGCTGCAATGAGCTGATTTATTAAATTGTTTGCCTCACAGCAGCCACAAATATCTCCCATTTTACAAGGGAGCAGGAGACTGTTGATGGTGTGTTGGTGCCACAATGTGATAAATGGCTTCAAGAGCAGCCAAGTAAGATCCTTCACACATCTGTCCCAGGAACGTTTCAATTCTGAACACCTGTAGATACACGATGAAGGAGATATGCAAACAAACTCTACTGCATTGAACCTTGCTCCACTCCAGCATCTCTATTTTTTTGACACCAGAATGTCAATGTGGGTAACACTTGTCCAGAACCTAAGACTAGCTCAGACCTTTACATTTTCTTTCTTGCTTTGTGAGTTGAGTGGTTCTCATCCTCATCCAACCAGAAGATCAGGCTGTTTTATTCCCAACACTTCAATGTGTCAAAGTGGATAAGACATTGAACCCACTCATTACCCCCAACATGCTTATCGGTGAGTGAGAACTGAGAAAAATCACTGTCTCTGTGTTCTGCGATGTAGCAAAGGACTGAATGTGTGCTGAGTACTTTAAACACACTGTAGAACCTATAGCAAGGTTGATGCTGCTATACTGCAGATGCTAACAAGTTCCAATTTATTTTGTTGATTAAAGAACAACTGTGAGTACTTCTTCCAACATTTTAGATTAAGACACAAACATATATATTCCAATGTTTATTATGTGGCTTCCTAATTGTGAAGTATTACTTTAATTTATTATACAGCAAAGTAATTAATCATCTGTATTTATCTAAAAAGCATTTGGGATTGAGCTGGAGGAAAAGTTGTGCTGGAGATTTCATTTATATTAATCTTTTTCAGTTTCACCTCTTGGCTTGCTTGATTATTTATATTAAAAGGAGCTTGGTCATCTAAAGTTTTAAAAGTAAAAAAGGATAAAAGTAATTTAAAAAAACAGACAATGGAGGAAGGCCAAAATTTAAGTCATCAAAACTTGTATTAAGTTTTACAAAAAATCCATCAGCTGCATGCAGTGAGAGAAAAGTTGAGTAATAAAAGTGTTCAATGGAATCTAGACTGATAAAAAATAAGTCTGGATCCTATGTGACCCTTCATGCCTGTTTTTGGACTGTGGGAGGAAACTGGTGAACCCAAAGAAAACCCACACATTCATAGATACATGTAAATTCCTAAAGAAAAAAAGATCATAAAAACAAACTAAAAATGTCAATAACATAAAAAACTTTAAATAAGTCACCCAAGTTTCTTTCATTTTGAATACCATTAAGTAATATTTATATTTTAGTCTAAAAACAAATATTGTGGTACTTAAATTAGGTCACTGTTGAGGGCGTGAAATAGGGGGTAAAGGGACAAATACACAGAACAGACATTAGAACTGCCTGCCAAATATTAAACGAGTCCTCGATTAGCCACCAAAGCAGCTCAGGGACAAACCTTGAACATCTGGGGCTTACCTGAGGTGTCTGCTAATGGAACTGTAGCAATAGATCCTCTAGGCTCTGCGGGGTGCAGGTTTGGAGTCCTTTCTGATTGGCCTTGCTTAAACCCCGTCAGATCCCAACAGATTGGTATCTGGGGAGTTTGGAGGTCAACTGAACACTTAAGACTCTTGTTACACTCCAAAGCCATCCCTAGTTTTCACATGGCTTACTGCTGTCCTGCTGGGAGAGAAAGCTGCTGGGAAACTGCTTTTGCCATGTCTGAGGGTGTAATTCTGCTGCAAAAATGTTTAGGTAGGTGGGACATTTCAAAGCAACATCATCGTGTGCGCAGGCTTTTCCAGCGAAACTGGATTATAAAAGAATGAGCAGTTTTACTTATTAGTGATCGTAATGTTAATGCCAATCAGTGTAAATGGGTGTCAGTACATATGTGTTATACTAACACACTTAATTATATGATATTTATGACTGTCAGACTAGTGAGAAATTATTTATAAAGATATGAGGACCTACCCTTATGTAATTATTTTACAAAGCAAATACCACCTCAAGCAAGTGAAAATATTTCAAAATGTATACACAAAAAAAGACATTATTGGAACAACATATTGCATCATGTAAACTGAGAACAACATAAAACAGTATCTCTCACAGTAACTAATGGTGTTCCACAAAAATCCCTTTTAGGACCCATTTATGTTTCTAAAACTGGGTTCAGACATGAACGAAAACCTGTCAAAACTCATTTGCATGTCAATAACTTTAAACTTCAAACTTTTAAGTTTTGTCATTTTAGCAATTATAGTGCTAAAATATTTTATTTGAATTAAGTGAAATGTTCTTGGGATGCACTTAGAGTTTGGTGAAACTGATTTCCATCATGCTCTTTAGAATGAGCTTCAAAATGCAATCAGTTTAAAATCAAGTGCTCTACTTACATTTTGTGTGACTTTGTGAACTGCATTTAAATAAACTTGATGCTATTTCACTTTATTTTTTGTTCTTGTGGTAAAAGGAATTGAATTTAGCCAGTAAGGTTTATATCTTTCACTGTTCTAATATTTTTAGCCTTTCTGATAATTTATTTTGTATTATCATTAGAAATTGTTGAATTTCATTTGCATCTTGACTGTCCAAAAGTAAGATGTGCTTCAGTAGGATCTGCTTGGATAAATCAAGGAAAAAAATAGATAAATACAAGATTAAAGATTATGTGAAAAACAAAACAGTTTAGTTAAAGAGGTTTGAATTAAATTAAATTTATTTCCACTGTGCATTTATACCTTTGACACAAATGCAAAATCATACCTATAAATGTTTTTTTTTTTTTTATGCAAGCAACATTGCACTCAAAATTCTGTCTTTTTATGCTTTTTTTAATGAACACCAGAACTTTTCTATTGCTGTTCTTAGAGGAATAAACCATTTTTTGTGCCAATCACAGTTAGGATTTCACTACATCCTACACACTGGACCTTTAAGAGCAGATCTTTTAAATCAACAAGCTACACAACCTGTAAAAGCACCACAAGAATGTAGTTCTTACTTTGACTGCAGAAAAAGTCAGTCATTTGTCAGAAACACTGTCTCTGGTCCATTTGCAGTTTTTGAAACAAAACTAAAAGTTGCCAAAAACATTCCTATCACTCACATGAACAATAAGCTAAGATAGGCCATGACAAAGTCCCAGTACTGAATTTCACACATATAAAGGAAAGTACAAGTATTTCTCCAAAATGACAAAAATTATTTAATATTTTTTAGACGTGTGAGTTCACCATGATTGCCGTGATTTTTGTTTTTAAATGCATTCTGACAGCTTTGAATAAGTTATATTTAGAACTTTTATAATTGCAAACAGAGTTGGTTTAGAGATATGATATGAGCTAAAGACTTGATAACTGGTTTTTAGTTTTGTATCAGCAGGCGAGGGACCAATTCACAGCAATTAGAAATCAAGCTGTATACAATATTAATGTTTTAACTGTGATTTGACATTAAATGCGTTTCCCATGAGACTCTCATTTCAGATAACAAATTACATCTCTGTGTTTTTGCTCTAGTATGAACGTCAAATAAAAAAATTAAAAGACACGTACTGTATAAATATTAATAGTGTTGAGATAATGCTGAGTGTGTACTCTGTGGTGAGTGGATCTGTGCCCATGTGGAGACCTTGGTTGCCAGAGTAAGCAGCGCGGAGCTGAACAGGCAGGAGATCTGTGGCTGTGAGGATCATAAACTCCACAGGAGTCAGCATCAAAGATGTCACCGAATCTCAAGGTTACCACTCTGTGTCTGCACCACTCCTAATAACTCTGAAGTGCTTTGATATTTACTCAGGTGGTAATAAAAACGACATGCTCACCCCACATTGTTTTTTTTTTTTCACTGCTAAATTGTGAAAAAAATAAACCTGTTTAAAGTACTGTTCAAATCCAGAAATGTGCATTTAAACAGTAAAAATAATTTTTACTGTGTTTAATGCAAAAAAAATTATAACATTTTACCTAATTAATGAAATCTCTTGTAAGCTCTAAAGCCCTCTTCACAATGGATGAGGATCCTGCTATGATGTAAATTATTAGCCAGCATGTGGATCATCTATGGAGGGTCTTCGTGAGGTCTTCTAGTGCATATGAAGAACCCAGTGGGCTCCCCATCATATGTGCTATGTTGCACTAGGTCTTGATAGGTTGTGAAGAATTTTAACTTAATCCTAAATGTTTTTCACTTGCAAAGAATCATTCTTACTCTAGTATTATGAATATACTCATAAAACAATTTGAGGGTGATGTAAACATATTTGTAAAAGATTTTAACAGATAACACAGGGCCCAATTGTCAAGCTACTACAGTCAGATTTTAGTTTATTTTGAATTATCACTGTATCATTTTTATCAACTAGTGGGTTTTGTGGTAGATTTTCAAAAATAATGGTGGACTCAAAAACTGAACAAGTCATCTGTCTTTTGTAGTAATTTATCAAAGGTAAAACAATGCTATAGCAGGTCACAAGTTCAACAGAGTGCAAGAGTCTGAGGAAGTTGTGTCCACATCGTACACAAAACAGGTAATATATTTTAGCCCTGTAGCTCATGATCTGTCCAGAGCTGAATCCTTTTTTACCATGACTGTATGCTAACTCTCTATGTAACACGGTTATCTTTGTTGCAAAAAAACAGAAATTCCATTTTTACAAACTTTAGATTAAATATATATTTAAAAAAATGAATTTAGAAATGTAGTTTTTTTTTTTACTAATGGCATTTGACTTTAACATTTTCATGTCCAGAAAAAATATCCATTTCAAATGCAATAACACAAAATGTTAAATGAAAAAGTGAAGTGATGTTCTTATGACTCATACAAAATGACAGCATGCTGCATAAAAAATAATAACATTTCAAGCTATTAGATGCATGTCTGGTAATAACTTGTTTCCTTCTCTGCCAGATGAAGAGGATCAAAATTGTCGGTCCTTTTTGAGAGTTGGTATATTGTATTATCTGTTAGAAATGGTCCTACACAAGCTCACAGAGTCTCTTATACCTGCCAGCTTCAGAGATCACCCACACAATCTATGTGTTGCCTGTCTGCCCTGAGAAACAGCTCATCAGCTACCAGCCTCCATGGACAACTACTACCCCTCAAACACACACAGACTCGCCGCCTCCACTGCCACAGAGCCCTACACACATCCATCATAATTATGCACAGCAGGAATTTAAATCGCTCTTCGTAGTTCAGAGCAGAGGGGCATTGTACCAATTTTCTATGCATTATGCAAACAAAACAGGGAACATAAAAATCTATTTTTGTTATCTTTGTTTACTGACTGGGACACATGAAAAGCTGCAGTTAATTCACCACAATTCTGGAGAAATCTGTGCTTCCTGTAGTTTCCTTATCCACCTGATATGCATCATCTGAAAAAAAAAAAATTGCTGGATGTAGAAGTCATGAATACCTCGAGGCTAACACTGAAAACCCAACTCCACCACTCTAAGATGTCATGTGTGGGATACTCTGTGACAACAACTCCAAGCTGTGCTTTTCTGCCACCATCATATCCTGTTTCTCAGTTTCATTTGAGACTAAGATGAACTGAGATCTGTATTCGTTAATGTCCACTGGTGCTGCTCGGAACTGTGTGGCTTCTTAAAGGAAGGAGGTAATTGCGGCTAAAAACAAGGAAAAGATGGAAAAACAGTGAAGGGAGAGGGAAAGAGGAGCAGCAAAAACTGCAGGAAAACAAGAGTTTTCTCTTTTAAAAGCACTATTTTTTTTTCATTTTATTTAATATGTTCTTGTAATGTCATTTGGATTGAAAACAAACAAGTAAATGGGTTTGCAAGCTTCACAGACTACCTTCTTCAGTTGTTTGAAGAATCTCTCAGGTTTGCTTTTTATTTGGTTGAGTGTTTGTGATTATTTGATGTTTGCTGTGCATGGCCTTGAATATGCAGCACTGTTTAGTGGCAGAGAGAACAGGATCACTCTGGTGTAGACTAAGACCAAATCCCAATTCATCATTTTGCTTTAACCCTACATTTTACGCACAGGGATAGAGGTGTCTCAATTATTTTAGTGATGCAAGGGCAGGATGAAGGAACAGGACAACTGGCCCTTCAATTTTATGGTTGTAAGATTTTTGTGTTGGTTTTGATAGCTGAGTTTATTTTCCATTTGTATTTTTCTTTAGTTACCACCCGCTGCCGTTCAAGGCAGGCACTCGTGTAAGTGCTTGTGTCGGTGTGTGTCTTCATATATCTGCTTGTAATAAAATATCCTGTGAACCATAGGACAGATTTTAATGAAACTTAGAAAATAATCACTAATGTACATCTAAAACTGATTACTTTTGGAGTCAACCTGATTCAAGATGGCTGCCACAGCTAGTTAACCTTAGAAAACACAAAATAGCAATAACTCAGTCAATTTCAGATATTGAGCTAAACTTTGGTGCGTCAGTAACTGAAAGTCATCCCCATGACATACTTTAAACAGCTGGCGAAAGAATTTGTTTAAAACTGTGGGATGCAACGAGTCAAGTGAGTGTTTTCATTTGTGGTTGTGTTTGTGCTCCATTTCTGCAATTGAGTTCCTCTGTAGCCCTCCAGCTACTTTCATACTTGTTCCTCAACCGTTATCTACTCACCTGTTTGCTTTTAGTATAAACAGTGCTTCTATTTCTCAGTCCAGTTGTCAGTTCCTCTTGATAACCTGCTAACAGTTTGCACTGTTTGCTCTGTTACCTGTTACCTCTTGTTATTTTCCTTTCTGGCCAAGTTTTGCCTCATTTTGGATTTGCCACCTGGATCTCTGCTGTTATTTGTTTTTAAATTCAAGCTTTTTTGTTCCTGGAACAAATTGCTTACTTAGTAGTATTGAATTGTCACAACAACCATGATAATGTTTACTTTAATGTACTACATTTGCTAATCTTTCTTCTCAAGTATAAAGAAATACTTGTCAAGAACGAAAAATAACATTGTCTACTGAGGACTGTTGGAAGGTAATTACTTACACAGTATATATGGAAATATCAACATTATGTCCATTTAAAAATTGGTGAAATAGGGTGGAATGCTCCCTGTGGGTTGGGGAAGCGTCTCTGCCTCAAGTGATGGAGTTTCAGGGATTCTTGTTCACGAGTGATGGTAGGATGGAGTAGGAGCTGGATTAATGGATCAGGACCTCCCTCATACACAGTAATGAAGTCAATGCTTGTTGGTCATCTGTTGTGGTAAAGGAGCTGAGCCAAAAGGCAAAGCCCTCAGTTTACTGGTTTGTCTACGTTCCAACCCTCAACTGTGGTCACGAGATGTGGCTCAAGATCGAAAGAAAGAGATCCCAGATAGAAGCGGCAAAAATGAGCTTCCTCCATAGGGTGACTAGGCTAAAGATAGGGTGAAGAGCATCATCATCCAGGGCCTCTGAGTAGAGTTGCTGCTCCTTCACATTGAATGGAGTCAGCTGAGATGGTTCAATCTTCTAAAAAGGAAACATCCTGGGTGCCTCCCACTGGAGGTTTTCCAGGCCTGTTCCATGGGAGGAGGCCCCATTGATAACTCAGAACTCGCTGGAGGGACCTCTGGCCTTAGAATCCCCTAAGAGGAGCTGGATAATGCTGCTGAGAAGAAGAATGTCTGAATTTCCATCTTGGACCTGTTGCCTCTATAAGCCAACCACAGGTAAGAGGAGAAAAATGGATGGATGGATGGATGGATGGATGGATGGATGGATGGATGGATGGATGGATGGATGGATGGATGGATGGATGGATGGATGGATGGATGGATGGATGGATGGATGGATGGATGGATGGATGGATGGATGGATGGATGGATGGTTAAAAAATTGGTTAAAATTGATGATGTATCACATTTCAAAGAGGAATATTTTAACCACTACCCCTTCCTTGTGACCTTAAATTAAGGGGTCAAGGTATAAAGGTAAGGGTAATAATAGCCTAAATGCAATTCTATAAAAAAAAAATCTAAATGAGTTGTGTAGCTAATGTGCAATTTGGCTACTGTGACAACATCTCTTTCTTCAAGGTTACCTCATGTGAGCACAGGGCACCAACAGAACCATCAATGAGAAAAGATAAGATTTTTTTTTAGATGGTATTATATTAAGGGCCAAGGTGAAGACTGGTCTAATTTACTCTAACCAATAATTATACTCAAAGAAACCCCAAATGTTGCACACAAAGTGAAATGTATTCATCTAAATGTGTCTTTTTCTATTTAGATAAGGTCATTTCCTTTTATGTTACAGAGGGTCTGTATATGAGGAATATGCCCACTTGTCACATAGGAGAAAAGGTAATAGAGAAGGAAGGAAACAAATCACAAAGTTTTAATTCCTTGAAAGTGGAAGGTTGGATGAAACTCAGGGGAGATTAAGTGAGATTTAAAATGCTTAATACCTGGCAGCTCATCATTGGGCAGCTTTCCATGAAGCTGTGACACAAAAGGTGACCTTGACATGGAGAGCAGAGCTTCAGATGACATGCTGTCATGTCAAAGCAAATCTTTTTTTTTTTACTCGGTGCAAAGGTGGGACTATGTCATAAACTGCAAATGCTGTGGTCATCGGGATGTTTTTGTTTATAAATTCAAATATTAAAATGTTTTTTTGTTTAAGTTGATTTAACTTTGAGTTCTACACCCTGTGATACAGTCTGAAACTGTAGGACCAGTAGGTTACTCCATTATACAGACTATTGGAGTTTCTTATTTAAAAACCCCATTTCTTTTTATTTGTAGTTCTTTTATAAATGCTCATTGATACCTATAATACCAACAATACTTTATAGGTGTCACTGATGTCGGTGGGTTGCACAGTAGCTCCACACACTGTAAATGCTGTCCCTATATCTTAAGATTTCATTGACTTTGGCACAGGCAACCCTTGTTCAATTTCCCTCCACAGTAATGTTCCCTGGAATTAAATGGGTTTGTGAAATTGAGAATATAGGAAACCATTTTTGAAAGATAAAATTATTTTGGAACAGTGAAAGCAAAGCGTATATCCACCTTCTAAGTGATTTCAGGGCTACAAAAAAAATCAATAGCTCTCTAGCTGCATTTCTGCCAAGTTGATGGAGGTGGCTGAGTACATGTGCAAAGATAGATCAAGTTGGAAATCAATCAAATCCGAAACATTCCATCTGAAAGGCGAGGAATGTAGGGCACTGAAGTGAACAGGAGTAAATTTTAGAGGTTTAAGGGTTCAGTCATTTTGGAAAATCACACTGTTTGTCTCACAGAGTAGGCAGCTATCAGTCATGTTCACTCACTTGATTTATTTATATATATATATATATATATATATATATATATATATATATATATATATATATATATATATA
>NC_051430.1:10831930-10968736 GCF_001649575.2 Kryptolebias marmoratus | reverse complement strand
TGTTCCTGGGCGGCCAGGATGAGTGCCTCTGTGCATATATATATATATATATATATATATATATATATATATATATATATATATATATATGTTTTAATGTATTTAAAATATTTTGTGCATTTAGCTTTTAGATAATTGCATTTATTTTAAGTGGGGATTTGATTAATGTATATATGTTTTTGTCTTCACACTGAAGTGTTTCAGATTGCTTTGTTCTTTTCGTCTCTTTTTGTTTCGAGCTATCTCAACCACGAATAGTGCCTAGCACTGCGTTGATTCCCTTTATCGCTTGATGTGACCTTTTGTAGGTTGGGAAAAAAAACAACGCTTACCTGTGAAAAGTCACAGCACGATCCACAGTGTCTTTGTAAATATATTTTGGGGAGGATAAAAACACACAGAGAACAAACAGTAAAAGCTTCAGGTGAGCTCAGGAACAGTAACTTGCACAGTGAGTGTCTCAGGTATATCATTTGCGGGTTTACAGGTCAGCTTGGTCCTACTTTGAAGAAATTCCTAAAATTTAATTACTTCCTCTCAATTCTCACAGGACAGTCAGATGTTCTAAACACAGATCCAACAATGCAGATTTCTGCTGGAAAAATTGGCATCCTGGCATTCACATGATTATTTTGACATGTTTCTAAACCTTTTTGAAAAACATAGTCATGGTCCCATGGGCAAACGGCATTAATGTAGCAGCACTCTTCAGCAGAACAAGACCCTATGATGGCTACTTATGGCTTCAAGAACAAGGAAGAGATCCTTAAATGCTCCTCTGGCCTTTAAAATCACCAGCTATCAATCTGATATGGTATAACGACATCTTTAGGAAGCAAGTTCAATCCATAAAAACCCCTCCTGAAAGCTCACAAGACCCAAAGGATCTATTGGTAATATTCTGCCACCAAGCGCTCCATGACATCCCCAGATTTTCTTGTCATTCTCATATGAAACAGGGCTGTTTTGGTGGTAAAATGGCACCAATTAAATCTTATATAGATGGTCATAATATTATGGCTGCTCTGTGTGTATCTTTAGAACTAGAGCTCATGCATCAAATAAGTTTTACATTTGTAGGTTCTTCTTTTATGCCTAATACTTGCACAAACACTTTTTCATTTGTTTTATGGGGGACTATAAACCTTCAGACACCAGCAACAAACATCTTTCAGGTCTCTGTTGGGTTTCTCTGTGCAGTTTGGTGACAAAAGCTCTTTTGATAAGAATTTGTTTCAATTACTGAGCAGCTTTGCTTTTCAGTTTTTAGTCACTATATCACGTGTAGTATAAACATCCTGTGTACAAAATAAAATAATCCAATTCATGAACACTGGGCAATAGTAAAAATCAATTTTCTGGTTTAAGAGGTCAATAAATTACAATGAAACAGAGCTGTTTTCTATAGAAGAGCAAAGCATAACTCTGTCTCACAGCATTTTGTTTCTGTACAAACCAGCAAATACATGAAAACAAAACCTAATTATTTTTGTCCACAGGCATAATTTTCTGTCATTTTATGAAGCTAACTGTTTCTTCTTCCTACTGGAATCAAAACTAAATACAAAAAGCTCCAGAAATACTTGCAGAATTTTGATTGTATCACATGTAGCATGTGACAAAGTCCCTATTTAGGGTCGGAGGAGTTAAGTGCTGAATACACCCACCCACATGCACACGCACCCACACACAAAATGATAAAGCACAAATGTAGTTGAGCCCTATCCTAATCAGAGATGATTTAACGTTACTTTATTTAAAATTTTCATTTTTAAGCTTTACAATTTGCTTCTGCTGTTTATCGTTGCTTCATTTACTAAAGAATACTAGGTTAATGTTAAGTATTAAAGTGTACATGGTTAAAGAAATTAAAGTATGTTGTCTTGTGTTAAAACATACATTTTAATAGCTGCATAAAAATGTCCTTTTCCTGAATTACTGAAGGCCGAATCCCTTCCCCTTTGCCACAACATTCAAATCCTTGTTGACTCATAAACCATGCCTCCTCCTACAATAAATTAGGTCTTCTTTGAAAGTCTTGCAAAGTGGCACATATAAAACCAAAGCTTGTGTATCTATCCACACAACAAGAAGTTTTCTGTGTGATGTCTATTTCACATTTAACCATTAGGCTGAATGGTTTAGAGACATCTCACATTAGTGAAAATTGCTTTAACAGAAAGATTGCTTTGTTTACAGACTCAAGTCACCCTTCGTTGAAATCAGATTATTACTGCTGAGACACAGAATCCCTAAATAAATTTAAACAGAAGAAAAATAATGAGCTTCAATTGATGGTTGTTGTAACAAAAATATTACATGCCTACTTTTAGGTTTTTCCTCTGCAGCCATTTTGACATAAAGTAATGGGTGAATTTAAAACATTAACAGTATATACTGAAAGTTTTATTCAGCCTTAATTTTAGATATAAGCTAATGTGTGTTTAAATGAACAGGGTTCAATAGAATCTCTTTATCATCGGGGAGCCTGCTTTCTTTGAGTTTTAACAAATCCCACATGTCTTTGTGGCCTTGGCCTCGAGTCTGTGCTATGTGTCAGGCACCATCACTTAACTCGCAAGATCAGAGAAATTGAGCAGGTCGGTATTTGACAAGAACGAATAGCTGTTTGTGAGAGCAGACATAATTGCACCGATAGGAGCTATTACCTGTCCTTCCCAGGTGAGATTATCAAGTCAATGGTCTTGAACTAACGACCAGAACATTGAGCCCAGACCTCTGCAAGCTGCTTGGAGCTTTAGTGGCCCACTGAATATCTCTCTGCAACAGAGCACCGATGAGCCTTTTCTGCAGCATTTAGTTTAAAACAAATTACCAGTATTTAGGATTGCAGGAAGTGAAACATTAGCTCATTGTTGGAGGAGTACAGATTCACAGTTCAATCTTAAGTAAGTTGATTAGATAAAGTAATTGAAATATTGTCTCCTGTTGTCACCCGGTTTCCCAGCTGATTTTCACTATCTCTGCTTCATTTATGTGTGTTAAAGAAATAACATGGAAGTATTGATTAGGAAATTGCTTTGACACTTATTGGTATAGAATATGTATGCCACTGCAGTTTTTTAAAACACAAGCTTGTGAGCAATTTGTCATGCAGCACAACTTTATCATTTTAGTGTCACAAACAAATGTACAAAACATATTTAGCAATCAAATAATATAAATATACAATTAGCTGTGGGAAAATACAAAGCATTAAGTTGGGAACTAAAGAAACAAATGTTGATATCAGGAGGCCAGAATAAAAGTGGAAAGAGTTTTTTTTTATGTACTTTATAACACATTCACCAGTTTTATTCACTGTATTTAGTGAATTTACAAAAAAAGGGGGGGGGGTCAAATAATGATAACTAAACAGTAAAATTCTTGTTACAATATTATATACATAAACAAGTCAAAACACATGATATTCTCATTGCTCAAAAGGCAAAAAAAGGGCACTACATATATACTGTGTGCTCAAAAAAATCATCCAATCTGAGTTAATTAAAAGCTTATTCCAGTGTTAAAAGTTTAAAGGAAACAAAGTAAGTGTTGCAAAGGATTACTACTTTGGTTAATGAAGTGTTGATTAGAAAACACACAAAAAATACTATAATGACTGGTTCATGTTCAAGTTAAATGGACACAAAGAACAGGTGAATTAATTGCACAAATTCAAGATTAGTTACTTTAGCCAATTAAAGTGTAAAAACAACTGCAACAGATGTTTTATTAAATAATATCAGTTATGCTTTACCAGAAGTGCCCCAGGCTGCACTGAACGTCCTTTATGTACGATTGCAGATAACTATAGAATGTCCTTTTAAATGTTTACGTAATGCAAAATTGTTAAGATTTATGAAATAGCATTTGCATGAAACACTGCGAACGTATCCAAGAATTAGCTTAGCCAGCAGCTGTTCAGAATGGAGTCATTCCTGGCTCTGATGAACAAAAGAACTCAGGCCTCGCTTCTGCTGTGTTTTCCACCTAAACTCACTATCTCACTGGGCTGCGACTGTAGGAAACTAGTTGGTGAATGACATTCCTGAGGGAGTCTCCAACATGTCTCAAAATGTTTGTGGAATTTCTTAATTTCCTTGCATGAGTCGTAGAGGCTCTCAGTCTTGCTTCATAAATTTTGAACATGTTAAAAAAATTGTGCTATACATTTTGTCTCAAAATAGTCACAGAGTAGTCATGGGCACTTTTGAACCCTTCTCAATTTACTTTCCATAATTCTAGACTGGTAGAGCTGTATTTTGATACCTGCGGGGGGAAGCTCTCCGCTCTCCATATGACAGAAAACATCCGGGATTACAGCCCCAAATGTCCAGGTCTAATCATGTTAGTGATAAACAATTTTTTTTTTTTTTAAATTGGTTTGAACCTGCCAGTCTTCATTTCAAACCTGTGCTCTTGCTGAATAAATCATAAATGTGGGGCCAGCTGCCTAAGCGAGTTCAGCAGGCTGAGGCAAATACGAAGGGTACAGAAGTGGGCAATACTGTTTTGCAAACCATGCACACAAAAATAACACATGATTTTTAAAAACCGGCCACAGAAGGCTGGTCGCTTGGTCACAAACACTCAGAAGTCAGTGAGACTACAGCTGAAAATTTGCCTATTTCTTTTGTTTTTTCAAATTTCTCACAATTTTGAGTCACCAACAAGTCTGTAGAAGTTGCAGCTCAGTGAGATATTGGCTTAGTATCTCTTGTACGTCACTAGCTTCTCATTTTATTGGTTCCTCACAAACAATACCAACTCAGAAACAGTCCCTCATTGTCTGTGTAAAACATTTGCATCCTACTGTCCCTTCCTTCCATTGAATGTATTTTGAGACATTAAGCTATAATATAGATAAGCTATAATATGGATGGCTAAAATTGTTATGATTTTACTTGTTAAACAAAAAATCCTCTTATGAACATGTTAAAGAAAAAAAGGTCAAGAAACAATTTAGATACATTTGCCAATTTTTACAAAAACACAGCTAATTGGTTAGCAAAGTGACAGCTAGAAGGACTGCTAACCTTGCAAATCAAAGATTATACTCCCTATTCTTAGGTGACTTTATCACGCTTTAAAAGAATACCATAAAGTATAAAATACTTGTGAGTGGTCACATTTTACAGTCTCTCTCAAAAAGCCATCAAACCAGCTGTCTGGTTTGATGATGAAGCCTTATCAAACGATGAGAAGAAAGACACAAAAGGAAAAAAAAAAGCTGCTCCCCTCAAAATAAGAACAAACTATAATCTCACACCTGCTGTTGCTTTCGCTCAACTGCTCTGGCAGATAAATCTCATAGACTGGCACACAAATCCAGGCAGGCAGACATTTACCTGCACACACAGAAACTATCAGTGCAAATCCAGGCATCTGAGCTTAAACATCTGGAACTAATGCTCAAGAAGAGTTTCTCTATTTTTATGAAATCAAACTCTTTTTGAGAAGAACAAGCTGTTCGGCAAACACTTTGGAAAGAGGGGGAGGCAACCTGACACCTGAAGCACATCACCCTGAAGTGTAGCTGCCCTGTTCGTCAGGGCTAAAATTAATATTGTGTTTCCAAGGCAATCCCTTCAGCACTGACTAATCCGACTCAGACGGGAAGACTTGAAGTCTCGTCTCAGAGGCAGTCTGAGGATTACCCAGTTTATAGACACCAGACTTGCTGGTTGCTATGTTTTGGCTGAGAAAATCTTACAAAGGGAAGAAAAACACGTCAATCTGTACATAAAAATCAAAGCAGCTGTGGTCAGTGAGATTCTAAAATTAAAGGCCCAGCATTCCTTCAAAGAATGGATATCACCCATGTTTTTGTTTTTGACAAAAAATCCTCCTCTGTTGTGAAGTGACGAGTTGTGACTGTTTTAGGTAAATCATAAAAAAATAATGTTATGTATAATATCATGCAATATTGCAAGGGTTCCTGTTCAGCGCATGTGTCATGAATGACTCTCAGTTACTACCACATCAAATTTTATTTCAGTATCTCAAAAATTGAACAAGTTATTGCCATTTTGGTGTTGGCTAATGTGGATTAGCTGTTAAGACCATCTTAAACTGAAATTATTCCAACGGTTAATCAGTTGTTGATGTACATGTAGTATTTGCTTTCTGAATGTTTTATTACAATCCATCCAGTGGTTCATGGGATATTTTGCTAACAGATAAACAGGGTTGACATCGACAGTTAATGGTAAATTCTTGAATAAAGCTCTTGTACAATGAGTAGCACTTGTATCATGCTTTGTGAAAGACTCTGCTACAACCATGCAAAATTTTGGCACAACATTTGTAAAACAGACTGAACTAGAAAAACTTGAAGAGACCGCAAACCTACGTCAAGGCCAGAGGGTCATTAAGAAACTCTGTATGATCTGGATCAGGATTTGAATCACTACCAAAATTAAATCACTTGTTTCTTGTAACAACCACAGCATTTCCTAAAAATTTCATCAAAATCAATAGTTTTTAAGTAGTCCTGCCAACAGACTAACAGACAGACAAACAAACAAACAAACAAACAAACACTACAAAAAAACATAACCTCTTTGGCAGAGATAAATATGGACATTTTTGTGTTTTCTTAAAAGTCAGTTTGCTGTGGCTGCCATCTTTAATTGGGTTGGCCCTCAAAGTTAACTAGTTGTAGAGGTACATCGAATGATTAGGGCAAAAATATTACCATCTGCCTTCATCTCGAGGTGGAGGGCAGTAACTATTGTCTTTATTACTCTCACCACACACACACTGAGAGCTAAAATCATAAAAAGGATAAAGGATAACAGCCACCGAGAGCTCAGTGCAACACAACCAACATGTGCTGTCTTTTAGTCGTCGACACTCTGGGGGCCTGCAGTGTCATATAGCGTCTGAAGACTCCGGTGTTTGATATTTTACATTGTGTTTACATCTGTTCCTCTTGTCTGTGCAGGTGTTTGATGTTTCAGCGCTGAAGCTTAAAATGTACTTTTCCTCCAGCCCGTGTTGCTAACATGTCTTTCTGTCAAGCAACCGTGTTGTCCATTCCACTGCCCACAGGGGAACATTAAGTCTTCCAGACAACAGCCCATATCATGCTTAGGCTGACACAAAATGGAAAATCAAACTTTAAAAAAAACCTCGTTCTTCTAGCCTCACTGAACCGTGCAACTTTAAGTGAAGTAATTATGCACAATGTACCTTATAAATTATTTTGCCCTCATCCACTTACACAGCGTTTGTCAGAAAGTGGAATACATTAAAGCTAATTGAGCGTTTTTGCCATTTGGGTTGTATTAATTGAAAAGCCATCATTTTCAGCCATGCACCAAATGACCACATTAACTGTCAACATTATATCTGACATCCTCACAGATGAAGTAGTGCTTGGGGAGCTCTCAGTGGGCTGTTAGAAACACCGGAAGAGAAAGTGTGTGTGTGTAGGTATTCCAGTCTAAAGTCAAAGTACAAACTGCCATGTCTCGGCGTCACCGGTGCTAATCACCGAAAGATGGAATTGCTGAGCTATCTAGAATTTGTGTCTGCTGAAATAAAACAATTCAAACTTTTGTGGGTGGAGGTGTGTGTGTAGAAAACAAGCTCTTTAGTCTATTTAGAGATGAGCGCTTACAAGCTGTTTACCTCTGTTTGCATCTTATTTCTGTTTGCGACGCATCTGTCATGTCAAATCTTCCGCCTGCAAGATATTCTTACCCTCATCTTTCCTCGGGTCTCACCCTGTTTGAGCATTCGAGCTTGTGTTTCAAAACAGGTAGCCTGGGGAATAAAATGCAGACCCCTGTCTCCTTCAGTTCCCTGTGCACTCACTCACACACAGCTCTGCATAGCTCTGTTGTTTGTAAGATGACATTAGTGCTTAATTTTTATCATAAAGGTACATGCCAGATCCCTCCAGACACTCTTTGACCTGAGGATTTGCTCATGGACTGTTTGCTATTGTGATATCATGTAATGTGTACGCTGAAGGCAAAAATAGCTAAAATGCATTTCCCAAAGGAATGCGTATTGCCGGCTGACTTTCATGCCAGTGTTTTAAACTAGGATCATTTTATGATAAGGAGGGAGAGAGTTGAAGCCATTTTGATCAAACCTTATAAATGGCATTATGCTCAATCTCATGCTATAGCTCCCAAGATGTGCTGGCACTCAGAGTGTTGGGGATGAGTCTCAGCTGCAACCACACCAAATGTTAGCTCAATAACTATAAAACTGACTGGGTTATAACCAGTTTGGGCTTTCTTTGGATTGCTTTGCTGTGGCAGCCATCTTGAATCAAGTTGACTCGAAAAGTCAATCATTGGAGACTTTCAATAAAATCCGTCCAGTGGTTCATGAGATATTTCGCTAACATGGCCACCAAACAAACAAGCACACACGCTGACACAAGCAAAAACATTATTTCCTCCTGTGGCGAGCAATAAAAATTGCTCATTTTTTAAAATACTAAATAAAACAAATTAATGTTAATGAGGGCCCAGAAGAGATGTTACAGACAACAAACCAAAAGCAGCAACAGCTTTGAAAATGAAATGTCATTTTTATCACAATTGTCAGTCATACAACAATAAATATCACTGCTAGTCAGGGTGATAATTTTTTTTTTAAGTCATGAATAAATCAGCCAACTGTGTAACACAGATAAAATCCAAGAGAATCAGGGTTGTACATGTATTGCATGCATTATTTTTTGAATTGGCACTAATATTCTTCAGTACATTACAGTATATGTGACACCAAAATACACTTGTGTGTAATAAACTTAGCAATGTATTAGTATGTGGCGCCTTGTGTGGATTCACTTCTTCTGTGAAGGAAAACAAATGTATCCTCACTTGAAGGACATTTCTGAAGCAGCTTCATGACTCCAGGGAACTTCTATCTGAATGTACCTTGGAGACCTGAGTTTATGCCTCGAGAGATTTTCTGTACTGAACTCAATCCCCATGTTGACTTCGTTGGTAATGGTGGCAGGCAACAGATGGTGAGAACTGGGTGAAACAAAGCTTGTGGCTCATGCTGCTGCAGTTCTAGTGTGCTTAGAGGTAAGGGCTAACATGGGAGCAGGTTAGAGTTGGGATGAATTCATTATCCACATTACCAGGGGGTTAGTAAGAGATGAAATAATCACGACTGTTCCTGTCAGCACTTTTCCAGCTGTAAGGCTCAGTCAGTTTGGGGTTTACTGAAAAAAAAGTCTCCCTAAAAGAAAACTCTTGTGTTTTACATTTAAATTTTGTTTCTGGACAATAAGAAGCTCATTATATATTTCTGTTCGGAATGTTTAATGTATTTAACACGCATTACAATGCTCTTTTTTTATATTTTTGTTTTAATGTGAAAAGCAATAGATTTACAGTGTGATAAATGAACACTCATGTCAAATCCCAAATTAGTAAAACTAAGGAAATTTCAAATTCAAATAAATCCTATTGATTTACATTTATTTTGACTTTTTCTTCACTGCAAACTGTATAAACAAAATATATATTTTTTATTGTTAATTTCTTGACTGCAGCCTTCAAAAATATCAGAACAGCAGCATTTTAGTAATAAAAAAAAGAAAATGTTTGTACATGTTGAGTCTTTGAAGAAAAAAATATGAGGGAAGGATGTCAAGTTTCTCAAAAAAACAACAAAAAATACATGAGAACATTATTAAACTGTTTAAACGTTTGATCTTTCAAAAGCTGAGTAGAAAAAATGATTTTATTATAGAAAGATTTAAGAAATATGGAGGATTTTTATGGAAACAGGGTAAGTATGCACATGGAAAATTACACTATCACCTGCTGCCATAAAAGCAAGCGATTAAAAACAAAGTACCTACCAGAGTGTTACCAGCAATTAAATCCAAACGCTATCTGATGTTCTGAAGTTGTATCATTGTTCTTGGCTAAAGTAAGTTACACATCTTTAATAGCAGCATTAATGCAGAAAGTACATCTGCGGTAGATTTTACAGCACCATATGCTGCCATCAATACTGCATCTTTTTCAGGGACATCCATGCATTTTACATAAGATGATACAAAACCACATTCTGCACACAATATAAAGGCATAGCTGAGGAGGAGGAGGGTATGGAAACTGCACTGACCCTTCTGCTGCCCTGACCTATGAGCAGAAGAGAACATGTAGAGAATATTGAAAAGGCACAATGTGACAATAATGATCCCAGGCTGCTGCACACATAAAAACATGTTTTTGCATTAAGAATATGACAAAATAAAGCCAAATATGCCTCATAGCTTATCATACTAAATGCCAGAATTATTATGAAGAGTTGTGAGGCAAAAAAAATAATAACATTGCAAAATGTTAAGGCCATTAATGTCTCTGCTTTGTTTGTAATTTGTTGCAGGCCTAAAATGAAAAAGAAGTTGTGTAATTGTTCTTATAAATAAAGTTGTCACAACAACATATGTATATGAAGATTATGTTTTTTGCAATGAAAATTTTTTTTAAATAAATGCAAGAGCTGCTATATTTATTTGCTTGTTTGTGTCTTTTTTTAGTTTCCTTATACATCCTATATTTTTTGATTTGGCATTAAACAGTTTTAAATGTTTATGTGAATAAACACAGAGATTTAAAGTTGTGTTCCTAAAATGTATTTTTGTTTCATCACCCATGTTTGGACGCAGGCAATAACGTTTTTACCTGTACCTGTGTACATGGGCATTTATGTCTGTGTGTTTGCTGTTAATGTCAGCAAAATATCTCATGAACCACAGGATGAATTTTAATGTTACTGGATGTATTTCTACAAATGAATACCTTTTGAATCCAACCAAATTGAAGATGGCCACTTGATTTGACTGACATTAGAAAACAAAAAAATGATTAAAATTCAGATAAATGACAATACCTCTGTCAATTTTACAGATAATAAGCTAAAATTTGATGTGGTAGTAGATTAAACTTATCCCCAAGTGCAAATAGAGCACACAAGATTTGCGATATTGCCTCATTTTCAAGACATGACCAAATCAGCTATAACACCATCATTTATCAACATAAGATCAACCCTATTTAAAACTATGGCAAGAAAGGTTAAGGGAAATATGCAGTCCTTCGAGTAATTCTAGGTCTTTTTTTTTTGTTTGTGCAGCTTTACCCTAAAAACTAAAATAAGTTGTTTAAATAAACAGGTTCATCTAGCTCATATCAAACCAACAGACAATAAAAATCTACACATTTCATTACTCTAACTCTGCATACTCTTCTTTCCATAGCCAACCATCATAAATGTTAGGTTAAAATGTGATTCTAAACTGACCTTAGGCGTGATTTTAGTTGTGCCTGGCTGTTAGTCTGGTTGTCTCTCTGTGGCCCTGTGATAAACGACCTGACAGGATGTCCCACCTTTCTCCTGTTGACCGCTGAAGATAGAGACCAACATCTCATGAACCTTTACTGGACAAAGCAGGTAGAAATGAGTCAGTAAGAGAGCCATAAACAGGAGGAACAGCTAACATACACATGTTGGAAAAAAAAACTCAAGGCATATATAAAGTCCCATATTTAAATTAATTAAGCACACACACTAGTGTTCATCAAACATACAGCAGAGCAATTAAAACCCCAAAACCATCAACGCAGCTGAACAGAGACTCAACACATAGCCTCAGTGTTTAAAAAGTAAGTTATCAGTAGACACACACACACACACCACATATTCACAGACACAGTAATTAACTATAAGACTGAGATAAAAAAAAAGTTTGAGGTTTGCTTTTGACAAACTAAGAAGCTAGTTAGTAAAGGATTTAGGAGACAGAAAGTCCAAAAAAATCTGCTAAAGATAGATTTCCAAATGTTTCAGCTTCTAACTGTGCAATCTATTTCTTTATAAGAATAATTTTAACAAATACCCTTTTCTTGAGTCATCCCTGATAATGAAAGTAAATATTATACTTTTTGCATAACTTACCATTTATATTGAATACTTTATAGTTAGGTAAAGTGGAAGAATATAAAAATAGGAGGATGCCACCATGGGCTAATAGACCTGCTCAACCCTTCAGAGGTCCACAGACGATTTTCCAACAGCCAGATTGTAATCCTATTATATCAAGCACTCTGCTCAGACAAATGAAATCATCTGCTGCAACTGGAGAGAGGCCAAGTTTACATAAATGAATTAGGGAACAGATTCACTTCCACCCCCTCAGTGGTTGCACCTGGATTCCCAAAACATGAAAACTGTATAATTCAACTGTTAAGAAGCTCTAAATAAATTGAACAAATTTTCCATTTAATTGAGACAGGTCCTAGCTTCTTCCTCTTCTTCTTCTTCTTTTTCCTGTTCTTCTTCTCTAAAATGTATAATGTAGCAGAGTTTGCATGCAGATTTGATTAAGCAGAAAAAATGCACCGGGAAAATGCAGCTTAAAACTGATCAAGTGTAACTCTGTTAACTGTGAGCTGCAATTACTCCCAATGGTTTCACTTTTGAAAACTAAAAACCTTTTGCAGCAGCATTAATTTACATAAACAATAGACTTGAGCATGACTTTTCACTTTGCTTGAACAAAATGATTTTTTTATTCAGAGACATGTGCCTTACCTACAGAAATGTAAAATAATTTACCTGTTGCTGGGGGAAAACATAAAACTTCTGCTTCGTTTATAATAATAGTAATAGTAATCTCAGTTCACTAAACAGAAAACATAGTAAAGTTCATTTCAAATCCAACAAAATGTAGTTCAATTCATTCAAATTATAATCAAAGTCAATTAATTTCAGTTTAACTAATTTTCAGCTCAGTATCTTTTCATTTTTTTAATCCAATTTATTCAAGTACTCCACCTAAGAAAACCAGTGGATAGCTTTTACTTGTAGCTCAAATTTAATCCTCCATCCTAAGAAATGGCTCGGCCACAGGCTATCCAGACAACAGGAAGGTCAACCATCTTCTTCAACCAGTCAGAGCTGAGAAAGCAGGACAAAGAAGCAGAAAACATGAAAGCATGTGGACAGAAATTGGTGTGCTGTCCAATAAAGTAAAAAGTATCAGTCAACAAAAGGCTGCAGACTCGAGAATTAACTGTAGTCCGTAAAGACGTCTCATCATTCAAATTCACTGAAACATGTCAGACAAAATGATTTCAAACAGGCTGGTGCAGTTCCTTTAATCCTCATAACATTTTAAAGCCTTTGAAGCGGATTGTTGTGATTGATTATATAAAATGCAGCACCAAGTTCTTAAAGAACAAGTTTACCTGAGGTCAAATACAGATCACTGGTCATTTTCACGAGCGTTGTTTCTGGTCTATGATGTTGTCTAAAACCTGACGTAAACTCTTCACACAAATCATTGCTGAGCAAAAAGAATAAAAAAGAAAACAGAACAAAATTGATTTGAAGCAAAGATTTTGGAGAATTGTAGAAAAAAAAAGTTGGTCTATTATTTGCTACTACTTGTGGCTCAGTAAAGTGTTTTCAAACTGTTTCAATTACAGAAAACTTAAAAACCTGCTGATATATACATCACAGACTGTTAAAAAAACGGACTGATGTTATCAAATAAGGTAGCATAGTTAAAGAAAAAGCCTCCTTAAACAGTCTGGTTGGTATAGTGTCTTTAATGCTTTAGATGAAGTTTTTCCTGTTATCATAAAGAGTTGAATAGAACAGAAGCCATCTAATCAAGTCATACAGTCATTTCTAAAGCAGCTTGACAATATTCAGTAATACCAGTGGGAAGGAATACATGGTTCTGTTTAATCATGTATTTCTACTCCATTGAAATGTAACTCTTCGTATATTTCACTTGATATAAATATATTCACTTCCAGCACCTGAACAATCCGGTGTTTTTAATGATATTTAGTTTGTGTGAGAATGTATTCTCATTACTTATAATAAAGTAAATATGCAATAAAAGTAAAATTATCAATTCAGAACAATTGCTGAAATAGGAGTTAAGTCATAAATTTATAAAAGAGCTAAAAGTAAGAGCAGTATTCACTTGGGCAATGATAAATAAAAAACTTGGCAAAGTAATGAATAAACAAGACATAGTTAAGACACAATATACTGTATGATAAGTTACACATATGATTAAAATTTTAAAATGGCTACAAGTAAATACATATGTTAAATGTTATTTAAAGCGATAAACAAACAGAATATTCTGGAAGATAACCACCTACAGTTTAGTTATTTTGAAATATATTGGTAAACATTTAGACAAACTCCTTTAGGGTTAATATCATCATTGTGTTAAATATCATATCATTCCAGAGAACATGACGTCCTGAAGGATTGTTGTTCTTCTTCTAATGAGTCTGACTGGAAACAAAATCTAGTGATTCACTGGAATTATGCACAGTCGCTGCCAGTTGAAACCCTGACATTAAAGCATGCACACATGCTTGGAAATGATCAGAAAAGAGATAAACATCAATGTTTGAGAGAGTTGGTGGGCTTGAGATTTAAGGTTGCAGCTTATTTCACCAACTGAGACTCGATGGATGGATGGATGGATGGATGGATGGATGGATGGATGGATGGATGGATGGATGGATGGATGGATGGCATAGTGACTACAAATATATCTGGCCTATTCATAGAAATTAAAAACAAAGTTTACGCTCTTGTAAAATAAGTGATGGGGCTAGATTATAAAATCTAATTCTATATACTTTAGAACAGATAAAACTCCATCTTATTAAAAAAAACAGAGAATAAAAGATTATAGTTGAAAACATTTCATTATACTTGGCCCAAATGAATTATATGATTAATTAAAATAGTAACAATGAGGGTCACCCTGACAGAGTATTAATTAGTGGCCAAGAAAATTAAAGTTTTTGCAGCCTGAGATGATTCACTCATAGCATCTTCATCTTTATCTATGCCAGCTTCAAACTATTGCTTATGTATAGTTTAAAAATAAAATACTTTAGTTTTTTCTTTCAAACTAATCATATCAGTTAATACAATCGTGGCAAGCAATTTTCATAAATAAAAAGGAAATAAATTTACTTTCTTTTATAGTCACTCTTCTGAGAGACCTTTCTAATTTAGTAACACAGATTGATTGTGAGCATTAATGCTGTTGTAGCTGAAGTACTTGTTTTCTTTCTTTGTTCTGCAACACGCAACTGTATCAGATGTGAAGTAATGATCCCAAGTGTATTACATTTTAATGGTGTTATTACAGCATACGAGTACAATTAGTTCATCAGCAGAAAGAGGAGATAATTTCCAGCAGCTCAACCCCATTTAATGACCATCTCAGGGATGCTGGCACAGCAGAATAACACTGTATACCAGCAGACTGCAACTGTGGATGACATTTAGAACCATAAACAGCTGCAAATAAGTTGTGGCTGTACTGTACTGTAGGTAATTTACCTGAAGAGCCTCTGCTGAACAATGGTAAAAACCGATGCAAGAAAACACTTAAACAGACTTGTTTTAAAATCATGATTATCTACTAGTCTATTAGAACCTGCCATTGATTGCTTTGATGATAAAACATGTGATTTTATGCATCGCAAAGTCACTCATATGAAATTTTATTTATTTTTACCTCCAGCATTTCTGCTGACAGATATTTGCAAGCTGCTGCTTCATTATATTGTGTAATATACTTTTGCAGTAAGGTAAGCTGGTTGGGATCATATGATTTATAGCTTCAGTACCACCCATTCCATGGCATCAATTACTCTCTGACACTTTCATGGTTGTTGAGCCACCAGTAATGATATCTGATGGGTCAAGTTGAAATTGGACAGGTGAGACGGTATGTCATCTTGACATAAGGACAAAGGAAACAGCATGACTGTTGAGCTGGGGAAAAAGAGATTCAGGGACATTTTTCACCATCATTTCCATACTGTTGATGAAAAATACCCTCATGGCTAGAAATGTGCATTCAAATAGAGTAACCAGTTTTAAAGGAATAGTCTGGTAATTTCTGAAGTAATGTTCTGTCAAATAGTTATCTATAGTTAATATCTTATCAGCCTTGACATCAGTCATTGAGCACAGAGTATGAAGAAAAAGACTGAAGTCTTCCTCTAGTCCAGGCTAACTAGCAAAATGAGGTTTATAAAACAAAATGTTAACTTAAAACTGATAAAAGAACAATCATAGTTTTGAAAACACAATACAATCAAATCAATGAAAAGCTATAAGGACATTTTACAGACTAATTACAGTCATGTTTTAAAATTATACAAATTATAGCTGAAATACTATTTTAGATACTATTATATAGGCTGAACAGCTTTAGGGTTCAATGTTAGCTGTTCTTTCAACTGCAACAAAAATCTCAAATCTTTTTCTTCAATCTGTTGGAGCCATTCTCCCACTTTGGGGGTCACAGCCCCAATTTCTCTGATGACCACTGGAACCACTGAGGCCTTGACTTTCCACAACTTCTTTATTTTATCTTTCAGCTCTTTGTATTTCTGAAGCTTCTCGTGTTGCTTTTTAATTATGTTGTTACTAAATCCATTAGCACTGGATCTGGAAGTTCCTGTCATGCTCACCATTCTTGGTGAAGCCTCCCTCTTTACAGGAACTCCAGCGCCTACAGATGTTCCTGTACACTATTTCAGCTCTTGGTTATTTAGTTCCATGCCTGCTTGCATCTGGCATCCTGCTATTATGCGCTGGACTGTCCCTGTCGCATCTATGCACAGCCTGCATCTTGAGTCATGTCCGGCGTGGCGGACCCCAGCCTCTATTACTCTTGTGCTGAGGGCCTGTTCTTATGCTGCAATGATTAGTGCCTCTATTCTGTCATTCAATCCAGCTTTCCTTAGCCACTTTTAGGATTTAATTGTAGCCATTTTCTCAATTTGCCAGTTGCACATACCATGCAGAAGCTTATCATGCTGTGACTGTTCTTCTTCTTCACTGGATTTCTGCTACTTGAGATATTCACTTCATCACAAGGACAGTCTTTCTGTTGTATTCCTGGATCCTTGTTGTTTTCTTTTGTATAGTGGCTCTGATGCTCAGTAGTCACCAGCCGTTCTCCCTCTTTTGGCTTAGTTCAGTGTTTCCCAGTCCTGGTGCTCAGAACACACTGACCTATATGTTTTAGATGTTTCCCTGCTTCAGCGGTCTTGCTTTTAATTGGTAGGTCATTAGGAGGTTTCTGCAAAACTTCATGACAAGTTGCTGAGGTCATTCGTTCCTTTGAATCAGGTGTGTTGGAGCAGAGACACCCTTAAAACATGCAGCAGCCGTAAGGAAAACAGCAGGGACAATGCATTTATCACATTAGCACAGACAACGTTAAAATTTACACAATTTGCTTAGAATTGAACTTTGCAGTGTTTTTTTTCACATTCCCACAGAGTTCTTAATTATTGACTGTCAGCCACAACCAAGTACAAACAAAGAGTATCACTCTTTGTTTGTACTTGGTTGTGGCTGGCTTTCTTTGCTGTCGTGACGGGATTACTGCTCTTTTCTGGAATCCAGAGGTCTTATTTATAAAAGATTGCCTAGGATTCATACTAAAAGTGGGCGCACGCCCAAAAGGCAAAAATGGCGTATGCCAAACCAAATTCAGATTTATAAAACCACAAGCAATTTCCCTTTATAAATCACACCTGTACCTAAAAGTTTGCACACAAGGTCCCGTCTCAGGTTCTGCCCTCCACACGCCCACATTCAACCATAAATGGTCAATGCAAAGCACCTCATGAAAGTGAAGGTGTATTTAAATGAGCCAGCTGATCAACGTTATTTCATGGTTAGCAATGGCAGCCACAGAGAAAAGCTCGAAGAAACTAAATTTCACAGAGGCAGAAATTGATGTGCTGGTGAGTGAGGTGGAGAACAGAAAAATATCTCATTTTTGGGAGCCACAGTAGTGGCATGACTAATAAAAGGAAGGGTTGTGAGTGGCAACACGTCATTACCACTGTTAATTCAGTGACTGGGACAGAGAGGACCATGGCCAAGATGAAGAAAAAGTGGTCAGATTTTCGGGTGGAGGCAAAAAAGCAACTAACCGGCCACCGCCAGTGCCTGTCAGCCACAAGTGGGGGTATTGCGTACTCAGACTGACAACTTTTGAGAGAAGGTTGGCCAGTGTCATGCCGAAAATTGATCGGGCGGGTGTGAGTGCTATTAAAGCGCGCCTCTTATGTGCTCTGGGGATTTGGAAAGGAGGTTAGGAGGTAGCGCCTGATGGGGTAGCTACTGTAGCTACTGTGTGTTAATCTGTGGTACACATCACCCTGGTGATCATCCAGGGAGAGGAATGTGATGGGGAGAAAACTTATGGCTCACCAGCAGAAGCATAAATAAAACTTCTGTTTTGAAAGCTCATGATAAAGTCGACCTAAGATTAAAGTTTGATGATGGAGTGAAATTAAATATCTGAGAGGAATCATGATGCAGTGTGGCTTCAATTCCCCACTTCACCATCTGTGTCGCCAGTTTCCCCTGTCTCCTAAACAAGCGTATATAGTACGCATGGCTCACAGTTTGCGTGAGGGACTGCACATTTTCCCATGAACTTTGTGTTTTATAGATCACAAACTTTGTGTGGAAAGTGATGTACACAAGTTTCAGGCCCTGTTTTGTGCATACGCCAGTTTTATAAATGAGACCCCAGATCATTTGATTCAGCTCACCAAAAGAGATGGCTCTGAGCTGGCTTTTTCAACTACCAAAAAGAGCCCTAGAACTGTCTCTTTGGGAGGTGGCTCTTTTTTGGCACCAAAGAGCCATTATACCCATCACTATTCTGCAACCTCTTTATGGTTGCCATTTGCTTGTGGGAAATGGCAAGGCCTTTGAGCTTCTCTGGACATCTGTAATGTTGCTTTTGTGTAATTCAACCCCTTCAGTCGTGATCATCCTGGCTACCATAAAACTACATTTATACAGTCTGAATGATATTCCACTGTCCTTGTTGTGTATCCTGGTGAGGTGGATCAGTGAGTTGATGTCTCACTCATTTTGGGCATATAGCATGATGTTATGCATGTAGAGGAGGTGACTGATGACTGTCACTTTAAAACCGGTATCCACTGTCACTTTTTGCAATGATCTGGCTGAGAGGGTTGAGGTCTGTGCAGAGCAGCAAGAACAGAGCATCACCTTGGTATATGTTGCACTCAAGTTGTGCAATTGGCTTTGATTTGGCCTCTAGAGATATCTTCAACCTACCCAGTGAGTTCTTGATGAAGGCTGCGTGTACTTTCCTATTGTCCAGACAGTGCCTGGTTCAGACCAACTCTTCATACTTGACACTCTGTCTTGAATGTATGTCACTGTTAAGTATTGTATACTAGTTCTTGATCTGGGAGGATGCTAGGCCAGTTTGTAGGTCCTCTAGCCATAGGCTGTGTCTCATTCGCTTCTCCAATATTGTTCAGTTTCAGTTCTGAACAATAGTTGTTCAGGACAGATAGTTATGTCACTTTGCGTGGTGTGACTGAGAGCTTTCTACTTATGCTTCTGACTTCTGCTTTTCTAGCATACCTCTTCAATCGGGTAACAGCTGTGAGTCATGTTTAGCGGTCTCTGTATCTCCTTGAAAGTTTTTTTCCCCATTTCAGTGGCTCTGACAGCTTGCTAATTTATGTTATGATGGTTTCTCTCGCTTACTCTTTTACAAAGTCTGGCAACTATAGATACAGTAGTGAACAGCAATTAAAATGTTTGCTATTTTCAACTTGACAAATGGGAATCACTGATTGTTACACACTGTACCGTTAACAGTGGCTTTGATGAACACCTCAGCTGCATAACAAGAATCTCTACTGCTTCTCCAGCCTAAAGTTTTTTTCAAAACAGCACTATCCAAACAAATCTAATTCAGAGGGGGTTTTTGTTGGTTTTTGTTACTGTAAATAATCATCTAGCATCTGTGACTGCTGCCTTGTTCATGTCACTCATTTAAAATGATAAATTACTTTGCAGTATACTAAATAAATTACCTTGAACACTGAGAGACAAAGAGAGTAGAAATCAGTGAGTGGGAGCTGGATAAAGATATCCTTGAGACATTTACGTCAGGCAGATTTCAGAGAAAACTTGAAGTTGACTCATTCAGAAAACAATTTTGCTTATGATTTGTTTTACCTGGAGTATACCATACAGTCCTCTCAAACTTTATACAATTATTTCACCTCTATCTCGATAGGTTGGCAGTAAATCCATCCAATGTACATCTGTCCACTGACTGTAGGTAATGTTGTAACTTCAGTTCAGTGTGTCACTGGCTCGCCTCAAAAATATTTTAGGAGTCATACAGTGAGAACACATTGAACAGACAGTCCTCCAACAGTGGTACAGTGGTACCTAACTCTTCAATTTATTAACTAAAAATCAGATTCAGTGATCTGACATCACAGAGCCTTCAACGTCAGTACTACTATGTTTTAACTTTGCTCTTCAAAAAGGTTTATCTAGTTTTTCTACTCACAATAACCATTGCACATTGAGTAAACAGCACAAGTTCTGTTAATTCTTGTCCTTTTTGAAGGTACTACTGGTCACAAGCAAAGCTAGATGTTATGATTGGATAGTTTGATCGTAATTTATTGTGGTACCCTCATTTATAACTCTATGTTTAGGGTCAGCGTTCACTCTCTCGAAATAATTACTTTGTTGCTTCATAGTATCATAATTTCAGAACTATCTCGCAGTCTTTTGCCAAAAAGGTTGTTTAACAGTCTAACGTCACAATGTCCTAATGTCCTTTTCACATATTTTATGCAGGTATTTTCTAACATTTCTAAGTGTTTCAGTGCATTCCTCTTGTCTGAGAATATAAACAATCTTAAAAGTTTCCAAGTTACCAATTTGTCAGACTTTGCATGAATTCACTGTTTTGGATCCAAGACAAGCAGGATTTAAGAAGGCTTCTTGTCTGATGTGTTCCTCTTTCAAGTATACAATGACTGAGGCTGTTGTATAAAAGAATGAAGTGGATTTCTGTCTATCAGCACATTTGGTTTGTTTATTTTAATATTCATTATGTCTGTATGTTGCAAAGACTAAATAAGAGCTACAAAGATGAAGATATTTATCTCCTGGTGGCAATCTGTGATATTGCACATCGGATTTGTTTGAAGGCCTTATTATTGCTAAAATGTAAAAGGTTGGCAGTAATGTTTTTGCCTGAGTGTGTGTCTGTAGTGTCAGCAAAATATCTCATACACCACTGCACCGATTTTAATTAAACTTTCAGGAAGTAATCACTGGATCTGATTATCTTTTGGAGTCGACCCAGTTTAAAGTCAAAGTCAAAGTCAAATTTATTTATATAGCACTTTTCAACAACAGGGCAGTACAAAGTGCTCTACAACATGCGAACATAAAAATACAGAGTCATAAAACACACAACGATATCGAAAATATAGAGCTAAACATATATAAAACATGAGACACTAAATAAGACTAAGTCGTACTAAAGATAAACCAAAGATAAGTTGAGGAGAACCAAACTACGATATAACATAAACTAAACTAGAATTTAAAAACCTCAGCCGAACAGAAGCCATGAAAACACACACCCAATTTAAAGTTTAAAGTTGTTATCTAAAACAAGTCATACTAAAAATAAAATAAAAATAAAAATAAACTGAGGAAAACCAAACTAGCATATAATGAAAGTGATCATAAACTAGACTAGGATTTAAAAAACCTCAGTTAATGAGACCTGATAAAAGCTGAATTATAGATACCAAAGGCTAATTAAGGGTACCGATGGCCAGCTAAGACTTAAAAACATTTTAATAGTTTAATAAAAGGCCTACGTGGTAAAAACTAAGATAAGTAAAATAAAGGTACTGTTTAAGAAGAAATAATTAATGTTGAGCTAACATTTGGTGTGGTAGTGGCTGAGAGTCGTCCCCATCAGATACTGTGTACAAGATCTGTTTTTAAAACTTTGTCATGGACGGTGACAGCAAAATGCACTCAGATGCTAGTTTTTTCTATTTGCAGTTTATTAGGGCTACAAACCACTTTTTGTTGCTTTTTACACACACAGTACATTTGTACAGAATGAAAGCTATGTTCTCTGTTAACTATGTTAAAACAGGAAAACTCTAATCAAAAGATATATATTCAATGTTTTTGCAAATGTTTAAAGCTTTAGTTCATTGTCTACTCACATGAATAATTGTCTTTTGAAAATAAAATTTTATTTAAACAAACATTGTACTGTTGATGATGTGATAAAAATCGTTTGACTGACTTTTTTCTTCGCCTCTTGTTTGTTTTTGTTGTTTGTTTGTTTACATATTCTTTTTATTATTATGGTTAACTGAAAAAAATGTCTGACATATTAAGCTTTTTTTATTTTTTGCCAAAAGAAATTTAGTTTGTTTATGTTTCGTGAAGAGTGTTTAATTTTTGTGCAAAAATATATGACTATGACAATAAAATACAGGTAGAAAAAAAGACAAAAAAAGTAACTACTCTGTTTTTCTTCTGTTATTAGAACAATTTTATATAGTTTCTTTTTTTCAGATGACCTAAATTGTAAGCATATAAGTTAGTGATATATCTTATAATATGAAAAACAAACAAGATATCCTACCGGTGAAAATATTTGCTTCTCAAATAATTTACTTGTGTTTCAAAAAACTAACATCAGGTCCCCCTCTGTGGTAATGAAATGCAGTTTGGGGAATGTGTGGATTGTTTCTCTGTATTTTGAGATATTATGATCAGACACACACCCACACAAGCACACACAGATACACAAACAGGCAGAAAGAAAAAAAAGAAAAAGCTCAACAAACCAAACACATTTGCCGCGAGAAAAGAAACGCATGAGCACACAAACAACTGTTGTGTTTTTTCTCTGTAGTCACAGACTTCTTTCTGTTCTTCCAGCACAAACACTGTCACCATTTCAGCTCCGTGGACAAAATAAATTTTAAAAATGACTCAAAGTTCTAAATAAATTCTTGCAAAGAGGCTAAAATGGGTGGTTATTGTGTAAATGTCCCTTATGGGGCTCCTGACCTCTCACATAACGTCAGCAAGCTTCGGCTCCGATTTGTTTCTTTTCTAAAAATCCATTAAGCCCTCATGAATCTGTCCTGTTTGTGTTCTTCATATTTGCTCTGCCGAGACGTGATCGGAGGAGGGAGTGCGTGAGCCAACAGTTTGTTTGTTGATTGCACACATCCAGCAAAGCAAACGTCATGAAACTTAGTGGAGATGCTGAACGTTGGAAAAGAAACAAGCGTTTAAATTTTCATTTTCTGTGAGGCCGTAAGTTTGGAAACCAGCACCAGTCTTGGAGGAGGTGGTGAACGCTTCGAGTGCCCCTTCAGCTCTCATGTAGTCTGGGTGGGAGGAAACCCAATGCAAATCTGCCAAAGTGTAAAAACTGGCCAAGAAATAATAGATGCAGCAAAGATTTCAATTTCTCCACTCTTTTTTTTTTTTTTTGTATCGAGTTGAAGTAAAACAAAACTCCTGTTCTCTCCGGAGTTGATTGAATATAGTTTTATTCAGTCTGCTGAGTGTCTTATTAATGCACAGGTGGAACACCCCGGAGGAATCACAGAGGACATGACCGTATCTTACTGCAGATGAGAAAAGGGTGCAGAGAGAAAAGTTGCAATAAAACACAAGTGAATCCCTATGACACCATTTGCCAGACGGTTGCTTGATATACCTCAGTCTGGATATTAAAAATCTCAAATGAGCTATTCAGCTGACAACTTAATCCATTTAGAGTCCCAGAGCAAGCAGCAGGAGGCGGACTCAGGGTCAGCGTACACACAGAGCTCTGTCATTTCTCAGCTACAATAAGTTTATCGTTGGTAATCTGTCCCATAGACTTAAAGACTCAGACAAAACCAGCAGGGACGAAAATCTCCACATACAGCTTGACTTAAACAAAAAATAAAAGCACAGTGTGATAGGAGTACGCAAAATTCTTGAACTGCAAAGGGTAGAAAAAAAGTGTATATTTTAAAAAAACAAAGTGAATATTTTCATAAAGCGCAGTGCAAACTTGTCTATAGGGGGTTTTAGTGCCTCTGTGGTTAGGATCTGTAGAAAAATGGAGGAAGATGTGACTGGAATACAGATACTGTGTTTGAGGTTGTCATGAAAAAAAAAGGTTACGGCAGAAAAAAACCTGCATTTGTCAGGTAGCACTGGAACGAAGAGGACTCAGAACACAGACAACCGAAGCAAATGGAACTAAATAGGAACAACTTTAATAATAGAAAGCTGGCAGGGAAGCAAAACAAACTAATGATATGAAAACTAAAAGACGGGCACCTAACAGGAACACAGGGAGCGAGGAGGTGGAAGCAAAACAGTTTGATGGGACGAGCGTAACGTCCTGGGAGGGAGGATTACTGAGTGAGAGCAGCTGAGGCTGACGAGCTGATGAAGGACAGGCGTGAATGATTCTCTGAAGGCAGGGCTGGGCAGCGACACAGGGATAAAACACGTAAATGTACGAAAAACAAGAAAAAATCTCAAACACAAAACTGAAGTATAACAAATCACAGAAATATATTCAACCTACCAAAAAAACTAACTTTTTGGAATCAACTCGGTTTTTCTGTCAGCAAATTATCCCAGGAATCAATGAATGGATTTTAATGAAACTTTCAGACAGTAATCATCAGGTGTACATGCACGCAATTATTAACTTTTGTACCCAATAAAGATGGTTGCCACAGCCAGATGACCTTAGACAACAGAAAAATTGCTATAAGACTGTGGATATTTACACATACTGAGCTAAAATTTGCTTTAGTAGCAGCTGAGAGTCATTCATAACACATACTGCAAGCGCTACAAGTTATTGTACATAATGATTCCCCCGGAGGAGCTGGCTCAAGTGGCTGGGGAGAGGGAAGTCTGGGTCTCCCTGCTTAGGCTGCTACCCCCGCGACCCGACCCCGGATAAGCGGAAGAAGATGGATGGATGGATTCTACATAATGTTATTTTCGAGGTTGAGCTATAATACCGTTGTTTCCCTACATAAGATCATCTTAGTCTAAAACTCCTGCAGGAAAGGTGGTGGGAATGCTGGGTCTTTAATGTTCTTCGAGTAGTTATTATATTTAAGTGCCTTTATCCACAGCTCTTTAATCAAATTAATGTTGGGCAGCCTGGCCACATCCAGTTTATCATATAAAGCACATACTATGCTTTGGCAGGGTGATGTTAAGTTTGTATTAAGGCCTTTTGTGTGTGTTAAAGGTCAGAGTTGGGCATATTTTATGGCGGAAAGTTTTTGTCCTCCATAAAATATGCAGCTCCTGTACTGACAGAAACACCTTATTTTCAGTCCAGCCCTTTCTTCCGCTGCGTATCTCCATCACAGCACCAACTGTTGCTTAAAGCCTGTCCAACTGGGCCAACATCAAGCAAAGATCTGCTTTGATGCACTCTGCAGAGTTTGACATCGAGCTGACCAATACCGGCAGTCCAATTTTTAAAAAGACAAGAAGTAAACTGGATTGTTTGGAACACAAAGTAAGAAGAAGTGCGGCAGCAGTAATAATCTACTGTGTATGAGACGGTAATGTTTATAAAGTAACTAAGTGTTTAAACCTGTCCAAGTAAGAGCCAACTATGCTATGAATGAGATGGTTTTTAAAGGCTTGATTCAGAGTCAGATTAAAGATACTTTTAGATCAGGTCTGCAAGCATTTTTTGTCCCTTTTTTTAAGACAGACAGAGTGACAGACTGACAAATTTACATCAAAGTCAAAGCAAAACTTTGCACTCAAGTTTGTTTGTGCTTCCTCCGAACAGCAAACACCCCAAAAAACTCTGCAGTCATACAGCTGGTATTGTTAGCTTATGATGACTCATGTCTTGACAGAAGAATTTATAGTAAATTTATTGAAGCTTTCCAAAAAAAATACCAACTAAGACGGGTATAACTGTCTGTCTGCTGACTTCACATCAATGAGGGGGTGACAGAGAGACGAGATGGATGTAAAATCCTGGTCCTGCCTCGTGAGGAGAACCTGATCCCGTCTGCGCCTAGGACCAGGTCAATACTGCCATCTTCTGGGGAAAAGGTTGAGTCGTTTTTCTTCACTCTTCCTGTATCATACATTTATCATCTTCCCTACTCAGGCTCTGCAGATCTGCCCCTGAATGAAAGCTTGAACTCTGTGAAATATAAAACTTTAAGAATTGAAGTCCCAGCGTTCCCAGCAAGTTTAAGACTAAGTCTCGGCTACTAGCACACCAAATTCTAGGTCAGCCTCTGTAAAAATGCCTGAGTTGGAGACGATTTTGTGTTTTTCAAGTTTAGTTGACTGTGGCAGCCATTTTAAATTGGGTTGATTCTAAAAAATAATCTGCTGTAGATGTTCATCAAATGATTCCTCTGTGAAAGTTTCATTAAAACTCATCCAGTGATCACGAGATATTTTGCTAACAGACAAACAACAACTTGCTAACAGATAATCATTAGAAGCAGCACATAACTGGTGATGGCCTGGATGCTAAAAAAGCTAAAAATGCTTCAATTAGTGTTGATTTTCCACTTCCAAAAGTTCACAGTTTTTTTTTTACCTAATGAATGAAACAAAAATAAATCTCCATCTTGATAGAAATGAAACCCCTCTCCCTCTCCAACAGGTCTGGCAGCAGCAGATGAGCAACATATTGCTGAAGCATGTGTGGAGCAACAGGCAGAAAGCCCTCTGCACGGCTGCGGGGCCAACATCCCACTCCAGGGTTCCAGAGCTGACATAGCCATCTGTCAAAAATAAATAAATAAAACATCAACAATGTGGTCTAAACAGGCAATGATAGTATCTTTTAAAGCTTCCAGTATAATACAGATTAAAACTATTGGTACCACATTTTGAAATGAACGTGACAAACTTGGAAAGCTTTGCATTTTTTTAATTGAACACTGCCAAGAATGTTTTTGCCCTTACCTGTGTTTGTGTGTTCAAGACAGGACAAGACAGATTTTAGTGAAACTCTTGGAAAATAAACACTGGAGGTACATCTACAACTTATTAACTTTTGGAGTCAAACCAATTCAAGATGGCCACCACAGCTAATCAACATTAGCCAATACAAAAATGACTATAACTCAGTCAGTTTGACAGATATTGAGCTAAACTTTGATGTGGTAGTAGCTGAAAGTCATCTTCAACATATAGCGAGTTTTAACAGATCTCGGGTTACCTCACAACATTTCACGAGATTCTTGTAAATAATTATGTCATTTTCAAAATTTGACTGTGAGGTTCACCAAACCAGCTATAACTCCATCTCATTTCATTCAAAAGGAACTTAGCATAAAAGGCAGTGGTGATATGCATTCTTTCAAGACATCCTAGGCCTTTATTTATTTAATATCTTTACGTTCTAGTGTCACAGAATACTTGTAAAAAACATCTTAAAAATAAAAAAAATTACCTAAATTTACTTTTTCTGAAACTTTCAGTTGAAAAATGCTTATTTGTGAGCCTCAAAGAACTGCTTCAGTTTCAGCAATTGAAGCTTTTTATATGTTTATCTTGTAAATGTTTTTAAATCGGTCAGTGAAAATTCTTATTTCCATTGTGGTTCACTGCATGATCAAATGACAAAAGTGGAATAAAAACATAAAGCAGAAAAATTATGTACAATAAATACATAAAAACAGATGATAATGTAAACAGCTATAACAATTACTGTAATCATAAAAATTAATATGTAAAGAATTGTAAATTATCTCTCTCTCTCTCCCCCCCCCTCTAACAGGTAAATTTTAGGTTCACGCTCAAAATGGTCACTTTTATTATAAAAGTTCAGAAAGGAAGTATTGTTATGTTAAAACTACTTGATGAAAGTTGGATGCAGTTTCCAGTGTGACAAAATCTCACTACGTCTTATTCAATTTTATTTAGACGAATTATCATCAAATTTATAAAGTGGCAACCACTAGTTTGGACTTATTGTAGTTTGGAAAGTAATTAAGTGAATCTATATATTTGTGTCAAATTATGTTTAAAGTCTTTTAACTTTAACTTTGTTACTGCAGTCCCCATGTTGTCCACGGGAGGGCAGCAAAGACTTCATTAAGATTCACCTTTAATATCTGAAAAATCATTTATTTCAAGACAAATCATGTCACTGCCCATTGTTTTGCTCTAGACTTTTAGCTGCAGATATTTCAATGAATTCTTTTTATCTGGAATTAACATTGTGGCTATCTGAAACAAAATTTGTAGAAGGAGAAAGTTTAATTTAAAATATCTACAAAAGTCATATATATGTATATATTTCGTACCTGCACTCTGTCAAATATCCATGTGCATATAATTCTTGCTAGTCATTATGCCAATTACTAAAATTGCTCTTTAACTGGTCATAAAATGAATACTGGATATTTCAAATGACTTTTAGTTTAAAAAAAAATTGGGAAAAAATGATCTCCTAAATCTCCTAAATCAAAATGATTTAGGAGATTTGTAGACTAGTGTTTCATGTTGGATATTTAAAATAAAACCTACGAGTCAGTAAAAATTGGGTCGTAGATGTCTTAATGTGATTTTAAACATTAGGAGTGCTGTTTTAGATCTTCACTAAAATATATTAAGGAAGAATGTATTTGTGAATATTTGAAACTGAAAGCTTAATACATTTGATTGAAAAACTGAAAAAAAAAACTGTCCTGAGAAGAAGGATGTTTAACATGGTGGTCCTGAATAGAAAAACAGGTTGTTGTGGAAAGCTGAAATTACCAGAGTCGCCTATGGGAATCTACTTCTGCTACGATTTAAGCAGATAAAATGGCATGTTAAGACGTCCGGTTGCGACTTTCAAAATAAGAATGTCATGTTATGATCGCGTGTTTCTCATATCAAATTTCTGTGAAGGCTGCAGACCGCCCTAACATCTCAGTTAGATTTTAGTATTACTTATTGTTGCTGTCCTAGTTTCGTATACCATCTTTATTTCCTTTAAACGTTAAATAGGAGAAAACGGAAGGTCCGCTTAATGACGTATTTTGTATGCGACAGAAGGAGGGCGGTTTGAAAGCAAAGAGGCAACTTGCCTTAACATTTGGAAGATAAGAGGACAAATGTGCGACGAAGAGACTAAAACATCTCCAGGCTGTCATTAAGAAACATCATACACAAGCTGGGAAGGATAAAGGCTTCAGTATTTTTGCTTTTTTATGTCAGAATAACTAAATATGGTGGTTAGCTTGCTAGCTGCCGGTGGTCTCCAGCGTCTGTTTTGACAGCGAGCTGCCTTTAACAAGTTTTCTCATTGACTGCAAACCGAGTGAAGATGGCGAGTGTGCATGAAAGTCTGTACTTTAACCCCATGATGACGAACGGGGTGGTCCACGCAAACGTGTTCGGCATTAAAGACTGGGTGACTCCGTATAAAATCTCCGTGCTGGCGCTGCTGTATGAGATGACCGCAACCAAGACCCCTCTGCCGGAGAGAAGGCGGCTCAACAAGCTCATCCTGCCCCTCCAGCAGGTCTGCCTTTGTTTTATTACCACTCTGCTTTCATCCCGTGGACGCAGGTGATGTTTACTTTGTTTTCATTGGGGTGTTTCAGGGTCCAGACCTGACTCTTGGCCAGTTCCTGAAGATTGTGGAGGAGTGCTGTCCTCAGACTGCAGACGCTGTGAAACTCAGGTCTGCTGCCTCAGTTTTACTCTTCTTCTGTGGTTCATTGTCTCAGCAAAGTGCAAACTCAGAGAGCAATATTTGGTTTAACCTAGATCTAATCTAGCATTATCTGTTGTGTGAAGAAACACAGGTCATTTTAAATTTGATCCCAGCAGCACATTTCTACAAATCAAGACAGTGAACAGTGAAAGGTCCACCTCTGTTATCTCCTCTGTTAGCAGCTTTTAATGACCCCCTTCTGTTGACCCGAGATTTGAGTCTGAATCATTTTTTCTGTTAAGTCATCACCTCATGTTCAACCCTGGCTGCTAGGAGAAAAAAGTGGCTATAATATTGTATTTATTTTTGTTTGATCGGTGTCTTCAGAGACTCATGTGGGAACTTTGGCTGAGCATCATGCACCACCATATGATCTATTTCGTCCTTATTCTAAAGGAAGAAGTGTTTATTATATATTAATGGAATAATATACGCCAATTTGACACATCACAGGAACGTTTTCCACCTGTCACTCAGAGCAAAGTATCTACAGAGTGGCTAACTTTGCCTCATCTTTCAAAACTGCAACTTAGCCCAGAAAGTTTAGTTGCAAGATGTTTCCTGTTTTATTGTAGCCTCTTCTTCCCAATGTTGTTTGAACTTGAAGATGGCTTCAAAATGAAAATGGCCATTTTTTAAAAAGAAAGAAATATTATTAATAATAATAATTGTTATTTTTAACTTAATAGAGGTTTACAGGATTTACCACTCACAGCAGTCTCTGTTTATTTTATTTTACACAACACTTTATATTTAAAGTTGGGACTCTGTGTAAAAATTGCCATAAATAACAAACATGTTTGTTACTTATGCTGAACATGCTACAGCATAACATAGTTGATCTATACACACTAAAAATACTATTATTGAGTACTATATCATTTTAAAGTAAAACTAAGGTAATAAGTAAAGTCTGAAAAATGTAAGTTTTTTTTGCAAATCTAAAGGAAAAAATAAAATGTTCCTGGAATTAAAAACTGTACTTTTTGGTTTTCACATAAAATACATTCCTGTATCCTCACTAACCAACTTTAATCTTTTTTTAAATTTATTTAAACAAATCTAGAAACTTAAAGTTCTAAATAATGTCTTTATGCCACCCTTCTTTTTTAATTCACAATTTTTAATGCTTTTAGACCTGCTGTTTTGCTACTGAAGACACTGAAAATACAGTACTTTTTACTTGTCCTCATCAGGTGTTATTCCATATAAGAAACAAATCTGCTTTATTGAAATTGTATAATTTAAAGATTTACCATCAAAAACATAACTAAAACCCTAATCTTGCTGTCAGACTCTACTGGACTAACAAGACTGCACACCAACTGATGGCCATCAGAGCGACAGTCTGTCAGTGCTGATGGAGCTCAGTCTGAATTCATTTGTCTGTCCTGGCTGACTGAAGGCTGAGCTCCTGATGGTTTCTGTCATGGGTTTTGAAGAAGATACAGACTTTCTGACTTTGCTTTTCTGTGGTTATGTATTGTATTTTAGAAACCTTTCTAACTTTCCGGATGCAGTGTTGTGTAGCGTGTTAATGGAGGCGTATTTGTATTTAAGGTTACATGAAATGGCAGATGGAGAGCTGAAAGACATGGAGTATTTCTTTTCCACTCTCCCCACTCCCTTCACTGCGTTTGATTCTGAGGCTTATAAAACCAGTGTTGTGGGTGAGTAAGCTGACACAGTGGAGGTCTGATTGGAAGCTTTTTTTTTTTGTGACTTTCCTCAGAAACTCTGGTGTTACTCTGTGTTCTGCCTGCTTTGTAGGTCTTTTTATGAGACACATGCTGCTGGCGTACAACAAGCTGTCTTTCAGTCAAGTTTACAAGCTCTACAAGTCCCTGCAGCAGTACTACCACAGCCACTACGCCAAGCCCACAGACGGGCAGGTGGGGCTGCCAGTGCTGGTCGCAGACGACTCGGATATGGACCTCACCAGCACCGAGGACACTGTAGGGGACAGAATGGACAAAGAAGAGCTGGACGTCCCATTGCACGAGTCAGAGCTTCGGTTAGTGGTGCTGTTCTTTGCTTGTTTTATTTTTAAAAGACAAAATGCAGCAAACTACTTTGTAAATTTAATGCTGACTTTCAAACCTAAAATCAAAACCATAACTGTTTCCCTGATGAATATTAACAGCAGATTTTTATGTGTTTGTTTTAGGAGTGACAATACTCAGAGCAGAGGTCCTCTGTCTCAAAAACAGGCTGAATACTTTCTTGCAAGACAGGTGAGTTTTGATAAATATGGCCTGAACTAAATCAATTATGAGTCATTTTGTTCAGATAAGTTGATTTCCTGCCCGAACTGTCAAACCTAGATGCTCTGTTGTAGCACGAAAGGCCTCTGACAGACGTTACCACTGTCTTTCCGTAGGCGTATCTTCTGAAGAACGACGAGAACAAAGCCCTGAAGCCTGCAGCGCTGCAGGAGGAGCTCAACAACATGCTGAAGTTCAACCCAGATTTTGCAGAAGCGGTGAGGTCCATCTACGTAACGCTTAGCAAATAAACCTGAGTGATTTCCGGCTGCTTCAACAGCTCCCTGGCTCTCCTCTCTGTTTGCAGCACTACCTGAACTACCTGAACAGCATGAGAGTCCAGGACATCTTCCTCTCAGCCCACAGCCTCCTGCATTACTTTGACCGCCTCATCTTGTCCGGCAACGAGGGAAAGAGCAACGGAGATGAAGGCTACGGTCGAAGTCTCCGCTACGCCGCTCTCAACCTGGCGAGCCTGCACTGTCGCTTTGGCCACTAGTAAGTTTAAAAGCTGGAGGAGTGTGACGAGTTTTCAAGGAGAGAATAAACCATGTTTTCTCTTCCTTTAGTCAGCAGGCTGATCTGGCTCTGCAGGAGGCTATCCGGATCGCCCAGGAGTCCAATGATCATGTTTGCTTGCAGCACTGTCTGGTAAAACAACATATGCTTCTTTTTTTTGTTGCTTTATTAGATTTCAGTAAAGTTACCCCGAAGGGTTGTGAATTAAAGCCAAGCGTTCTCTGTCAGAGTTGGCTCTACACACTGGAACAGATGAAGGGATCCGACAGCACCGTGCTAACTGAGGACTCGGTGAAAATGGCCGCTCATTTCTGCCTGCCGGTGAGTTGGACGGGAGCTCTCAGAAGACTGAGACTTTGGTTTATTGTTTCAACACTTTCACACAAACTGAAAACATCTGGATCTGCTCAGGTGGTGAACGAGCATCCCAAGTTTTACACCCTTTCGGGTTTTTTTACATTTTGTTGTTTTTCCAAACTTATAAAATCTTTCTTATTAGCATGTAGGGAGTCCTAAAGAACAGTTTTTGTTATGTTTTTTTATATTTATTAAAAACAACAGTCTTAAATATCTCATTAACACAAGTATTCAGATACAGGCTTCCTGCCTCTGTGTGAAAACCTTGATACTCAAACAACCTGCAGAGCTGGTCTGGACCCCTTGTGTCCCGCATATGTTTGGCAGTCTGAACAGGAATCTGTCTCGTTCGTAGACGTGAGACATCCTGCTGAACGAGGAGACACCACGCAGGCAGCTGAGCGGATGTCCTGGGGTTTAAAAGAAGTCTGCTCAGCTGCGGCTGATTAAAGTAATTAAATGGCATTGCTTTGGGAATATTTTCAAAATACTGCATTTAGTTTTTGTTTTTTTTAGTTTTAATGAACTGTTTATTAGAATCCTTTGTGAAAAGGTCTGTTTTGTTGGGATTTTCTTAATGAAAGAGGATTACAGGATGTTGTAAGGGTGAGTTTATCTGATTTAGTGTTTGTGGTTTAGAGTTGTTTGACAGCGGCTGTGGTTCACCGTCAGCTGTAATGTACCAGTGGGGCAAAAAAATAAAGTTTCAGCAAACTGGATAAATTTGGCTCCCTTGGATAGAGCTTGAAAATATCTTCAATTTGACACCAAGCTCATCCTGATAGGACAGCTACAAACTACAGGAGTTATAACAGTTATGCAGTTTTTAAGATTTTAAAAGAAGCACATTTAGCTCGCTCTAGACAACCATCTGCTCTCCTATAAAGTCTTTTGAAAGTTACAGTGAATGTGTAAAAGATCATAACGAACCACTTATTGAGTGAATAAACTAACTTTTTACTTCACTTATGCAAAATCGTCAGGAGTTTATCTCTGGTGCTCTCGTAGCGATGATCGCAGGTAGACTCCCGCTCGCCCATATAATGTGCTGTCAGTCACAGAACAACAGCACTATGTCTCGTTAGATTCACCTAATTAAACCCAGGGCTGATGTTTCGTTCACAGTGAGGCTGTAAAACAGCTGTCAGAGCACCATGTTTCACTGTGGTGAATGGTTTTAGCTCTGAGCTCTGCAAAGGTACTAATCATTGTGGCTCCTTTATTTCTTTTATATGTTGCGTCTGTGAGGTAATTATTTATTAGGAGATAACGCAACAAAAAAGCGACTCAAATGGCTCTGCTGTGTTATTGTTGAAATAATAATATAGTTCAGACGTTTAAATGAGTTGTTACAGAATCATCATCAGGCCCACTGATGTCCTGATTCGAAAGTTCCTAACATCCGATCGCAGAACGTTTTCGGGTATCCCGAATGTGAGCAGAGGCCTCAGAGCGGATCGCCTGCAGTCACATCACTCAGAACGGATTCAAAACGCTTTTGTAAAACCAAATGTGAACCGGCCCCGTCTGATTTTACCTTTGTTGTTTTCTACAAAATGAACTTTATTAGTCTTTACCTGAATAATTTTAGCGTAGTATCTGTGTTATTGGTACATGTGCCGTGGGTTGATTTTTGTGTATCAGCTTGAAAACCCAGTCACCAGTTTGAAGAACTGCAGCACAGGATTGTGTCATGGCACAGAACTGAGAACGGTTGTTTTAAGATGAGTCTCTAAATGGTTTGAAAATGTAGTTAGCAGTTTATTGTCATTAAGTCGCAAATATTAGGGAAATTCTAATCATTCAGTGATGCTGTAGACTGCTTGCAATATCGTATGAGATCACACATAACATCATTTACAAGGTTTGACCAAAACAGCTTTAACTCTGTTCTTTCTCATCATAAGATGAGTTGATTTAACACTCTGGCATAAAACACTGTGGGTGATATCCATTCCTTCGAGGAATGCTTGGCCTTTAAGTGCTGAAGGTTGGGCTTTATTATAGTATTTGTTTAGGCTTATAAAAATTGCCACCACAGGTTTTGAACAGATAAACGCTCTTCCTGTTCCTGCAGAACCCACGCGTTCAGCTGCAGTTAGATGAGGATAAATAATCTGGAAGGAGCTTTGTTGTTGTTATTTTGCAGCATTACGCCTCCACACCAGCTGTGGTTGGAGGTACAATGTTTTCAGCTCGTCTGTATGTTTGTATCCACCTGGGAACTGATCTGTGAACTAATATAGGATTTACTTTTTTTTTTTTTCAAACTGTACTAATGATGAATTGGACTTCTGGATGAACTCAGAATAATTTCACTCTTTGCCTCGTAAATCATAGGAATATACTGTAGGTAATTATAAGATGAAAATGTTTTCCATCTTAATGTTTGTTTTGAAGATGAGAACAATGAACTGACTTGTGAAATTGAGCTAAAGCTTTTATAAATATTTGAGAGACAAAGGTGTGGTTCCACATATGTTTGTACTGTAAACAGTCAGTCTATGACTGTTTTAGTTTATTAGTTGTCAGTGAAGTGATGTTGTTTTTCCGTTGTAGTACTTGGCGTCTCTGGGCATCCAGTCGTTGGTCCAGCAGGGGGCGACGCAGGGTAAGACTGCACACAAACTGATGGACGCGCTGAAAGACACGGACATCCTGCACTGGAAGCAGAGCCTGTCGGAGCTGATCGAGATCAGCCTGGCTCAGACTACGTCCATATGGAGGATGTATGGGAAGAGGTCAGGCTCTCCACCTCGCCACCGTGACACACACTTGTCAGTTTGGCTCAGTGTTGACCGCATACGGACACACAAGCTCTTCCCCACTCATCTCACATCAAATCAGACTGAGAAGTTTCACGCGTGGATAAGCATGTTTGACAGCTGAACGTCCTCTGCACACTTCAGATGTCTCACAGCACAGAAATGGGAACGTGTTTTTGTTTTTAATGTGGCCTCTCTTGTTTCATGCAGCACCATGGCTCTGCAGCAGGCCCAGCTGCTTCTCAACATGAGCAGTCTGGAGCCGGTCAACTTCGGGGTCCATCAGAACAACACAGAGGCCTTCGCCGTGGCGCTGTGCCACCTGGCCGAGCTGCACGCCGAGCAGGTAACACATCTGATCTCATTTTGTGCGTCTGTTTTCTGTCCTGCTGTTGGTCACTCACTGGGAAGGTTCGTTATCTTCCCAGTGAGTGTATTTGGGTAATGAGCATTAAATCAAGCTGGCCTTTCAGCTCCTGGGTGGAGGGACTCATTGTACCTTTTTGTTTCTGTTGCAGGGCCTGTATGGTGCCACATCAGAGATTTTCCAGCATCTGAAAGAGCAGTTTCCTCCTCACACACAGCATGCGAAGGTGTGTTTCCCTCTCATCTATGTGACATGCTGACAGTCTGCATAAACTACTGAGAAAAAAAAAAAAGAAGCAAGACTTTCAAGTTTTCAGGGTGACAGGCTGGTCAAAGCTAGGTAGAATTCCTCTGTGGATTTTATAACATTTGTATTTGAAGTTGCACAACAAATAAAGTTTTCTGATCTATTTTTAAAAGGTTTTATTGAAGATGAGGTGTTGTTTGTTTTGGAAATGTTTTCCTTTTGGTTGATTTTGAGTAAATATGTTGTTTCATCAGTGACTTAAAGGTGTCATTATAGAATTATGTACTAATCTGGAGTATTTTCTTCTAGGAGTAAAAGTAATGCTCTCTTTTGTTCATATTATTCTACTGTTTAGCTCTGGATGTTATGCGATTTGAAAATCCAGTTTGAAAGACACATGAACGAAAGGAAATACCATTTGGCAGAGCCGCTGGTGAAAGCTATCTCTGCCCTAAACAAAACAGAAGGGCTTTACAGGTAACACCAAACCTCAGTTCTCTGAGCAGTTACCGTCTCATCCGAGTGTAATCTGTGCCGCAGCAGTGACGGTGTGTCTTATGACAGGAAAGCTCAAGTTCTGAAGGCGCTCGGCCGCAGCACTGAGGCGTACAACATCTTGCAGCGTCTGCAGGTTCACTGTGAGAAGACGAAATGCACGGAGATAATCATCAGGTTACTTTCTCTTATTTTTGGATGTCTGTCTGTTTTGCTGCTTGTTTCTGGATTTGTAAAGGAGAGAAAAAACAACTAAGCTCTGTCTGTTTTTCAATTTGAAACCAACTTTGCTGTTATAATCTATTTTCTAATCTTATAGTTGGTTTAAGACGTTTTTTATCTGTTGTCTACATCCGATCCACTTTATGTGTCGTTCAGAGTGATGCTGTCCACCTCTGAGCTGCACTGGGAGTCGTCCGGCTTCTCCACGGCTCTTCCTCTTCTCCTGCAGGCTCTGACTCTGGCCAGACAGCACCACCTGCAGTCCCTGGTCTCAGAATCCATCCTTCATCTGGCTTTCACTCAGGTGAGCCACAACGACAACAAAAACAGGCTTCATTTCTGAGCAGACAGTGTCTTATCAGCAGTAGACGGCAGTCATTTCAGTTTAAAAAATTTCCATAGAGTTAAAAATAGAGAGGGAGCACTCGTCACGTGCTCAGTGGACAATCGCCACCATTATCAAACCAGGAACCAGTTGTCTTGTTATAGCAGCATCTCTAGGTCATGTTTATGTTATAACTGCACCAATAAACATTTTCTGGCTTTGCTTTTTATACAAGAAATGTATAACGTGGCTGTCTTAATCAACTGCTGTTGCATGTCTAATCAATAATTTACTTATAGAATTAAAGTGCACAAATCCTGATTTCCCTGAAGCTTCAGCTCCTTCCAAGCTGGATCCTACAACATATTGGGTTTTTTAATTATCTAGCATGTTTTACTTTTACACTAGTATTACTATATTTTATAAAGACAGGATGTTACAGACCTGTAAGTTGACAATCCATCTGTCCAATACACATTCTCCTAACTTCTTGCTCTACGCTGCCTTGTTCAGCTTTCATCGGGTTCATTTCATGTAGCTGACAGGATTTTACACCAGTGTGTTGAATTTTAGGAAGCTCTAGTCCTAAACATCATTATACATCATTTCAAAGATGGCATGTCTTCTTATTGATGCACAGGTTTGTTGACATTGCTCACGTTTTGGCAGCCATTTTGGATCCTCCATGACATCACATATTCTAATTAGACAATTAGTGGGAGTTCTCTCTCTGTTTTTAGCGTTATGAAAATTTCTCAAACTCAGACTTTCCTCACAGTTCAATCGAACAATATATATATATACATATATATATAGATACTGACTCATAAACACTCTACATAACCCCAATTACAAAAAAAAAAAAATCTGTTTAAAAAATGTTACAATACCATGTATATCCACATCACTTCATGCAGGTTTGGAGGTATTAATACGAACTAAAATCAGACGTTGATCGGGAGGAATTTAACTTTTACATTTAATATTCACAAATTTTTGTTCTTTTAAATCAAGCTGTTTTCTTGAATGCAGGAGGATGTGGATCTTATTCATTTATACAGTTTCAGTTGTTCTGTTTTTTTGTTAAACTGAAAGGGTAATCTATGCATTTCTAAGGTGTCTGTATTTCTGCTGTCAGCTATAAATTCTGATGTCATTTGTGAGCATTATAATTTTTTTGAACCCGTGGCCATACAGAAAAGTTTTATTGAGTGTCCTGCTTTGTTTCTTTCTCTTTCTCTAGCTGATGCTGGGGGTTCCTGAGCGGGCTCTGAGTGTTCTTCATGAAGCCATGGAGCCTGTTCTGGCCCACGGAGCTGTCGTAGACAAAGGGCGCACCATGCTGCTGGCTGCTCGCTGTCAGCTGGCTGTGGCTGGGTTCAGGCCAAACGGACAAGGTCAACCAGGTAATATCACCCCCCATAGACTCCACTCCATACCAGAATCCATCTGCCAACATGTTATGTGGTTGTTCATTTACATGGACACTCTTCTTTATGTGTCCTGGCAGATTTGCGTTTGGCAGCTTTGGCTGTTGACACACTAAATGAGGCTGCAGTGTATTTTACCAAGTTGAACTGTAAAGAGCGGCTGCGGGACGTCCACTACCTGCAGGCTCAGCTCCACCGCTCCCTGGGACAAACCCTGCAGAGCAACAAAAGTGCTATGCTCTTCCGGCTTCTGGACCAGGAGCTGCAGTCTCCAGCACCGCCTGTTTCCATGCAACTCTGACAATACTCTCTTTTTACAACAACAAACTCAATGTTTTAGCTCACAAAAAGACATTTATTCTAACTGCTGTGTTAAGTTCCTTCAACTCACCACTAGATGGCAGCAAAGTTTTGTCTTGATTTTATTTTTTGATATTTTTAAGAAAATTTAGTTTTGGAACTTTCATCACACAGTACTGTGATAATTGAACAAAACAAAAATAAGCAGCCATGAATAAAGATGAGTTTCCAGTCGATCAAGAATGTATCCATCATGTTTTTTCTTGTGGTTCGGTGCAGGTTTAAGTGAAGGCGCTAATTATAACGAGGGTTTTTGTTGCTTCACATTAGCGGCACCGCATGAATGCCTGCTAACTCTACAAAAAGTTGTGAATGTTTATCAGTAGCTGTCATGGCTACACTGACTTCCCCACAGCTTTTTGATAAATGAGAGTAATATCACCATTAGCTACAAGATAAATGTGTTTCAGGAGCCTGGATGATCCTTGTTTCACCCTGAGAATACTGATGAAGCTGGAACCAAGAGGAGGAAACCATGGACACGTTATTCCTGTGACAAGATACCATATCTGTGTTAAACTGAACACCTGACACCGTTTGTTAGAAAGCAGGTTGACAAACGGTTGCATTTGTGTGTCCTGCCTGAGCTTTAATTCATCACTAGATGAACTCATTTCAGGAACATTTCTGTCCGGTTTCACTATGCTTAAAATTAGATATACTGGGTGTTTAGAGGAATAATTACAATAAAGAAAAAAAATTACAGGAATATTTGTGGTTTTAAAGATATTTTAATGCGTGTTTTTCATTTCCTTTATGCTCATGTCAGAGTTTAATCATTTCTGAAATAATTTCTCTCTTTAAGCTCCATGTCTTCTTAAGCTCTTCTGTCAACGCAGTTTCCAAACCATGTTTGTCTTCCTGTTTTTCCAGTAGATAAACAAATTCATTGCAGGAGTATCCTTTCTAGAAAAAGGTTTTGTTTACTATGCAAATACCAGCGAGTTATGAAACAGAGCTCATTTTCACAACAGGCTTTTTGATTATAATGTTGCTTCTGGCATGTTGCCATCATGTGCATGTATTTGCATGTTTAGCAGATTTACAACTACCTGTGGGCTTCGTGTGCGGAGTGGTTTACAGCAGTGAAGGTGTGTGTGTGTTCATGTTGATATTAAATTATCTGACGTTAATTTTTTATTATTTTTTTGCCAGACAAAATTTCTCAGAACGGTACCCTGATACAACGTGACTCAGTCCTCTAACTCTGAATTTATTTAAAGTAGTATATTTTTAAAAAAATAAACCCAACATCATACTTTTACACTCCTTTTCGAAGCACATCAGCAGTTTTTATGGAAAAATTGTGTTATAAACATAAGTGTTTGAAGAAGAAAAGAGCTAAGAAATTTTTTTATGACTTTGAAAAAAAATTGCTCAATTAAAAGTCCTTTCTACAGTGGATGAAACATTATTGTTACTCTTCAGATATTCACTGATCATGACTTAAAACCACTAAAACATAAAATGTGTTTTTCTCTGTGTGTGTTTTGGTGCTGAAATGATAAATTTGTTTATGGGGCTTCTCTGTCACTGAATCAGTGGAACTAATGAATCTTTTTAGTCATTAATTAAAGGCTCATTAGTGCCACGTCTGTAGAGCTGGCTCTGATGGCCACTCAGTCCACCTGGGGTCTAACGTATCTCCGCAGCTTCTCCACATTATCAGCAGGGATCAGTGATCAAATAGTCATCGTTTTGCCACCTGTCACAGAAAGCCTTTATTGACCCTTTATCTGTTTCCACGTGTTTTCACTTGCAGGTCGCTTTAGATTACAGAAACTGATAAATGATAAAATGCCGATGTCTCCACAAACAATGTGTTCTGTTGACTTTTGTTATCTCTACATCTTTTGTGTCACTGCGAGGTTAACAGTTTTTTTTCGTCTAGTGTGAAAAATCACAACAGCAGTTATGTGAAATGCGTTAAAATACAACATTTGTTGCTCCTTTTCCCCCACAGTACAGTTAACATTGACTTTTCATACAACATTTTATCAGGTTAAATATTTTTTTTACCAAACAGCTGTAGCACTTGTTACTCTCAGCCTGCAATTAATGTTATCACAAAAATCTTTATAACTGGGGAAAAAAATTGCAGCGCAAACTTGTTTCACAGCTATTCTCTTTCAGTGAATTTATAAGGTGGCAATATAATTTTAACTCCTATTTACTACATGTATTTAACAGCCTTAGTTAATTTTAGGATAAGAAGATGAAACAAGCTTGTTGCAAGAGCACATCACTGATTAAAAAGTGTTTACTTTACGATGCCTTCAGGGTTTTTACGTCATGAAAAACATGTCACTTTTCAGATGGCTCAAAAGCAAAACAAGGATCTACTTTGTTGCAGATCCTTGTAATGAATCATTCAAGGATTTAGTGAAACTAAATCCTTGAATGATTCAGTGGTTCAAAAAAGCAGACCAGAAAAGAAGTCAAAAATATTAAAAACAGATTTCAGCATTCTTTTCTCTCCAATTTAATCATGTTCTAACTTCAGACCTATGACATGTTCCTCTAGGCAAAATTGGGGAAGTTCTTTTCAGCTTCTCTGAAGCTCTTAGTAATAATATGCAGTTGAATGATTAAAGTATTTTTACATGACTACTGAATTACGTGTAACACAGTCCTGACTTGTTCTTTCTGTACGTTCATGCTTCACCTGCTGTTTATACACTGATATTTTTGTTATTTACTGAATGACGTCTTATTTAACCAGTATACCAGAAGGGCTAGTATTTCTAGTTTGACATTTGAACATTTTGCTCCTTATATACATGAACATTTAGTGAAACATGATCTTTCCTGCAGAATGTCTTGTGAAACATTTTTGTATCTCTGGATTTTTACTTAAAGATCTAAACACATCTCAAAGCCAGGCATAAAGTCAAACAAACACATGCTTTGAGTACTGTTAAACTTTTGATTAAATGTTCCAGTACTGATGTTATGGTTGTTGTTTTTTTTTAATCCTGAAAATATATTACCCTCACTGACCAATAAAAGCTAAGCCCCAAAAAGAACTGGTCCATAATGGACATAATTTGGTACACATAATGATTAGCGATGGGTGTGTAAGTGGTTTGATTTGCAAGCAGGGTTCATGTCTTGAACGAGCACAAGTGGTGGCATTTCAAGTGGAGCTATTGTGTTATCAGGTAGTTGCTGGACCATCTGACAGTCTAACACTCTGAGCCGCATTAGACAGCATTACCAGCACTTGACAGAGTTTGATTGGGTTTGCATGAGGCCAGGTTGTTGCATCTGTAACACTATTTAAAGTGTAAAAGGACTAGATGGAAGAAAATCAGAAGACTAGAATTCGTTTACTGGAGCCGTTGTCAGTAATCAATAGAACAACACAAAATAACTGTTTTGTTTTCAATACCATGTATTAGACAAAATTAAAGTAAACAATACAAAACAGCCATACATCAAATCCAAAATAAATACAAAAACAAATATATACACAGTACTGCAGCAATCCTTCATTTGTTTGTGCCCAATTGGTCTTAAATTCCCCGCTGGTCAGTCCAAAGTCTGACCAACACACATTCAGAAATCCATGGTTGGGTTATCCAGATATTTAAGTTGAAAATGTCCCAGCGCAAGTTGTTTTGGATGAAGAGGTGGATAATAGAGTATGTGCCTGAATGATGAGATGGAGGGGGGAAATGATACAGACCAGACCAGTAGGGAGTGATTCTTAAAGTTCTCCTGGCTCCAGCCAGTTTTCAGAAGCTCGCCATCTTATTCCCTACAAAAGGGATCACCTGGCCTGTATTAACATAAACAGGACCAATAAATTTCCAGCCGGCTAGTTAACTTCAATTTCACACAGAACTAAATGCAATATCTAATCTGTCAGACCAAATAAAACATTTATCTCATTATCTTAAAGTTAGATTACAACAATTAATGATCACAATTAACATTTGCTGCCACCCACATACTAAACAACAAACATTGTGCTCTCTACTCACCAATTCCAATAATAGATGAGAGTATGGCAGCTCCAAGGCTCCAAACTCACTGGATTTCTTGGATCTACATGATTTTTATATTATAAGGTTAAACAGTGCATTACAACAGAGATAAACTGATTGTTTGAGAACACTAACCTGTAGCTCCTTTGTCTCCAGCTCTGCCCCTCACATCTGACTAGGGAAAGCTGGAGCAAGCTTAAATAATTGCCTCAGGTGTGTCAATTGGCTGCATGCCCTTTGTGACTGACTGTCACTCTAACCAATGGGGCAGTAAGGCGGGACTAAGGGCAGTTTTTTCCACCCTGGATTACACATCCTACAATGGCCTGGCATGCAGAACGTACAGATGTCCCAGTGGCCCAGTGTTGGAACCAATCGGTATGTGAGGACACTGACCCACATGGTCCCAATTTCCCAAGACAAACCGTAGTCTGTAAATAATAAATAGACCTTGGACCAGAACAAGACCAGCTTTCCGCTAAGCTGGTTCTCAAGTAAAAGTAAAGTTAATTATGTAAAAATCTGCTTAAGTAAAAAGTAATAACAGTAATGCTAGTAAATGTAATTTACAAATTTCCACCTTGGATTAATATATTATTGTACTGTTACAGAACCCCATGACATCTGCACCTACCATCTGAACACAGCTACTGGACTCATCCCACACCGTGTCTCCACAGCTAGCATCAGCCAGACTACAGGTTTGCTATTTTAAGAGTAGGCTGCTATTAACACCAGTACAGAAAAGGTTGTGTTTGGCATGGTAATGTTACCGCAAGGCATGGACTGATGATGAGTGATGTCATATCATGAATATTAATAAGGCTGCATTATTACGAACAGCCATCGTGTCATCCACATATGGCGTCACCAAGGAGAAAAGATCAATCCCTCCAAAGTTGTGCAGAGACACACCAGTGTTACTCCTGACACCATGATGTAAGGATGACCTCAGGTGACTTCTGGTATTGATTTGGAGGACCCTGATGGCACAGAGCTACATCAGGGACATCCGGACATGTCTTACCCCTTCTGAGACAGCAGCACCTTGGTACAGTCTTTCAACAAGACAACTCCTGTCCACACATGGCACATCTGCTGCCATGTTGAGGCCCCTTTATGGCCAGCCAGGAGCCCCAATCCTTCCCAAATGAACATATGTGGCATCAGCTCAGACATCAACTCTGAGTCAGAGTTGATCTGCTGGATCCTGCAGGCCTGTTACAACAATTGTGGGTCGACTTGCTACAGGAGAGGATACAAAGACCTGTGTGACTCCATTTGATTTGATATTCTTAGAGTTACGCTGACCTTTCATTATACTTTTTCATCTGTGTGCTTATTTTTCTTTCTCGGTGAGTGTATTCACCACAGCATGTATTCACTAAAAAACAAATTCAGGCTAACCACAATCTAGAGAGAATGTAAGATTTTATGCCTAATATTCCAGTTCGGTAATGGCAAAGTATATAACTTTTTTTTTTTTTTACAGTGTTTAAAAACAAGCATGACAACAAAACAGCATGAGAACAATGCATGTTTAGAAAAATATATCTGAAGATGTATTTTTAGAACACACTATACATTAAATTAACCTTAAGTCAATAATAAACATGAACAAATAGTAGCTTTACTGTAAAATCACAATGAAAACAGCACTTTGAGTTTTCCCTACATAATGTCATTTTGAGGGTTAGCTTATGTCAGGGCTAAACATCTTGTTGGAGCAGGTAAACAACCTGAGATGTCCTTATGTAGAACTGGTATACCTGCTTACTTGTCCAGTTTTAATAAATGATTTTTTTTTTTCACCTATTTGACTTGAAAACAACCCCTCTTTTTAAAAACCATCCAAGTAATTGCAACAGTTTTTCTTACAAAAGAACTGAAAATGCCACATGGACAACATTCTGCCCAGATTATTAATTTGTAATTAAATCAGGGAACATTCCTTCATGATATGCTGTGTTCTCAGTTAATCGGAAGCCTGGCTGTTTTTTTATTAAGATGCTGGATGCTGTGTCATACAAGAACTTACTACAATGTTATAAACAGGTCCATTATGTTCCTTTGGTTTCTGCTTTAGTCTCTAAAGTTCCTCCATTGTAATCTGTGTCCAGCAGCGATGACACAAGAGGGAAATAAGGTGAAGCATCTTAGATTAACACTAAAATAATAACAAAAAGAAAAAAAATTCTGAATAACTTGGATTAAATAAAACAGGTATTACAATTAGTTCAGCTCCCATGTTTGAAGGAAAGGAATGATGGCATTGTCTCTGTAGACATCCCAAGTCTTCAGTGCAGACAGTTTTTATTGTGCTTCTGTTTGAGTGTGTTTAGGCAGACTGTCCTCACTGATGAGGGGGGGCAGACGAGAACTGAAAGAGACGTTTAATATCCAGCTGGATAGCCTCCTTTTCTGGGGTCGGACTCTGCACAGAGACTCTCACCCTGCCGCACCACGGCCTGGACGACAGAGTCTGGAGTCCTCAGCAGCTGTGTTACATGGTTCTTCTGGGCCAGCCCCTCCAGGACACTCTGACAAGGTATCATTGAACAAACACAACAAAATGTAACCTTGTTGCAGGAGCTGAATGTGTTACAGTAGTCTCAAATATGAAGCTCAGTGAAAGTTTGAGATGACATAAAACAGGGGCGTGATATGCATTTACAAACATGGAACCTGACCTGAGTTGTTCATATTTGTTCAGGTGTGGCTGCAAAGTAAAACCATGCAACTCTAGATTGTTTCTAAAAGGTTTTTTTTTTTTGTCTTCCAGACGTCTGGACAAGCTAAGGTTTGTTCCATTAGTTTTAAACCCTCGTCTCCATATTTGGCTCACCTTTTCGAAGCCCTGCTCGACCACCGTCATGTTCGGGTTGAGCTGATTGTGAACACGTGGCTCCATCACAGCTTTCTTCAGATCATAGTTAAAGAACAAAGAGTTCAGGATCACCTGTTTCAAGCCAGAAAAAGTCATTTCAGTTGAAATGTAAGTAAGTAAATTTTATTTTATAGCACCTTTCACAGACGCAAACATCATAAAGTAGAAGATCTCTGAGTCCTGGAGGGAGATAGAGGGTCCAAAAGGTCCAATATGTATTTGAGTAATGTGAGAAACTGAGACTTACTAAGGCAGTGGCTGTGGTGATTTTTGTGCCCCCGGATGCTCCTACAACCATTTTCACTCTGTTTTCTTTGTCAAAGATGATTGTGGGACACATGGAGGACAGAGGCCTTTTGCCTGCAACAGAGAATTGTGGTCATGACACTTTAGTAGACAAAGTTCAGTCTATACTGCCTTGTGATTTAGAACAGAAATTTCATAAATTACCCTATTAGACTGGTAAATTAAAAACAGCATGTGTCATAGTTCAGGTAAACCTCACCTGGTTGGATGAAGTTGTTGGGTGAAGGTGGGATTCCAAAGCCATTGGTCATGTGTGGAGAGCTGAAGTCGTCCATTTCATCATTGAAAATGATTCCCGTGGATCGAGACAGGACTTTAGACCCAAAGCTGTGGAACATTTTTAAAAATTACTCGTGCTTCAAGAAGGACTATTACTACAAAAAGTTAATTAGATGTGTCTAACAAACTAAAGTTAATATTTTAGTAAAAAAAAAATCAGCAGCCTTACTAGAGATTAATAGTACTGGTGGCTGCCACAGCACTTCCATCCTCAGCTATGACAGACAGGTGAGCTGTGCCGTGATTCTCTGGGATGAAATATTCAGGCTCGTAGTAGCTGTCGGGGTGGGTGGTGTCATCTGTAATTTTACTCCTTATGCCATCGGCAAAGTAGTCTGAGGTCATGTTTAGAATGAGCTGTGGGGTGCAAAACAAGTCAGAGGAAGAGGGAAAGATAAAGAAGACACTATCTGACATTTTCACAGGCTGATTAGATGCCCTCAAACCAGATTTTGGCTACAGAGTCTCTCAGAGAGACTTGCGCTGATAATGAGGACAGCAAAACTGGAAAAGCTCCAAAAACTCCTGAGGATAATCGGGACAGAAGCATGAGTCCTTACATCGGTGATGTTGAGATATCGAGGGTCTCCCAGTCTGCTTCTCTTGGCGTAAGCAAAACGGAAAGCCTCTACGATGCGGTGATAGGTCAGAGTTTTTTTCTCTGCTGTAGAAACACTTGTGTCTGTGAAGTTGTACCCTGCAAAACATCCACAAGAGAAACGTGTGTGAAGTGAATACAATGAATGTAGATCAAAAAACACCCACAGAAACATAAGTCTGTGGGTGTGTTTGTTTAGATTTTTATAGAAATAACACATCTATGTTATTCTTCATATATTATTAGTGCTGCCAGTTGTTTATTTGAAGCACATATTCAGGCTTTTGTGCTATAACAGATGGAGTCGTGATGATGAATTAAATCTGGCAAGCCAAAGTGTTTTCTGTATCCAAAATCAGTGAGGAAACATCCGAGGGACGATCCGAGGAAACCTGGCATCCTTTCTTTTGCATGGTCGCCTAAACACTCAACCAGGCTGCTCACCGTCCACTATGTTGAGTATGAGGGCCAACACGGGGCCACTGGAGGGGGCGTCCGGGACGTGGATGGTGTATTCCCCAACGTTCAGCGTTAGAGGGTTTTCATTCAGCACTGGCTGGTACTCCAACAGATCATCAAGGGTGATAATGCCACCTGAAACAAAGTTTTCATCCACATTGTACGTGTAGACTATAATGTCCTGTTTGTTCAGCATTTTATTTACCATTTATTCTTTCTTCTATTCCAGTAAAATGAAAAAGAATTCATCACAACACCTGCTGCCTGGATGTCCTCAACGATGCTCTGTGCCATGGTCCCGTTGTAAAACACATCAGGCCCCTCTTCTGCTATTCTCTGGTATGTGTCAGCCAGCCTTGGAAATCTAACAATATCATTTTCTTTCAGGATTCTTTTTTGAGAGTCACAAAACACCTCGCTGAAAGATGACAGAAGCAAAACAAATGCTAAATTGAAAAAGAATGTATGTCATGGAAAAAGAAAAACAGGTTGAGATGAATTTGAAAATGGCTAATTCAATAAATACAAAGCTGTATAAAATAAAAGCTCCTTATTCACACAGCAGTGCTCCCAACAGGATTAGAGTGCTGAAATGAAACAAAGACTGTGCCAAGTGAGGGTTATTTTTACATGACATAAAGTCAAAGAAGAGGAGGAAAAGACTGATAAGCTACAGCTGTTCATTAAACATGAAGAGCTAATGTTAAACAAAGACTGAATAGGCCTTTGTCAGTCAATGACAGTGCAGCACAAGTCATTGTACTGATGATCACAGAACTACTTCTGAACAAAGAAAATCCTCTGTGGTCCAGAAAGCAGTATTCCACAAAGACCAATATTAGAAAAGCTGGTTGAATTCAATTTTCATTACAAACCCATTCCCAAAAGAATTGTGACCTTCTGTATAAAGTCAACAAAAAATGAATGTATCATTGCATTCAATATGTTCTATATGTTTTGTAAATAATTGGCAACCTGTCAGTGGCATGATTAGACATTAAAGATTAAAAATATATATATTTTCATACTTTTCTTGTACTATTTCCACATTAGGTTTTAAGTAGTTGCACATCATTGCATTAGTTTTTATTTATTGTATCATCTTTCTTTTATGAAGAGAGCTATAAGCTCATAATTTACTTCCAATGCATAGTTTGTAAACTTTGTGGACTATAGATTATGGGGACAGGAAAAAAAATGCCCTCTTGAAATCCAAAATGGAGTATTTATTATATATATGTTCCAATAATTAAAAATATTTTTTTAAAAGCCTTATATCAGAGAAAAATAACTAATTTTGCTGTGTTTCAATTGCAAATTTAAAAAAAAATCATTTAACACACAAATCTTATTGAGGCTTGATACAGCATATAAACCTTTACAAAATAAAAGTTCTAAATAAAGTAAGATGAGGTTTTATAGATATACAGTATATACCCTGAAATATTTATTATAAAAGTTTGACATTAAGAAAGTATTTCAGGAAGATAAAGACAGGAAGTCATTTAAACATCTCTCTCTGGTTTTAATTTTCAGTTTTAGTGTGGGTGGTGGGTTTTTCGGGGGATTTTTTTAAAAGTATTATTATCATTTCTTTGCTAATTTAACCATTCTGTAGCTAAAAAGCTTTATATCTGACACTGAAATGTGACTGGTAATAATTATCATCTCTAAGTGTTGACAGAAAAGTGAGCAAGAAATGCATTTTAAAGCACTTAATAGAACCTAATCAGTGTTTGAGAATGTGCTTCATATATTTAAGGATTGTAGATTTAGGTACCAGAATCAGAATTCCCCCTCACCACATGTTGGCGTCTTCCTGAATGGATTCCCTGCTCTTGAAGATGGCGTGAGCCAAGGCTTTCCCAATGGGAAATCCATCACGAGCCAAAGCGATGCTTGGCTCGAACAGCTCCTTCCATGGCAGCCTGCCATGCCTTTTGTGTGCCATCTCATAACCACGGATCTCCCCTGGGATTGCTATGGACAATCCACCTGTCAAACACAAACAACAGCACCAAGGCTTCAGACTTTGCTTGTTCTTTTACAATCGTCTTACATTGTGACAAAGCTACAGTTACTATCTTCTCCACATGTCGTGAAGTTTTATTTGCATGACAAACAGGTGCAAAAGAAGATATGAAAAGATTGTTGAATGAGAAATAATCTACTTTAGGAGCTGGATAAACATCTTTAAGACCAGAATATTTGTCTACATTAAATCTCTCCTTAGCATGTTAGAGCAGCTGCAACAGATTAAAAATATATTAAAGTTGTAAGATTTGCGTAAAACAAAATCTTTGCTGTTGCTACCTGTACGAGAAAGCTTGGTGTTGTTGCCGAACATGTCTTCAGTGGCATTCATGGGGGCTGTCTCCCTGGCATCGATGGTTTCTACCTTCCCTGTTTATCAGACAGTGGAGACAAATTAGTTAAGGGTGCAAATCTTTATTGTCATTTGGTTCTTATTCCTCTATTTTTGATTTATAGCTCCTATTCCAGCCAAGTTTGAAAAATTCCATTTAAGAAAGGCATCCGAATGTGTGAATCAAAGGAGAATAGTGGCAAGGACTTTTGGTAGCAGTACATTGCAAAACTAGCAAAAAACAAAAGCTATAGTTCAAACATATTTCACATTAGAAAAATCAGACAAAATTGAACTGAATGGGCATTTTTAATTTTTACTGTTTTTTACATAAATGGAGTTTAAGTTTACAGATTTTCAGTGATTTTAATGTAGTGTTCAACTTAGAGTGATGATGTCACACTAACTTCTGACGTGTCTAAATTTTCCAAAAGCATATGCAAACAAATTCTTCTTTTCCACAATCATTACATTTCTTACACAGTTTATACATCAAAATGTAGCCATTTTTGTCTCCTTTTACCCAGCATGCTCTAGGACTTGTGGTTTTCTCTCAACTTCCCTCAGCATTTAGAGTGCGCTCTCATCCAAACTCTCATTGATCTCCATTGTGTCTGTGTTCTAAATTTATAAAACACTGTAGACCAGGGGTAGGCAACCCTGATTCTTTAGGGCCACTATCCTGCATGTTTGACTTGTTTCTCTGCTCCAACACACCTGATTTGAATCAATGGGTGATTAACAGGCTTCTGCAGAACATGAAGAGGTAATTTAGCCACTGAATCAGGTGTGTTGGAGCAGGGAAACAAGTAAAACATGCAGGATAGTGACACTCGAGGACCAGGGTTTCCTACCCCTGTTGTAGACATGAAAATGGTCATGTGTGACGACCAGACATTTCTGCCACTTACGGTTTCCGCCTACAGTTTTCACACAGTGGCTGTTTGTTAGAGGCTTAATTTCTACTCTTTGTTTCTGTCTGCCTGTGCTATTAGGTGCGGTCAGGTAGTGACAGACACAGGTATGTGGTTACCATGGTGACCCAACTGAGCCACTGGCAGTGGATTTCGAAAATCTTTGCATTTCTTCTACAGTTTATACATCAAAGTACATTTTGTCAGCTTAGATTGTTAGATTGTGTCTCAAATGATTATTGTGCTTTAAAGAAAAAAGTTCATGTACTATGCTGGAATTTGTGGCAGTAGCTGCACCCACACCCTTCAATTTTTCTTCAGAAATTTTCTATTTATTTATTATTATTTACGTGGTAAATATCTGACTAATATCCCGCACTTACCTGTGGAAGCATTATATATTATAAAATAAAGGCCTCCCCCGATGCCCATGCTGTGAGCGTTCAAAAGCCCAACACACAACAAGGCAGCAATGGAAGCATCCACAGCTGAGCCGTTTTTCTTCAAAATGTCCCTGAAAAACACAAGAATGCACTTAACAGGCAGGAACCACACATGCAGAATGAAACACACACTCTGAGTCCTCTTACCTCCCCACTTCTGAACACTTTCCAGCATCAGCAGCCACAGCAGCCTTCGAGTAGAAGTGGTCTGAAGGGGGAGGAGTGTTTTTCCTCCCCAAGCCCATGAACACCCCCAGAAACAGACTGACTGTAGCCACCAGAAGGACCACCACACCAGCAATCAGGGACTTCCCAACCATTTTCCTGACCAGGAAAAATCAACACAGCTGGTAATCAGACAGGATCCTTCAGCTCGGACGCAGCAGTCCTACCATTTTCAAAATGCACACAAACCAATTCTTTTGATAAAGTCCACTCACCTTTGTATGTGCTGTTTTTCTCAAATAATTGAAACTACTGGACAAGACAGAAGACAAACGTGGTGTTCTGTCCTCTCCCTACTGTACCTGACTATCAGACGTTAAAGATGACTAAGTAAAGCCACAGGTGAAGTGGCAGTGTCGTCTTTGTTTTCCAGTAGCTACTTATAGCTCAGTGTCATGCTGCACCTCAGAGCAGTGCTGTTTAGCTAATAAGCACCTGCTTCTTTCATGTTGCACATTTAAATGGAGAAAATAGGGACAACAGTAGATATATAAAATTTTATTTTGTTTTCTGGTGACCTCCAAACCCCATTCAAATCTTCATAAAAATCATAGGTAGAGTTTAATTGGTTATATTTTACAGAGTAATGCCATGTTTTCAGTAGATGGGCACCTCCCTTTCTCTACTATGGAGTGAAACTCTTTAGTTTGTACCATTAGTCCTCTATATCTTCCCATTTCACTTTGATATCAATCTGCTGATGCTTGCCAAAGTGAAGGTGAGACTGATCTGTTTACAGATGCCTGCAGCTTTCAGCCCTGACTCAGGCTTCTTTGTGATTGGCTCACCCGGCAACGTTGCCATGCTCAGCAACCCTGCCACGAGTGGCATCCTCAGGTCCTCTGAGACACCTGGGTCTTCACTGAGGAGCACAGGTCCAAGCTGGCTTCTCAACAGTAATCAAAGGCCTAGCATACCTTAAAGGAATGTCTATCACCTGCTTACTTTTATTAGAGTTTTAAATTCTAAAACTGACTGACTGGAAATTTCATGCCATATTGTCACAATCAAATTATGTGTTGTGTATGATTATCATCTTCTGCCACATCAAACTTCAGCTCAATATGTGTCAAACTGACTGAGTTATAGTCATTTTTGTGTTTTTCTTAAGTTCAGTTGGCTGTGGCAGCCATCTTTAATCAAGCTCCAAAAGTTAATCACTTGCAGAAGTACAGTATTACTTTGTGAGAGTTTTATTAACATTTGTCCGGTGGTTTATGAGATATATTGGTAACAGACAGATAAATACACACACACACATTATTGTCACCCTTTGGCAGTGGGCGATAAATACCCTGCCATAGTAACTCAGCTAATCGAGCTCTCCTGTTTTCCCTGATGGGGCTCTGTCAGAGAAGCCTGCTGCTGCTGCAGTGACTGTGTCTAAATCTAATCACTACTATGTTGTCCTGGATCTCTGAGGTTCAGAGACCCCCTAAAGATAGGAGTTTATTCAGTAGTCATTACTGATCTATAGCAGAATCTATAACAGGTTGTTGCAGATCACAAAATTCCTCTTTCACTATTTATGAGCATTTCATTGCCACTGGATAGAGACGGGGAGTTGCTTTTATTAAATCTCAACAAGCTCAGTCATATTTTTATCCCCCAGCTAGAGGCTTATACTGTAGGTTTTATTCTGACTTTGCTGGGAGGGATGCACTCAGGTTTTTTCCCTCACTTGTTTTTGCACAATAAAGGGAATGAATTTGCTATTCCTGTACGTGCACCAGTAAATTTAATCAGGGGGCTGCTGTTGTTCCTCAACAACAGGTGAACTGCAGCCTGCAGAAACACTAAAAGCTGACAGATGAACAGTGTGGCGAAAGAAGGCGATGTCATGTGTTTTTATGTGCGGCCAAAGTCATTTTAATGATAAGTGCTCCATAGGATGACGCTGTGATGAACGCTGTAGTCACAAGTTGATGACTCAGCTTTTTCTCTCCCAGCAATAACAGAGAAATATGTTTTCACATGTCTTTTCTCTTCTTTTTGATGGAGATGAAAAGACGTGAACTGTTCCAGTAGCCTCAGACTATTTTCTGCTTGCAACCCTTTAAAGTCATGGTAGTTTGATGTTCATGATTTGATCAAACTAATGTTTTTTTTTTCCTGTGTTTTTGGAGAGTTTATTTTTCCTTGATATGATAGCTGAAGGCTTAACAGAAGCCAGAGTCAAATTGAGGCCACTACTGCTCAGCATCCTAATCCCTGTAAGTAACTGGGGCATCCAAATCACATAAATGTTTCGCCGCATGCAGTTTGTCCCGTTGTTATGCATGATTTGAGCTCATTCACAGGCAATTCTTTAAACTTTCATTTTAATGTTTTCTCACTGGGCACTTTTTTTCAAGCTGAAGTAGGTCTAGTGAATACTGAAGTGAATATTGCCAATAAAAAAATTAATTGTCCTGTTGGCCACCATACAACTGTTTGTCTTTAGAAGTCTACAGGCTTTAAATTATCCATAATTAGGAAATCAAAGCAAGGCCTGGCAAAATATCTGAAATACTTGGGATCACTGTGTTTTAGGGTGAAGTTAAAGAAGAAAACAGAGAAGTAACTCCCATAAAAAGCAAATGCATGTGACCCCTCAGTGCTTCTGTCTTTTACACCCAGATTCAGAACTCTGTTCAAACTAATATAACCCAGATGGCATTAGCCAACTGTATTAGGAAAAAAAAAGGTTTCCAGTTCCAGACTGAGATGCACTTTTGACGAATAAACCGAGCATCGTGTTTAAGATCGATGTGCCTTTTGATCTCAGAACCAAACCCTAACAAAGAATGAACAACATCATTAGTAATCTCATATAAAACTTTTTAAGGTGAAAAATGAAGAAAAAGTCACACAACTTATGGAAGCAGGTTGTGTGACTCAACGTCCACTTGAGGATGTGTGAACTAAAGCTGTTTGTGTTCATGTCGAGCAGCGTGGGCTGAAAGTGGACAAACTTCGGTCCAGTTGAACAGACTGTATGGTGACCCGGATCTAAATACGGACCTGGATCAGTTCCAGCACCCATATCTGTCCCAGTAAACTTCAACCAGTCCTGGTGTCACACAAGCTCTTTTTGGGCCAAGTCACTGTTTGTAGTCTCCTAAAGCTCCACTCAAGAAAGCTTTAAGTTGCTTGAAAAAACTAAAAAAATTAATGAATTAATTACAAAAAGTAATATCAGAGAAACAAATAATTACCAGCTGCTGAAAGATGGCAAATTTTGATGAAACTCTCAAAACAATTACTGTAGGTTTATGTACAAAAGATTAACTTCTGAGGTCAACCCCATTTAAGATGGCTGTCACAGCTGTACAATTTTAACTAACATAACAATAGCTAACTCAGTCAATTTTACAGATATTGAAAACACTTTGGTGTGGTAGTAGCATCATCCCCAACACATACTTTGAGCACTGTACATTGTGTAATATTTTTGCATAAAATGTTGTCATTAACTGTTGGCATCAAACCTGTCTGTTAGCAAAATATCTCGTGAATCACTGGATATATTTAGTGAAACTCTCACAATTTAATCATTGGATCTACAGCTGATTAAGTTTTGAAGTCAACTCATTTCAAGATGGCTGCAACAGCTAATCGACCTTATCCAACACAAATATGGCTATTACTTTTTAAGCACAATGTGTAATATTGCATTATATCACACATAACATTATTTACAAGGTTTGACTGGAATTCCTATAATCCCATCCCTTCTCATCATAAGATGATCTTAGTTTAAAATTCTGGCATGAATGGCTGCAGGCAGGAAATGCTAGCCCTTTTATTTTATTAGGATGCTTAAAAAAATTATAGACTTGATGAAGCAAGTTATTAGTGTGGGGATGGATTAAATGGCACCGGTCATTCATAACTACAACCTTGAGTGGAAAATGAGCAGCAGAGACAGTTTATGGAGGTTGTGCAGCCAGAGGTAACGACTGTTAGAAAGCAGTTCGTGTGGCGATCCACTGAACAAGGGTAAGTTTGAAACATAAGGTCAAATCAGGATCAAAGTCCTTCGAGCCACAATGAACGGACCTATAAATGGAACCAGTTTGGAGAGGGGGAAATAACTGATAGCTGTCTGCTGTGTGGTGGGGAACACTCTGGGGCCCCTCTTTCTTGCCTTCTGGGGGCCCCAGGAAACAGATAGATCCATGTGACAGAAAGACTCAGGGAAACCAGGGCATGGATGTTTGTCAAAGAATGACTTGTGACAAATGTAAATAGGAGCTGACAGCTTGTATCCTGGCTGACTGACTGACATCTACATAGCCAAAAGAGAAATTCATATTTATCTCAAGCCAGTGGGAAAGAGCAGGTCTGAGCAGCTGGAGATAAGAGGGACACTTTTGGGTCTTTTTATGGTGTAATTTGAAACGTCCCTTTGACACTTAAAGGTAATCATTACAATGTCATGAACACTGAGCGAAATAACAACTTGTGAATTTAAAAAAAAATCTACGCAAGTTTTTTTCTCATACTGATGATTAATGTGTCCTTAAATTAAAAATTTGTTCCACTTGCCAATTACCATTTGTTTACAGCCAAAGCGACTGAAAATAGGTCAACGATGGGGACATCCATGAAAGAGCCACTTGGGATGGAGAAATTTGGCAATTTTGATGAATTGCTATGCTCAGGTTTGTTGAGTAAAGTCTGACAATAAAACGACAAATTAGGTTGTCACGGTAAACTTCACGGTCTCGAAGATGTTCCTGCATGTGTTTGAATGTCGAGTTCTGTCTTTATGGGGCTCCACCGCCCTGCTTGATCCTAGATATTTATTCTCGACAGTTGTTTCACTATATCTTTTTCTCTTCTTTAGCAGCAGATTCACTCTTATATTTCCACCTAAACATCTTCTCTGTGATTCTACACTTGTCTGATTCCACCAAATTTGTTTAACTACACTTCAGTGTTTTTTGACTAATTCAGCTGATATTTGTTTACATTGAGTGCGTGCCCACATTTCATAATTTCATCTGGTAAACAAACTGCGCCATTCAGGATAAGCTTTGTATGTCTGATTTCACTCTTTGCAATGAGCCTTTAAAGGCCCGGACCCTCTAAAGTTGACTGAATCTGAAGAGGCATGTGTTTTGCTTCGGCCGCATGGGATATTAAAATTTAACACTGACAATGTTAATTATTTTATTCTACCGTGAAGCTGCTCAGATGGGATTTTCATGCCAGGGAGGGGAGGGGAGAGGGGGGAGGGGGTTGCTCAGCAGGCAGCAGAGGCTGTGATTGGTCAGACGCTCCACGTTGCACAAAACTAAACAGCAGCGTAAAACGGAGAGACGGACAGAGGGTGAAGCATCCGGAGCATCTCTCCGAAACATCCCAGAATCACAACCGTGACGGCTGCATGAGAAAGTGGAGATTCATTTGACCGCCGAGGCATAAGGTCGTGTGTTTCTGCAGCGGGGCTGACGGTCTGCAGACAGATACGCAGCGCCACACGCACGGCACGGCGCTGTTTTCCAACATCCACTCGGCAGAAAAACAACTGGGGCTGCTGATGGTTTCGTCCTGTCAGTAGCGCTTCTCCTGCGACCGTCGCAGCAGAGCCCACACAGCCCTCCGCCATGGGGTCCAGACTGAGCAGGCAGGGCAGCCTGGACAATGAGAATTTCTCCAAAAAGCGACGCAGGCTCCTGAACGGAGCCGGACAGAGCGAGCGGGGGGCCGGCCGGGGCGGGGGGGACTTTCTCTTCGCGCTGATGCTGAAATCAGACAAACTGCCGGGGATGCTGCGCAGGACCAACCACAGCCCGTACGTGAGGCGGGTCGCGTGGATCAAGGAGATCCAGAAGCTGCTGCGCGAGCGCCGGATGGAGCAGGCGACGGACGTGCTCAAATTACTGAGGAAGGTAAGGCAGGGTGGGGGGGACTTAAAGTCAGACACATACTGTTTGTGTTTTCACAGCTGTTTCAAAGCAACAGATGTATTTGGATGTGCTCCTTGTCCTCCGACCTTTGACCTTGACTGTGATGTGTCCAGGGCCCTAGCTCTCTGACCTCTGACCTTTGACCTTGGTCCCTGTTCCATCTCTCTAAGTGACCCCCTGAGCACATGCGGCCTGGCCTCCTGTGCCACTTGTTTGTACAGAAAGTGGGCCACTCTCTCAGAGCTGTGTACTTTCAGGCAGCATGTGACTCACTCACAGTGCATCATGGGTAAACGTGCTCTCTGTTGACAGGAGATCTGAAAGGATAGATTCATTTGTCTCTAAATGAGGAAGCGGTCAAACTCCATGCTGTGAGTCACTGCATTACCCCTAATTTTGTTGTCTCCGGATGGGATGTGGATATTTCCAGACCCCAGCTCCCCCTCCCCCCTCCCCACCCACTCTACATCTGTTGTTGTTGTTTCCTCCTCTTCAGCCAGAACCCTACCTGTCCTCAGGCTGTTCTAATGCTCCCATTACTCTGACATGACCTCTTTATCTCTCTCTCTCTCTCTCTGCTTTTAAAGTATGTCATTACTGCAACAACAGTTTAAGCTCAGAGTTCGGTTTCCTCTGATGCAAAAAGGAATTATTCTCCAAAAGATGACATTTACTCTTACTACAAGAAGGAATCTTTGGTGCTGTCAGTGCTGCACATTGTTCTGTGTTTTAGACAGGGCAAAGGCAGAGCAATAATGCCTTGTCTAAAGAAACTTGAGGAATGCAATCATTGGATGTACATCTAAAACTGATTAACCTAAGGAGTCAACCAAATTCATGATGGCTGCCTTAGTCAAATGACCCTAAAAATCCCAATTTTACACATATTCAGGTAAAATGTAGTGATGATCATGGATTCCCAACACGTGTCCTGAGTATTAACAAATTGGACAAGAACTTTGGGTAAAATTTGGCCAATAACTAGAGTATTTGAAGTCAACTCTGTCTGTCTGTTAGCAACATATCTCATAAACCACCAGACAGATTTTAATGACATTTTTCAGGAAATAAACATGGTACGTGCATCTAAAACATACTATCGTTTGGAGCCAACCCAAGTAAAAATAGTTTTCATAGAAAACTGACCTTACAAAATAGAAAAATGGCTGCAATTTAGTCAGTTTTATAGATATTGAGCTCAAATTTGTAGTGGTCGTAGCTAAGAGTCACACATACTCTGAGCGTGACAGCTTGTGATGTTTCATGAGATTGCAGTGAATATTATTTTTAAGGATTAAAAAGGCAATGTGCATTTTTTTCAAGGAATGCTAGGCCTTTAACTTTTTGTTTGTTTGCATGAGACATTTTTTTTTTCTTCTGTACATAAACCAAACGCATCATAGCTAAATGTCATCACGCTGCAAGCAATACCTTTTCTTCTGTTACTTATTTTTTCACATTTGTTGTGATGAATTTAGCATTTTGCTCTGCCGGGATCACAGCTGCAAAATGGTGCTGTAGTAACGCTCCATTTAATTGCACAGATTGAACAATGTCTGATTTGAATTAGGCTTTTATCATCTGCTGTGGTATTATGGCAGTGATGGCCAAAATTGGAGTCAGGACCCCACTGTAGGTCGTCAAACACTAAGTGAAAGGTGTTGAGAAAATCTATAGAGATCAAATTAACTTTAAAAATGGTTTGCAACAGCATATTCAACCCTAACTGTGACAACGAGATGAAAATAGTAGTCATAAATGGTTAAAAAGTAATCTAAAGGTTGATGAGGCTCATTGTTAAATGGCTTGTTTGTTATGTTTCTATACTTAAAACAGCAATAGTCGACCACAAAAGCCTCTTCAGCTCTTCGATTGTGGGTCGAAAGCTGAAAAGTTTGGGAATCACATTAAAACATGAAAGAATAAGTAGGTGCGTGTTAGATGAAACAGGATCCTTGGGGATCTCATTTGTTTCCTTGCCCACGGGGCTCTCCTCTATCCTTTGGCTGTTACCCAGTCCGCCGTTAATTACTCTGATTTGATACAGGAGAAAGTGGAACGTTCTTAATCAAAACAAAAGGATAAACTGCAAGGTCAGGCTCTATGACAGCCACATTACTGGGAACATGAGCTCAGTTTCCTTAATGTTTCTTATACGACTGTCCTGCATTACAACCAGGTAGTTCTCCGACAGATCCTGCTGTATGAATTCAAAATGTATTTACTGCAGAAGTAATTCTTGTGTAACAGTGAGCTCTGCTCCAGACCTTTTAAAACAAACAAAAAAAAAAAAGATCTGAGGTCTTCTGCAGATGTGGGGAATGGATTTGTTCCTTCATGTCACGCTTGCAAATGGCAATTGATCGTGTCTGTACGCAGAGAGACAGATGGGGTGGGGAGTGGGGAGGGGGGTTATTTTTATACCTTGCTGCTCGGAGAGACAGAAGCTGCTTTGCCTCTGCTCAGTCTGTGATTACCGTCGCCCTTGTTAAAAGGGGAGCCGGTAACGTGGAGCAGCCAGCCTCCCACTCAGACTGTATATTATAATCTATGCTGAATGTGTTGGAGAGAAAATTAATGTGATGCTTTTGTGCAGGAGCGTGTATGTATACTGTATGTCTTAAAGGCGTTCTTTTCTCATTAAAGTTGCGCGGGCTGCTCAGGCGCTTGTCGTTTTGCCTCATTAGGACCTTGAGGGTGGACATGTTGACAAGGGCAAATTGTACAGTTCGGTACACACAGCTGCACCACTGACTGCCGCTTGTCTCGGTGGACTGAAAAACTGTCTGACATCTTTTTTGTTGTTGTTGTTGTTGCTTTAAACTGTTTTTACTGCAGCTCAGTTTAGATATGTTATATTTGTTGAGTAAAGTGCCACAACAGGAAGTAAATGCAGTCCAAGGTTTTGACTTAGTTAAGAACGATGCACATATTTACCGAAACATTTTGAAACTAAAGTGCCAAATATGCGTGTGGAGGAAAATGGATAATACCTTAGTAGTAATAGAGATGCATCTACAATGAAGTTAACAAGCAGATAAAGAAATAAAAACATTTTGCAGCATTTCCTGTGAAGATTTGATCCCAGTTTGTGCTGTGTTTCTGTGCCATGGAGGTGTGATTATGTATGCCTAACATTCCCAGTCATTCCCTTTAGATCTGACTGTCCACTGTGGATGAAAGACTCTTGTCTCCTAGTAAATATTTAAAGCAAAACCCTCCTTTCATCTCTCCGTTTGGAGTCACAATGCCCTCGACACAGAACAAACCTATTTCTATCCTTGAAACATACTTTTTCAGCTGTAAGACAGTGTCATGTTTTTCTGTATTTCTGATTCTTCTCTTCCGCTTTGGTAGGATCTTGGTTTGGAGGGCACCTCACTGAACGACATCTTGTACAAAAATGCTGCTTTCCTCAATCTGGTGGATCCGATCTCACATGAGCTGCTGCTCAGCTTGGCTCGAGAGATGCAGTGTCCAAAGAAGGTCAGTATTTTCCATCTGTCCTGACACATCCACAAAACCCACACAAATATCAGGCAGGTTTTTTGCATTCTGCAAACAAAGGCTTTCTACAAATTAAAGGCCTAGCCTTCCTGGACGGAATTCATATTGCCTGCTGCCTTTTATGCCAGAGTTTTAAACGAAGATCATCTTATGTTGAGAAATGACAAAGTTGTAGCCATTTTGGTCAAACCTTAAAAGTAACATTGTGCGTTGCCTCAAGTGATATTGTGTAATGTGTCACACTCAGAGTATGTGTTGTGAGTAATTCTTACCATACCACATTATAGCTCAATATCTGTAAAATTGGCCGAATTATAGTCGTTTTTGTGTTTTAAGGTCAGTTGGCAGTGGCAGCCATCTTGAATCAGGTTGACTTCAAAGGTTAATCAGTTGTAGATGTACACCAAATGTTGGCTTATTAAGAATTTCATTAAAATTTGTCCAGTGGTTCACAAGGTATTTTGCTAACAGACAGACACATGAACACGTGCTCACACACAGAGAGGAGGATAAACATTATCGTCTTCCTTCACCTTTCGGATTCAGGTGACAAAAAAAGATAAAATATTTCCTTTGAGATCTGTTCTAATCTAAGGATGTTTTTCTGCAGACAGATGTTAAGCACATTTCTTTCTTTTTGTTTTTTTCAGTTTTAGAGACAAAAATAGCTGCTCATAAATCCTGGAATACAACAATTGATGCAGTTTGTTGAATGTTTTATAAGCAAAAACTATAAAAGAAAATGCCAATCTGTTACAATAAACAAAAGCCTCAATACATCAATTGGCATTTAAGATCTAAACTCCTGTTTTGTAAACTGAGCAGAATGAATCTTTTTTTTTCTTAGTCATTAAAGGTGAATCTTAAACTGTTTTGATGTAAGCAGCGGCCACCAGTATTTTCACTAATTTTCCTTGTGGATCTGTTGAATCTGGCCTCTCCTCTGTGCTCCCCCCTCGTGCACTCTGCATGTGATTAGATTTTCTGGCTCCAGTGAGGCAGCTAAATTGAGTTTTGTTCAGCTCTGGCTCAAGGCTTTAGGAGTAATAAAATACATTTTTCTGTTTGTGAGAATGATAGCACGGCCTGGCAAGTTGTAGGAAATTAGGGAAACTTTCTACAATGTTAAAACTGATGAACTGCAAAGATTTATTTTGTTTATTTACTTTTTTATGGTGCACACAATTAGAAAATTTTGTCTAATCAATGGCCTAGCAGTCATTGAAGGAATGCACATCTATGTCTTTCATGCAATGTTAGAGTGAGCTCAACTTATGTTGAGAAATAACAGGTGTTGTAGGCACTTTGGTCAAACATTGAAAGTAACATTTTGCACAGTCACGTTATATTGCAGTATCCCATGTGACCTGTTACTGCTTAGAGTATGTGTTGTAAATAACTCTCAGCTACTACCACACACAATTTTAGCTCAGTATCTATGAAATTCACTGAGATGTAGCCTTTTTAGTGTAGGCTAAGGTTGATTAACTGTGGCAGCCATCTTGAATTAAGTTGACAAATTTTAGTTCCGTGATTCACTCTGCACTCTCTTTCTGGTCTCCTTCTAACAGGATGCAGACATAATAAAGTCTTCAGATAAGATCTGCAGGCAGCTGATCTACCACCTGACCCCGCACTCAAAGTGGCTGAGGCAGAGCATGTCCAGACGGAAATCCCAGGCCTGGTAAGCCCCGCTTTCCAGACATCCAGTCTGTAATAAATCTGCAGCTCTGCACAACAGAGAGCAGTGGTCGGCTCCATGTTGAGCAGCAGAGATTTGCATCCTTCAGCTGACATTGAAACAGGACCGAGCTGACCACAGGCCACCCTGACAACAGCATAATGAGCCACAGCTGTCAGGAATATCTGCTTTTAAATGCTGTTAGCCTCCTTTTCTCTCTCTACAAACTGGCAGCAAATTTCTCCATCTGTTTGACTGTAGAAAGTCTGAGCGAGTTATGGCAACATGTATTTTTTTGATTAAAGGGACAGTCCAGGCATCTTTCAAGTGATGTTCTGTCAGATAGTTACCAATAGTTAGTAACTTAACAGCCATGATATCAGTCAGAAAGCACAGAAAACTGAGAAAGAGGCAAAAGTCTTCATCCAAGCTAAGCTAATAGGTAGCCAAACCAGTTTTTTTTTTTAATCATTTTATAAAGATGTCTTTCTCAAAAACAACATATTGCTGTGGAAGAATGCTACATTAGCTAATGTTAAACATCTACACTTTTGGATAACCCTGTTTGCTTCGTTTGTCGATATTTTCTCAACCGAAGAACGTTTGCGTTACTGTAGCCGTTTTTCCATGGTCCACAGTCTCAGCATGACTCACTTCGAGCTGACTCGGTTCTACAAGGTCTCGGTAGTTTTCCATATAACTGAGTGCCGCCTCGACTGAGTGCCGCCTCGGATCTTCATAGCACGGCCACCCAAAACTTACCATCAACAGATAAATAAGGGAAAAAGTCACACAACACTCACTATTCTCAGCCACGGTTTCCAAAAAGGCTGTGGCACAGATGAAGCCACCTTCCCTCCACTGGTCCTAGCTGGTAAACCGAGTCCATTTGGTCTGAACTCTCTCATTAGCCAACAAGCACGGAAATGTCCTTCTCATTGTACCTCTGTTGGTTTACGTGCTGCCAATTTAATGGATATCTTATATATATTTTTAAAAAGTAAATAACAAAAATAAATGCTGTGGTTGCAAGGTTTAAAAATAGTGGGTCTCCTGTGACGTCGCTCTCTGACCAAACAATGGCCTGTAGTCTGCTGACGTCAAATCTCCAGCCCGACTCGACTGGCTTGGACCCCTGACTGAGGAGCTTTCAAGAAGCAAGCTGAAAGTGGGTGGGATCACGCAATGGAAAGACTCTGAGCCTGCGCCAGGTCAACCTAAATAAAAGCGAGTCGAGTCCGTGAAAATATATGTGAATGTGTGTTGAGCATAGACTATGTGCTGTATATATAGGTAGTGCTGAGGCTACGAATGTGTCAGTCCTCCGGGAGTTGAGCAAATCTTTTGACTGACTTGACTCACTGATCAGGCAGACTGATACACTTAGCAGCATCATCACCATCAGCATATACACAGTATATTTATGCTCCGCACACAAACATTGGTGTAGTAACACATATGTTGAGAAAACAGTGACAAAATAAACAAATGTGTAGAGGTTTAATAATAGCTAATGTAGTGTTCATTCACAAGTGTATGGTGTTTTTGAAAAAGAGGTGTTTTATAAACTTGAAAAACAGTAAACAAAACCAAAAACACTGCCTTTATTGGCTAGCCTAGCCCAGACAAAGACTTTTGCCTCTTTCTCCATACTCCATGCTCTATGACTGATGTCACGGCTCATAAGGCATTATTGATAACCATTAGACAGAACATCACCTCAAAGCTGACTGGACTATCCCTTCAAGGAGCGAGAAGCTCTTCATGTTCAAGATGCTGAACGCAGAATCAACTTTTCTTTGCCTGATAGAAACCCAGTTTTTGAGCAGAAATAGACGCGTACAATGCTTCCTTTTGTGATTGCTTATTCTGCCAGCAGCATAGACACAAAAACAATGAATTTATATTCTGAAGATGAAACTATAAAAGGAAACAATGCAAGTGACAGGATATCAGGCGGGTTTAATATGAGTCAGTCAAGCTACCGACTCAAAGAAAGCAGACAAAAGGCTAAGACATATTCACAGGGATCAGGCTGGATCAAACATTTAGCTGACAATCCCCACCAGCTGCGCTTTGTTGTGCTTGTATAAGTTTAATTCAGCCCAGAAGAGAAAAGATGAAAGATTTATCTGACAACTGCAGCATCTTTGACACTGTAGATACACTAGAAGGGAGAGATCTTATAGCTGAAGGCCTTTTTTTTACTCAGTTATGTTCCTGGTTTTATACATCTGTCGAGACATTGACGCTGCCTGAGAGGGCAGAAGTAACATCAACCATTACAACAAAAATCCACCCTAAAACGAAATATTAACACAGAAGAGAGCTCTGACAGCTTAACTTTCCCATGTGTTTGGGAACAAGCGTCAAAGATATATTATTTCACAAACACGAGTTACCCTTTTAAACTGTTAATGAAAGCATCTTGTAACTCAAATCCTAGCATTCCTTGAAGTAATGCATATCACCCGCCCCATTTTACTGCAGAGTTTTAATTTAAGATCATGTAATGATGGGAAGAGATGGAGTTCTAGCTATTTTGGTCAAACCTTGTAGATGATGTTATGCACAATCTCATGCAATATTGCAAGATCTGGCACTCAGACTGTGTGTTGGGGGTGACTCTCAGCTACTACCACATCAAACTTTAGCTCAATAGTGGTAAATTTGTTTTGTTCTTGTGTTGGCTAAGTGCAGTTCGCTCTAGAACTTAATTGTAGATGTACGTTAAATGATTACTTTTATTAAAATCCAAGCAGTGGTTTATGAGATATTTTGCTATCAGACAGACAGACACTCAAACATGCACACACAGATACAGGTAAAAACATTATCACCCTTTTGCCTTTGGTGGTGGGCAGTAACTATTATTTTATGGTGGATTTTACTTCCCTTTGTCTTCCATTTTTTTGTTGCTGCGAGCGAACATCTACTATCCATGCAAACATTTGACAGCCTGACCTCTGTGAGGGTTTTCTCCGCTCAGAGGAAACAGAAACAGCTCGTTCCGCTTTAATGACCCCGGATTGTTCATCCCTTCATTATCCTGCATTAGCTCTGCACACCACACACAGCTATCTGGCTGAAATTCAACGCTGAATTAATATCAAAATCTCACTAATCCTAATGATCTCTATAATTAGTTTGTTTGGATTTGGCTTTTGTATTTTTTTTTGTCTTGTTTAATTAAATAGCTTAACAATAGCCTTGATAAGAGCCATGACCTAGCTGTGCTGCAGAGCCACTCTCAATTATTTCACATAGGCTTTTCACTTTGTGACACTTTTTTTCACGTCTTTTATTACCGTCCCCGGTTCCATCAGCCTCATCTGACCTTCTAATCAGCTTTTCCTTAGTTCTCTGAACTCCCCATAACAAAATAACCTATCATTAGGTGGCTGCTGAGCCTTGTTTTTCATCACATTCACCAGAAAAGACCATTTAGTGCATTGGCATTAGTTTGTTACATGACCACACTTTGAAGCTCCCTCAGGTTATAGATCAGAATATTGATCTTGTTCGCACAGAGAGATGACAGAGTGGTCTCTGCAAAAATGACCCAAAACCTGCATCAGAGTGATCTTTAGTGCAGGACTCTCCTTATTAATATGAAATGTGAACTATGAAGTTAGATTCTCTGCAAAGCTCAACGCCTGTAAAACTGAGTTGTAGCCATTTTTGTAGTTTTGAGGATCATTTGACCTTGGCAGCCACCTTGAAGCGAATTGGTTCAAAAAGCTAATCAGTTGCAGATGTAAATCTAATGATAAGTTTTTGCAAGTTTCATTAAATTTTGTCCAGTGGTTCATGAGATATATTTGCAACAAATAGAAAGACATTGACAGAAAGGCAAAAACATTACTGTCTCTCTTTGCCTTTTTGTGGCAGGTGATAATTATAAAGCAATAGTAAAGTAATGTGTCAAAAAGCAAAGGAGATTGGACTGTCTGTTTCACACAGGATGCATTTAACCCATTACAGTACTAAAACAAATAAAATACCTTGCAAAAGTTTTAAACTACATCTCGTATTTGCTCCCACAGAGGTTGTGGTTTTAAATAGAAAATGTTCTCTGGACTTTCAACATTTTTCTTCATGCATTCAGTGTTTTTTAATCTCTTTTTCAGTCCAGTCTTGACACCTTACTTTTTTTAAAGAGAAACATTTTATGTGTTTGGCTTTTTAAAGCTGCTTCATTCTGATTTTTGATCCTTTTAAGCACAGACATTTTTGTAATTGCACTATATCTTTAGACTTTTTTTGTTAGCAGCCTGTCACAAAATGTAATTTGTTCCCATTTTTTGATGCATACACAACAAATTTAAAGATAGCAATTTGACAGGCAGCTAATCCTAGTTTTTAATCTACTAGGTGATTAAAAATGCCTGGAACTTGACTATGATGGATCAGATCCTGTGATGGATTAGTTTTCCCCTTTTCTTAAGACAAACCTGTGAAATAATATCTATCTGCTGAAGAAATGTATTTAGACTCATTAGACTTCTTTTATCCTCAACCTTTCCGCTTTCTGTAGATCTCTTTTAAACACACTGCACATTATGCCAAGACACGGCAAGTTTTTGGCAAATAGGACTTTTTAAACAATCTCCAGAAAGTCTGGAATATTTCTGAAGACCTCCTTGAAATATTACAAGAAAATTTGGTTCCTTTGAGGTGTAATATAAAGAAATGAAGGATTACTCAAAGGTTTTGCACAGAACTGCAATATTCGAAGACAAATTGCTCTGCGTGAAACAAAACGGTGTGAGTAATGCAGCCCAGAGGGGAGCTGAGGAGAAAATGAACTCCTGAAAAATGGGACTTTTAATGATGGAGCTCTTTAATGTGTTCATGTATGATGTTAAACAGTGTGAAAACGATTCTTGTTTTAGATTTCACAGGTAGTTTTATCTTGCCTTACTTAGCTTTAGTTAACATTTCCAAAATTAATATTTGAAATCATTCGTAGGAGCTGCTCGATTCAAGCTTACAGAATTGAAACTCTGCCTCATGTGAAACCACCTGAAATGTAAAGATTGATGACTCTCTACATGATCAGTATTTAAAATTTAAATCTACAGCCCAAACTGGATTGACCAGCAGATTATTTAATGGGTATCTATGACTACATTGAAATGCTAGAGCTTTTTGATGACTATTAATAGAATATTGATGCCTTTCAGATTCACTGTGAACTGGGGTAAATAAAAGAATTGCTTTTTTTCCTGCTTGTTGCTTTGGAGAGCTGCAGATATCGATCTTAATTTCATTCAGAGTAAACAGCACCACACCACAGCACTGTTTCTTTTTTTAATCATTTCCCTCTGAATCCGGTTTGCCATTCAAACTGAGCCCTTTTGTCAGTGTCAGTGACTGTGTAAAAGCCACAAAGAACCATCTTTTTTTTCTTAAAAAACCCCTGTTTTCTGCTGCACGATTATTCTGGAAGAAGGATGGAAGAGGCTTCATGAGAGGACACCTCAGACATCTTTTTTTTTTTTTTGTTCTTCCTGAGCTCAAAAAGATGAGTCTGTCTGAAGAGGAGAGAGATGTGTGATGAAACTATTAACACCTGCAGACAGGCCTCTTCCATGGCCATTAGGGTTTTTGCACCTCTAGTTAAGCTGAGGTTTCTGTCACAGAGACAAATCAAGAATCTGATCAAGTTACATCATCCTGAACAGCCAATTAAAACCCAGTTCAGCCTGGATTTAAAGGCAAAACTTTTTCTATTTTGGTCTGTGTATCTTTACAAACCTCTTGCTCTTTAAGCCTTCAACTTTATATATATATATATATAAATAAATGGAGTAAATGCTGCTGAGGGCGCAACCAGAAAAACACTTCTAAGCATCACCAGTGACAGATACTGCAGGGGATGTCGCTGTAAGTCACCAGGCACCGGAGGATGCTTTAATTTACACTGACACCACATCAGCATTACAGGCCACTTCAGCAAGAGCTGGAGTTAAACACACTGCGCCCTCCGAGGTGGGCGGATAGGGGCACCGGGAAGTGGAGCTGACTTAGTACAAAGGGCCAAAGAAGAGTATAAATAAATTAATGTTTTCATCGGCACTGTAAATCAGTAACTATTACACCAAATCCTAAAGGAGCTTGAAAGATATCCAGAAGCTTGAAACAAACCAGACTGAAGATGTGCAAACGATACAGCAGACTTAAACCACAAATAAATCTTCGTCTGAACAGACACTGTAAAATCAATTAAACAAAAGTGCAACACACTTAAAAGTGACTTCTTGACCATTCCTTTAATTAATCTGTAATGTAAATTAAAAATATCCATAATAGCACACACTTTGAACACACTCACCCAACTCTCTTAAGTAAAACACACCAGATCCTGGGAGCTAAAACTTGGCTCGTGATGATTTAAGGCAGGAAACATTGTGAATTCATGGTCTTCTAATCAATCAAACGTGTAATAATGAGACGTTGATGCTGTTATTAATTATATGTTTGATTCATTTATTAATGACATTTTAGTTTAGTATTATCACTTGCATGCAGCTTCTCTTAGAATATTGCCAGCTGTATATCATTTATTGTAGGAAATGGTCTGTTTTTAGAGGAATTATAACAAACAAATGCACACTCACGGGTTGCTTGTTCCAAGACAAGCGCTCATTCACGTTTTTATTACTATTTAGTCCTAAGTATATGCATTTAAGCAAAACTGCTGGGCCATATTTTATGATACTTACAGAGGCAAATCAGGGTCAAAGAAAAGGCTCATACAACCTTTAGCTCGTTCACGTTGCTTAAACTTCAGTTTAGAGCATTGGCATTGATAAAAACACATTACCTCAGACTGAGTCTCTAGTTGTGATGTCAGGATGAAGTGAGCCCCAACATACTGTAACAACCTTAATACTTCATTACTTATAATAATTGATGTTTTGCGTAGTACTTTTTGGTCTTTGAACTCCTGTGTTATTACTTTTTACTTTCAGGGTCCTGTTAAAAGCTCAGGTTAGAAACTGGAATGCAGCAGTGTTGGTGGTGCAGGGTGTAGATTAATGTATTTATTATGTATGAAGTATTTTTTAACATATTAAACTAATTACATAAACTGAATGTTAAATGATCTTGTGTTAAGGTAAAATAAAATAAGAAAAAAAACATGAATTCATAGAATAGAAAAAATATTCAGAAAGCTTTCTGTTTTGCAAATTTAATAAATAAGTTTAGGGTTCTACACTTACGTCATTATAACTTTGCTTTAAATTTGGCCTGTTTTCACCTAAATCTGTCATCTTGCTCACAACAAAACCACACAGATCTTTTCCTCTCCTGTCATATGATTAAAAGGGCTAAAAATATCTTTCATTTTCTGGACCAAAACATAATCTTGTACCTCAAACTGCTTTGGCTCTGTGTTCCCAGCTCTCTAAGTTTTAAATCCAAGCTGCTAGTTTTGTTTGGATCTTTTGGCTCGTCTCTTTGTAGAAATAAATCCTCATACTGCAGACTCTGAATCAGCCTTCCTCTCTAAACAGAACCACTCACCTGCTCCCTTGTACTAAATATGGCTCATAACATCGCAACCATAACATCACAACATGCTATAAACAACTTTTTTTTTGGTACATGAACCACAGCCAAAGGTCTTGTAACTCTCCAGTTAAAATTTCTGTTGATTTGTGCATGTTTGTCTTCAGTTCCTTTTCAAAGCTAATACCAAGATCTTTGTCTTCATATTTCTCAACAGTCTCAAGACAACTCTGCAGAAAAAGCTGTCCAATGACAGTGTTGACCTGTCTGGAATCCCTCTGTCCACTCGTGATGTCCGACAAGTTGCCTTCTATCTCCAGAACAACAGAGACAGTATTGTGGCCGTAGACATCAGCTTCACTGAACTCCACGACGACAACCTGAGGCTGCTGCTGCCTCTTCTCGCCTCCTTGCCCAAACTCAGTACGCTGGCTCTCAACGGTAACCGCCTCACTTTGGCCATACTTAAAGACCTCACTGAAATGCTCAAAGACCCCAAAATGTTCTCCAGCCTGGCCTGGATCGACCTTGGCAACAATGTGGACATTTTCACCATGCCCCAGCCACTGCTAGTAGCATTGCGCCGACGTTGCAGCCTCAAGAGCAGCCTGCCGACCATCTATGAGTACACAGAGGGTCAGCCATATTCCTACCATCTTGAGACCTCTATAGAGGAGCCCAGCCACTACGAGGAGGAGGAAGATGAGGAGGAAGAGGAGGATGTGGAGAGTAAATTTGAATTGGAGCCATGGGGTTTAGGGGAGAAACAGCTCTCCAAAACTTTCACTCTCCACTACTGTGAGAGGTGATAAAGTATTTCCTGTCCAAGGCTCCTTCAGCTGTGGTTGAGAGATGTCCCACAGCACTCTGATACCTCCTTCGCCCTCTTGTCCTCACACCACGAGCCCGGTCACCCTTAGAGGGAGACCAGTGCCCACATTGTGAACTTATCGTCCCAACACGGTTACCAAGCTACTCCTAACCATCTCTGAGTTAACCTACCCAAGACAGTGACAGTGAAGTGACAGTCAGACTTACTGTGTTGGTGGACGGTGCTCTGGGGAACAAGATGCGGTTTCATTGGAGGGGGGCTGGAAGAGTTAATGAACCAGTGCTCTCTCTTTATTTCTCTCTCTTTCTCCCCCTCTATCACTCCGATTCTCTTTGTGACACTGGCAGCCAAGGGGCCAATCTCATGGAGATTTAAATCAGTTGGTCGGATGAAGGAGCTGCATCCCGGCGGTAGCTGAGGTGGAAGTTAGTTTGGAAAGTGTTGGTCCCTCTGGGTTCTCTACCAGGACTGAGACTATCTCTGTCAGGCAGGACCCAGCTCCACATTCTGTGTTCTCTGTTAATCTCTCAACAAAAGCTATGACACGAGTTCAACAGACTATACAGCCGGCGACCCATCACGTGACGCAGGCAAAACTGCTTGGTCGACTTTTTGCGTTTTCCCCCCCTTTCCAAATGTCCACTGTGAATGCCCTCATGTAGATGAAAAATGAGAACAGAAAACAAAACATCTGTTGTGTTTCCACTGGTTATTTTTGTGCACTTTAGAGAACAAAGCAATCTTAGAAGACAACAGGTAGGATTCAACAATGGTTAGCTGTCGCTGATTGTTTTTGTACTTGCCTACAAGCTGATATTCACCTCTTTGTAACTGTTGAGCTGTTTATGTAATACCCTCAGTGTTTCAACACATTTCTGACACTAATGCCAACTTAAGATATGGGCCAGAGTCAGAGCAGTGCCCAAACTGCCCTTCCTACTGCCGTTTGTCTCTACTTGTTTCTGTTTAATGTTGCTGTACTTCAGTGGCAGTTGTGTTACGAGACCCTGACTGTTATCTATCAGTTGTAGTCTGTCTGCAGTAGCATTTAATGACTGTTTAGACTGAGCAAACCAGTACGCACGTTAAGGTCGTGTTGTATTAACATTATGGTTTCACCATCCCATATACTCTGTATACATTGTTTATAGTTGCTAAAACCAGGAGCTCTTGATGTCGGCATAACAACATGATTATGATTGTTAGAAGGATCATTAAAAACAACATATAATAAATGTTTTATTGAATGTTTTATGTGTTTGTAATAGTAAATCATCTAATTGTTGCTGTATATATTTGTGTTATTGTTTTAGAGTTTTGTCTGACTCAGTAACAATGAGTAATGATTATGAAACAGAGCCCAAAGACCTCCTGCTGTTAGATTGAACAGTACACAAAAGGGACTGATAGGATAATGCAATAAAAAACAACACAGCTCAGTAAATGTTATTCGGAGAAGACACCTTTTATGTTGAATGTTTAATCTGAATGTTCACTTGGTTTGTAGCTTGTTCTATGTGTCAGTGTGTCAAACGTTTCCTCGTTGTAGTCTGTGTACGTTTGTCTCATGCCAAACAATGACTGCCAGTAAAACATTCAATCCAAACATGCAAGTGATGTCTCTTCTTTTTTCATTGAACTGTTACAACATCTGGGTGTAGAGAGCCCACAGCTGGTCACCAAAACAAATAGCAGATTGAGTCAAACAGATTACAGTAAATAGAACAAAAAGAGAAACCAGCTCAAGCTGGGCTATTTGGGGTTGGTAGTTGGAGAGCACTGCTTGTTTATGAGCCAACGGAACATCTGTAATGCCTGAGCCGCCACCGTTTGCCAGGGGAAAGTAGGGTGGTCATTGCATGAGGCCCTACCCATGATCCTCTCCTGGCAACCTTTTGTTCACACTGCCAGGCATGGTAATGTGGCATTTGCAACAGGTGGCTCCTATAAGGTCAGGGCACAGTTTGACTGTCATGTCCCCTGGGGTCCAAATACCATGTGACAGGGCAACCCCCCCCCCTCTTTAAAAACTCCCCAGGTGTGTATCATTTGACCTCTTTTCCTTTCAGAATTGGTTTAGTTCTCTGCATTACCACTAAAATATCAATTTCCTCTCTGCGATTGTTCAAACAGAGAGTTTGCCTTTGGTCTCCAAGCAGATAGAAAAGATCAAAGTTTCACAGAGGAAACTGGGTTCTGAGTTGAGAGTCCAAACTGTTGCTTTAGGAGCTGGCAAGGATAAGATTTCATTATAGGATTTCATTATAATCATTTTCCCTGCATGTTGTACAAAGCTCATAATGACCAAGCTCCATCATGTATTAAAGAACCCAATTTACCCTAAAACATCCCAAAGGAGCACTTTGCCCTCAGTGTTCCTTTTATATGTTTCTTTGAAGTTATTCAAGCTATCCATACTTAGGATTAGGCCTAAAAGCTTCTTTTTACCAAACCTCACAGTGCTACAGTATGTTTGGGGACTCTGAAAGGTCTTTATGATGCTTGAGTAACCTTCAGTGCTGCAGTGAACACCTCGCCTGTCTTTAGTCGTTACGCATTTAAAGCTGCAGATATATCTCCAGTAATTTACTTTTCTTACCGTTATCTCGCCCTCCTTATCTTTTTCTGCAATATATTTTACTCCAGTTGCACGTTTCAAATCAAGTTACAGACCACACTAGAATTTTTACTGTTTTTTTTTTTTCTTTCTTTTTTTGTTGTCAAAGCAGAAAAGAAAACACCTCTGACAGATTCAAAATTGGCCAGAGGTTTCTTGCTGTTTAAAGGCAATTTTCCTCCCTGCTGTTGTCAAAGGCTTAATCCAGTTTGCTGCTATCATATCAACAAAATTGAGGCAATTAACGTGTAAGGTGCCCCAATTCAACGTTCATTTTGCTCCATATAAATAATATCTGCTGAACTGAATTGAAATGTAACCTTTTTTATTTGATTATATGCCTCCAGCTGTTGGAGGCTCCGGGACAAAACTGAAAAAATAAATAAAAAGAAGCAGTGAGACACAAAGAAGATTATGGATTTACAGAACAGATTTCAATAAATGTGACCTCAGGTTAGGGGGGTTGACTGACTGGCAAACAGACATTCATGGTGCATAAAATTAAATTAAATGTGATAAATCAATTAAAACAAAATACAACTTTTGTTCTTTTCTTTGCTAGGATTTTTTATGTTTTTGTCTTTTTATTGAATGCTTTCCTTTTTGTAACTTCTCCCTTTACAGAACAAACAATGAAGTCACATGTGGAAACAATGTTAAATTAACCTGTGACATATACATTTTGCAAACATTTCCTGTGTAATTTTGCCTCATTTTAATAATTTTTTACATGTGTTTACATATGAAAAACAGGGCAACATGTTTTTGTGTAAGTGTACTTAATCTAATTCCAAACTAAAATCTTCTGCTACTTGAGGTCATCAAACCCATATGAAATACTTTTCAAATTTACACAGAATTATCATTAAATATCTCATGAAGTAATGATCAGTTTTTATTACAGATCATTCATATTTCTAACAAGTATTAGGAGTATTTTAAGATCAAAATGGTTATTGCCATTTTGTGATCATTTTTCTTTTAAGATCGTGTACCACATTTCCTGCTAGCAATTTCATTTCTAAAACCTGGAATAATGTTTTTAAAAGTAGACTAATGTACAGAAAGAAGGCCAAACGAGAAATAAGATTCATTTGAATATTACAAATATTCCCAAACTTCATTAATAGCCAATATACTAAATTACCTGTACTGTAGAACTAATACTGGTACTAGAAATTTGAATAATTTTAAAGCCATAAATAAAGCCATTAAAAAAATGGTCACGTATTTTTGTGTTTTAATTACATGTTATATCAAATCCTTTTAAAATGAGACAAATAAGTCTTGATGACTTCTGGTCTCCATCCTAAAAAGGAGGCTCTAAAAAATGTAAATTATGGTATTGTAATTAAAGACATGTCCAACCCTGCAGTGACAACATTCAACATATTTTAGGCACTCTCAGTTCAAGAGACTGTTGTGTTTAGATGTTATATGTTACTGCAAATGTCCTCTTGATGGAAGCAGTTTTTCACTGTCTTGTTCAGTGATTCCAGCAGGACAGACGCCTTCTGTTGCAGCTTTTTTAACCAGCATCTTTGACTCTTGTTTTCAGTAACCAGCTGCTTCCCCCAGTTTCCTGGCGTCAGACACTGCACAGATGCAGCCACCCTGTCTCTCTACGGCATTAACCACATTGTAGAATTTTGTTGTTGTTTCATGATTGTGTCCTCGAGCTTTAAGAGCCACAATTACATCCTGAGGGGCAAAAAGAAGAGAGAAATCAGATGAGCCAAAAGCAGCATAATGTGTTATGTGACCATACAAACACCCTGAATGTTTTACCTCCTCGAATTTTGGTTCAAACTTCAAACTGTTTTTAGAGTCAACAAAAACAATAGGAACATTAATCGCCTCTTTAAGGCTCTTTCCAAACCAAAGGTGATTGATGAGCGTCTGGAACAGAAAGGAAATAAGATACTGTAATCTGTCAGATGAGAAAAGGATGATTAGAAAATGGATTATGAGTATGGTGAAGACACTCATGAAGACAGTGCTGGTCACGACCACAGTGAGGAACGACTGGTGTGCAGCAATTAATCTTAATGGGACTTAGTGTGATTGTCACAGTCACATACTGAGGCTATCCCAGTCATGATAAAACTCCCACCAGATGCTCCAATCACAATCGTCTTCGACTGAGACTTCAGCACAGAGGGGGCCATGGAGGAAGGAGGCCGCTCCCCTGTGAACAGAATAAAAACCATGATTGACGGAACAGGCGACTATAATTCAGACCGATCAATGTGAGAACAAGAAGAAAGCTGTTATGAATGCAATCAATAGAAGCTTATTAAAAAATGTGAATCATATAGTGAAAGGCATGGTTTTCATTTTTATCTGTATGTATCTATATGTGTTGAATGTGTCTCATCAAGCTCTTGTGAGTGGCATGTTACTCATGTGTTTTGAGGGCACAACATTTCTGGAAAGACTATTTTCCTTATTTTGTTCTTTTTCAGAAATCACTATTTTTTTAGAAGTGCAGTTCAAGTTTGGAGTTAGTAGTGATGCCAAAGTAATTTGCTATGTCACATTGATCATCCCTAAAATCCAAAAAGACAGGAAATGTTACACTAACTTAATAAAAGTTGTATGTTTCTTTGGTATCCACAGCTAACTTTTTTTGTAAGTAAACCTAACCATAAGATTAATAAACAAAATACTGAAACAAAAAAAAATGCATTTTTTTCATTCTTTCACAAAAACTTTTTTTGTGGATATTTTTGCAGAAAAATAAGAGCAACTGTTTTGAGTGTGAACATGTCTGCACTGTTTGAGCCATGGACCTAACATTTACTCACTTAGATATTTAATAAACCTTGATTTATGTTTTTTTTAATTTAAGGTGCATCTTTTTTTAGCCTGAATAAATACAGTGTGAGGTGAGTGGTAGCCAAAAACAGGGGCCTGGGTGTACCAGTTCCTGCCATCATAAACTGGCTCTAGGTCCATGAAATGTAATTTTATTGGCAGGAAAGGAGCCTGAGCTCAGGTGTGAAGTTGAGCAGTACTAACTAGATTTAATCAACCTCACGTCCACACACAGCCTGGCCTCTGGGACCCAACTCCTGGGGAGGGGCTAGACTCTCTCCTACTCCAGAGTTACCCTGGGTGAGTGGTATGATTGGGAGTAACAGCCTCCCTAAACTGAATCTGAGTGGCATTTTGTTGTTGGACTTCTGTGTTAGGCATGAGCTGTCCGCATAAACGCCATGTTGGAGTGTGTAGAAAAGTTTTGCATTGAAACGCTGAAGCCTTTGGACATTTTGGGGTTCTTTAGATTGACATGCCTCTTCACTGTTCCATAAAGAAGCAGGTCCAGTCCACATGGGTTTTGTGGATTTTGGAAATCATGTTCCCCAAGGCATTTTGTAAGAGTGATGCAGGAGTATGGGATCCAGAGGTCACTTTGAAAGGCTATTCAGTTCTTGTAAAATCAAAGTAAGAGCTGTGTCTGCAGTCTGGGCACAAAGTCAAGCTGTGTGTTAAAGGAGTCACCCAAGGTAGTTTAAGCAACTGATCGGGATGCCTTCTGGTCACCTAACTTTGGAGATTTTCCTGGCACATCACACTGAAAGGAGATCTTGGGACAGTCCCAGGGACTATAGACTGTATGCCCAGAAGCCTAGGAAATGGATGGATGGATGGATGGATGGATGGATGGATGGATGGATGGATGGATGGATGGATGGATGGATGGATGGATGGATGGATGGATGGATGGACACTAAGTTTCCTGTTTTGAGGTTCAGCTTGTTGCTTAATTGGAAACAAGACTAGGAGTCAGCAGCTTTGTGTGTCTGTATTCTGACACCAAAATACTTTCAGCTAAATGGTAACTAGCTTGATATTTATCAGGTATAAAATGCAGCATGTTAATCTGATTACCAGGGGAGATGTTATCCGTTCTTCCACAAAAGTCATACAGCTCATTGTTGAGGATTACTCCAGTCCTTGAAGAGTAGATTCTGGAGCCAAATCTGTTAAAAAAAAAACAGTGAAGCTGAACTAGATGGACTAGATTACCACAGAGCAATACCAAACACTCTTTGCATTCAGCCTCACTTTAAACCAAATCTCAGCTCCTTGCTGTGCTGTCTTAGAAAACCTTTTGCTTGTGATGACTAGACTTTGATTAAAAACTCCTCACACAAAAACATTTGACTTCCTTAATCTTTTAATCTCCATAATTCATGTAACCACAAACTAATAAACCATGTGCTGGTTTGTTTCTAACTCCAGAACTGTCCAGGTACTGACATGTGATTGATGGTGCTGGTGACAGATACAGCAGATCCATCTTCAGCCAGCACAGACACATGTGTGGTACCCAAGCTGTCCTGGTGCGGGGTGATGTTGTAATACTGGAGATCACGTGTCCTTTCGCTGCTGATCAAGGTCCGTATGTGGCTGGCAAAATTGTCCTCTACTATTTTTTTTGTGATCTGTGAAAAGTAGAGAGGATTTAAAAACACCCAAAGAAAAAAGGAGTCATATATAAGATATTGATTAAATCAGAGCTAAATTTGTAAAGGATTTGCAGCCAGTTGTAAATCTTCCTCGTTTTTGTACTATTTCTTATCTACCTCTAAAGGTCTTCTGTTTCAAATACTATTTATGGAATAACTTTGCCTACAGTGTGGGAAACAAAGAAACACTGACTGTAAAAAGTCCACAAAGAAATTAGTTTTACCTCAATACTCTCAGCTACAACATCCAAAATCTGGAGCGGTGAAATATGACCATTATTTAGCTTAAATTTCACTGATAAACCAGGTAAATATGTAGTTATGAATAACTGTCAGGAACAATGGCTCACAAATAAAAATAAAAACAAAATCAAGCAGATAAAAGTCAACAATCAAGATAAGGCTTCTCAAATCAAACCATGTGACTAAATTTTCAGACAGAGGTCTGTATTGATTTGGACCACTGTCAACAACAAGTTTTTAACTAAAAGTGAAAACGGTTCAAGTCAGTTCAAATGGCTCTGACTGATGAAACAAACGCACTGTTCAGTTCACTGGAACTCTAGATTACCTAGCAATAATATGATTACACATAGAATTTTTAAATCAACATTGTCTTTCAAAATCCAATATCTCTATATACTCTATTAAAAAAAAAAATCTCCAAAGAGAAAATAAAACTGTTGATATTAAATTCCATTTCAGTAAACTAAAACTTATCAGGTGTATGTACCTGAGTATTTCAAAGTACATTTTTCAGGTAACGCTTGTGATCTATTGTGTCAAGTCATTTTTTAAATATAACCTGTAACTTTCATATAGTTTATACTTAGCAGCACTGAATGATACTCACTTTATCTGATACAAAGTGTGGATCCCGGATGTGCTTTTTTTGTCCATTGGCAAATTTTAAAGCTTCAACATAGCGATGATAAAACAGTGTCTTCTCATCAATAGACTGAGGTGCTGAGTTCATTTGATACCCTGAAAAACAAAAACGCTACTTATATGTAAATTGTTAATTTTCACTGAACCTCATTTAAAGACTTTTCTTGCATGAAGCTAAAACCTACACACATCACTAATATTAAGATTTATATAACAAAATACAACTGCAAATCAAAGCAGCCATTTATCTTTCCATCTTAAACACCTCATTCTTTGTAATATTCTTTGTTTTGCAATTTAAAAGAGTAAAGCAAAAAACTACAGCTCTGCCATCTGTGTCCAGTCGGAACCTTTCAGGATGTTGAGGACGAGGCTGAGGACAGCTCCTCCTGCGGGGGGTGGGGGTATGTACATCTGGTACTCTCCAAAAGGAACAGCCCACGCATCAGTCACTGTAACGTTATAGTTTGCCAAGTCCTGCAGCATGAGTGTTCCTCCTAGGCAAAAAGAGCAAAACAAATGCTTTACTCTGAGCAAAACTCACCTTAGCTCCACAAAAATGAAGACTTTTGATGGATCGTGGCAGAGTCTAAAGATTCAAGTGATTTATTCATTTGGAAGTGGATTCTTTAGCCATGCAAATACAGAAAACATTTGGAAAAAAAAGCTTGATGAAACACATCTGACAATACCTGCCTCTTGTACATCATGGACTAAATCCTCTGCTATTTTCCCACTATAAAAACTGTCTGCACCATTATTTGCAATTATCTCCAAAGTGTCAGCCAGTTTCTCAAATTTCACTGTGCCTCCAATTTTAAGCAAGTTTCCCTTCTTGTCTGAAAATAACTTCCTAAAAGGACAAACAAAAAGAGAGAAAAGTGAAAAATGTAAAACAGCTTATGTTTTTTATTGGCATAGTGAGTCAGGTTTTCTTCTGTACCATAGGGCACGGGTCTCGTCTGTGTTTGAGATGTATGGGATGGAACTACCCTGAACCTCAGGAATTTTGATCCCCTCTCTGGCCAGCTTGATGGTCGGCTGGAAGAGAGTGGCCCACAGCAGCTTCCCATAAAGCTTGTGTGCAGTTTCATAACCTCGAATTTCTCCTGGAACTCCAATCCATTTGTTACCTGAATGGTTGGATGAAGGGACAGTCAATGAAAGAAATTAACCTGCATATTTACTCAGTTTTTCTGAGATATCTCTAAGATAAAAAGCTCAATTGTCCCAAATTTAATTTGACTTCACAGTGAGGGGGAAACAATCTGTAAATGTTTCCCTGCTTTATTTTACAAATTGTTTTTTTGTTTGTTTGTTTTTTGTATTTTGGCATTACAAGAAGTCCCCTGCCTCTTGCACAGTGACTGCTGAGGATAGGCACCAGCAACCCAGAATGGAGAAGCGGGTAAAAGATAATAGATAGATGGAATTACAAGAAAATATACTTAAAATTACAAGAAACGTAATTTACAGTTCTTGTGTAAGTTTGCATAACAACTAACTGTAAATCAAACAAAAATATCTTTTAACAGAATGTACATATAAATAAACACTGTTGGTACTTAACACTGTTAGAAATCTACTCTACGAGCTAGCCTCAACAGGGGGTCTATATGTAAAGGATGAGGGAACTATGGAGACTTCAAAACCCAGCATCCAGAATGACTCAGAAAAAACTTCGGACCCAGTGTTCTAACATTCATGACAGGAATCTGCTATCACACCGAGACACTGATGAGATACAAGAAAAATGCTCCAGCACGGGGGAGCCAAAACAGCAAGTCTGCATCCTCCCCACCGTCCAAGTGTGGGTATCAAGCCCCACTGAAAAACCTTGATGATCTGAATATAAGGGCAGCTGACCACAGACCGAAGATCATGACTAAGTTAGACACATATGATGTGCACCCCTGTTGTTCTGACAGCTGGCTGATCCATCTTCATGTTGCCTGACTGTAGCTTCCATCCTCCTCCTCCTCCTCCATGGGGGTCAATGCTCCTTATGAGTTAGATCCTTGCTCTTATAGCCAAGCATTTCAAGGATCACTGCTGCTGTGGTGTATACCAGCTTATTGGTCTCTGTGATGGTGTCATTAGGAATACTTAGCAGTGCTGAAATCACATCTTCTAGCAAACATTCAGATGGTACTTTATCATTTAGCCTTGGTAAGGGGTGCAGGTCATACAGTGCCTATAAAAAGTATTCCTTGGATGTTTTACCCTTTTATTGCTATTATAAATCAGTTATAGTCAATATGAATTGGCCTTATTGACAGAAAAAAAGAATAAAAAAACTTAAATGACAAAGTGACAAAGTGAAAGCATATTTCTACAAAGTAATGCCAAATAGGTAACTATATAAAGTAAGCACTTTTTTCAAAACAGCATCTTCATCTTTTTGTCTTCAGATTCACCCTATCCTATTCACAATTATTTATAAATATTAAACAGACGTTTATCTTGACTAAATAGTTTCACATTGTTAAATGTGCATTTTATTGTACTTTTTACTGAAACAGGCTAAAATGTACTGCAGTGCATCACAACTACATTAATATTTGTTCCTCCACTGAATGTGTGGTCTTGACTCAGAGCTTGGTTTTCATGTTCAGATTGTTGGGTTTCTGGTATTTAATCACACTTTACTGTAAACCTGAACAAAGATGACTGTGCAGTTCTAACAAAGGACTAACACGCTGACAAGTTCCAAAACTAGGTTACTATTGTTAATTAGGCTATCGTTTTCTTTTTTGTTGTTGTTTTCTTAGTAAGACCAGAACTGAAACACCTTAAGAGTGTAGGCAAATGTAAGCTGAAACCTAAACAGACAAAGCAGGAAAAACAAGAAAGATTCCCTTCCCAGATAAGGAAACAAATGGATAAAAGTGGTTGACGTGCAGGAGCAGAGTAGCAGCTACCTGTCACCATTTGGAAAGCCTTGGGACAGGAATTCAGCAGATCAGGTTTTATTATCGAGGGTGCAGTCTCTCTGGAGTTGATGATTTTCACTTTTCCTATGAAAATATTAGAAATGATCAGTTAGCTCTGACTCGTATAACTTCAGCTGCAGTAGGTGCATGAGTGTGTTCATTACCAGAGCTGTCCATCACTGTGAATATGGAGCCTCCTCCGATCCCGGCGCTCTGCGGGTTGATGACAGAGGTGCAGAGGAGCGCGGCGATGGCGCCATCTACTGCAGAGCCTCCTTGTTGAAGGATGTCCCTGTAAAGTTCGCGCTCTTCACTTTCCGTGATTGCCAACAGTGAAATTCATGTTTTGCATAATGGAAAGTGCTCCTGACGCGGTGGCAGCTTCCTGCATTGTTAATCTGAATTGTTGTCATGCCTGACACCGAGCCTCTTCGGTTTTTTAGCATTACTAATTAACAGATCTGTGCCTAGATGTTGGCAAAAGGCAAAGCACGTCTCATAGGAATCATTAGAAAGCATAAGTGTTTGTTAGTGCTCACTGGTGAGAGTAAAGTCGACTGTTTTTCATAAACAAACATTAACTTCATCTATTTTTCTTTGTATAACCTCACTATAAGTAGTAGAGTAATTACCACTCACCTTCCAATTTCTGAGCATTTCTTTGAGTCTGCGGCGACTGCACCTTTAGAGAAAGTGTCATTTGGGCATCTACGGTGCACAGCGACAGCAATACACACGATGATGGCAACAATGAGGAGCAGCGACAGCGCGCAACATGTGTACACCCTGGCCTTGGTCCTCGCCATGACAGACCCCGTCCTCTCCGCGGCCCCGCTGGGATCAGTGAGGTTTCCTCTGTCCCGGGTGGTTCATGGAAAATAAAACGACTAGAGAAAGTTTGGGAGTGACTCATCACAGGGAACAGAATAGCCCGGCTCCACCTCCTGCCCGGAGCGCAAAGTAAGCAAAGGAGAGTTGCGGAATACGTTCCACGTGGGGTTTTCTGCTGTTAAGGGTGATAATTGAATTTATGTATGCCATTTTAATTGCTTCAATTTGCTGTGGACATGCAGAAAATTACACGAGTCTGTGGAACAGTACTGTTATAAGATCATGCGCGTCCTGGCCGGGACAGACTTTTAGGATAAAAGTGGGGATTTTGTTTGTTTTGTTTTGGGTTGGGTTTTTTTTGTTTGTTTGTTTGTTTGTTTTGTTTTGTTTTGTTTGTATTATTATTATCTCAAGATTCTCGTCTCTTGGTTGTTTAAACCAAGGCACCAGCTTCCTGCGACCCGGAAAGGAGAAGGCGGGTAAAAGGCAGAAATAGTTTAAGCAGAATAGAAACCTGACAGGTGAACAGACTGATAAAGCAAGAAGGGACTTTATAGGAGAGCTCCCAGAGACGAACAGTTTGTTGTAAGTTGAACTTTTTAATATTGGTCAAATAAAAGTGTTATACAGTCAAGGTTCCACTAGAGAGTGGTATTGTCTTGGTAAAATATGTTTCTAGTCTCATCCAGCTTGTTTGTTAAGTGTGAGTCAGTGGTTCTTTCTTTCCAGATCATTGGTCCTGTTGTTTAAAATGATTCTCCTGCTTGTGGTAATCATCAAGTTTTCTCTGTGAAAACTCGAAGTGGTTTACTCAAGGGACTGAGTTAAAAGACTGCGTTATAATTACAGGAGATGCCTTTATTGTTGCTCTGTAGTAATACACTGAAACTGTAGATGCCCGTCACAGTGGTATTAATATGATTAAAAATAAAGTTTAGGAAAATGTAAAAGTATCATACATTCATACCACACTATTCAAAACTGAACATCGAAATCGACATTTTACAACAGTCAAAGCAAGAGAAAAGTAGTAATACTGATACTGGCAGGAATATTTAAATCACTAGTTCATATTGAATTTTTAAATCCAAGAAAGGAAAAACATAAATGATATTTTGTATCACCATGTAGTGGAAGTGTGCCAGGTTACTATAAAATTAATTTTGTAATAAATATGGATTTTTATCGATTTTAGTTGTTTTGAAAGGTTACTGAAGAATGTTTGGGATGAGAAATGATGTTCCTAAATTTGTATTAAATATTTTTACTGTTAGATAAACACACACAGGGGAAATAAAATTGTAGTCTCTGTCTTCAGCAAAAAAGAAAAAATGAGAAAGTGACAATGTTAGGTTCATCAAAATAACCACACAAGAAACTGTGGTCAGTATTTTATTATCCCCCTCTACTGAAAGGTGAAGAACATAAAATAATCCTAATCTAAAACTCTGCACACCCCAGCAGGCAATATGCATTCCTTCAAGAAATGCTAGGCCTTTGATTTTTAAGAAGCAAGCATCCTGGGTACAATCATAACAGGAAGTACTGCTGAGGTCTGAAAAAATGCAAATTTGAAGTGTCCTTAAGTTTGAATATTGGTTTTTGCCTTTTTCTTTGGTTAAAGAGTGCCTGTAAGTGACTGTGAGCCAAGCAGAATAAAAGAAAGTGTGAGATAACAGAAATGTATGTACCTATAATCTTGAGATGTGCCTCATGGCTAAAAGAACACGAGCCCAGATACAAGCTGCTAAAATCAACTATATGGCTGGGCTTAGCCTTATAGATAAGGTGAGGAGCTCCATTTTTCAGGGGGAGCTTGGAGTAGAGCTGATGCTCTTCCTCATCATCAGTCAGCTGATGTGGTTTGAGTGTCTGATTAGGATTTCTCTTGGGCATGACCACTGAGAAGAGACCCCAAGGCAGACACCAGAACTAGCTGGAGGGATTTTGTATCCTCTCTGGCAGGTGGACACCTTGGGATCCTCTAAGTAAGAGCTGGAGACTGTTGGTGGGAAGTGTCTGGGTTTCCCTCCTGGATCTGTTACCATCACAATCTAACCATAGATAAACAGCAAATGGTTGGCTGTATGCATGGACAAATGGGTGGAGGAATAGATGTCCGACAGGAAGCAAAAACAATCTTAAAGGTTGCTTGAAGTTGATAAAAGATATAAAACTATAGCAAGGGGCTTCCTGGAGTTTATGTTCAAAGTTTAATAAAAGAAAAATAAACCTGCAGCCAGAGAACTCACTGGAGTTCAAGAAATTAAACAAATGGGCTCTATACATAAAAGTCACTAAACAATGCAGCAACTTAAGCCTCATTAAAGGTGAGATTATTCACACAAATGTATGCATCCATGAGTCACTGCAGTTATACATAAGTACTGTATAGGCTAAATTATATGAAAAGATTAACTAACACAAGTATACTGTATGTAGACATAAATTTATTTGTATCAAGTATCATAGATAAAGACTTGCTCAAATCTGCAACAACAAATAAGCTTTTTCTTTTCCAACCTATTACTCTCACTTCTTTTGAGAAACTCTTGTGTTTAGTTGTTACATGTTACTCCAAATGTCCTGTTGCTTGATCTAGTTTCTCAGTGTCTTGTTCGGCGATGTTCCAGCAGATCAAATGTTTTCTGCTGCAGTTAATTAATCATCACTGACTCTTTTCTCAGTAGCCGGCTGCTTTCCCATTTTTCCTGGTGTCAGACACTGCATAGATGCAGCCACAGTCCTTCTCAACAGCATTAACTGCATTGTAGAATCTGGTTATTTTGTGTCCCCAACCTATAAGATGTTGATTTACAATCTGAGGAGCAAATCAAGATGGAAATCTGATGAGACAAAAGCAGTAAAATGTGGATTTTGACCATAAAAATACTCTAAATGTTTTACCTTATCCCACTTTGGTTCAAACATCACTTTATCTTCAGGGTCAACAAAAATAACAGGATCATCAATCGCCTCCTTAAGGCTTTTTTTAAACCAAAGGTGGTTGATGAGCGTCTGCAACAGAAAGGACAATCAATATTTTAATCTGTCAGATGAAAAAGTGATGATTATAGACTGTGGACATCATGAAGATAATGCTGGTCATAACCACAGTGAAGGGAATTTAGTGTGCAAAAAGAATAATTAATACTCTTATTGTGACAGTCACATACTGAGGCCATCGCAGTCGTGATAAAACTTGCACCAGATGCTCCAATCACAAGGGTCTTCGACTTAGACTTCAGCACAGAGGGGGAGAAGGAGGAGGGAGGTTGCTCCCCTGTGAACATAACAGAGGCCATGATTGCAGGGTGTGTGCCAAACAAAAAGTTTAATAAAGTCTAGAAAGGTATTTCTGTTTGATTAAGACTTTTTTCAACCTAACAAAGAAGACCAAAACAACAGAGTATTTTCTTCAACTAATTTAGATGTGATGCAAATTAAAAGGCATCACAGAACTTACATCATCTCCCGATATAAAAATACAAAACAAAATAATAAAAAATAGTGGGAAAAAAATAAATACACAAATGGCTTGCCATATATAATTTCAAAGCCCATAGTTTATGAACAGCTTGGTTTGCCACACATACACCTCTTCTTTCTCTTTGCTGCTGCTGCAGATGAAGCTTTTCTACTTCCAGGCCTCTGTGGTTTTCACACAATAATATTTTGCGTTATTTTGTTTGTGCGATACCCTCAAATGTATAATCACATTGTTGTGTAAATTTATGTTTATTTGTTGTGAAAGAAGGTCCCATCTCTATACGTGATGTACTGACTTGTACTGAGGTGGGGTTGTAGGGGCAATTCCCATAGTTCACCAGCAGAGAGAGAGTTGCTTCCAAGGTGTGCACTGGGTGTGGAAGTCGGCTGCTAGCTCAGATCAAAGCCTGCTTGCTAAAATACCACATTGCATGTGTCTTCTTTATTCTTTCCTGTAAAAATACAGGTTAGTAGCATGGGTTTGTTGGATTCAGATCACTCCTAAGGTTATAAGAATCCCTTATGTGCTAAATGTAATAACATTTATGTCTGAAAGTAAGTTTTCAGTTACAAAAGAAGGCCAACTGTGTCCTGCACAAGGTAGACACCAGTGGTGTGTATTGGCATAAGATGGTGGCTTCCGCATGTTTTATTTTGTTTAGATGTGAGTCCAAAGTAAGTCTAACTTTTAAAAAACGGAACTGAATGTGAGTACATACACTGACAAGGTTTTATGACTTTCTATGTTAATAATTCAGTTTAAATGTATTGTTAGAGAAACAAAGTATTGTTGTGTTTGCTAAAGACAGATGTTTAAAATGTTGCTCTTTAAAGTTGTTCCGTAAATTGCTAGGAAAAGCAGGTAAATTGTAGTACTAAATATGCTGTATATTTCATGCTTAAAGCTGTAGTATAACAGAGTGAAAGGAATTATTTCTTTATAGCACAGTGGACCAAGAGTTTAAAACTGCAAATTGGTGAAACGTAATAAAAATTATCTATATATATTATATATCTTGTGAATCAGAACTGAGAAGTGTAATGTTGATGAATATGATTTTTCTGTTAGTAAATGAAATCAGAGCCTACCTGCAAACAGACAACATCACATGTATCTTCTTTACTCTTTTCTGCAAAAATACAGACCGTTTGGGAGGCCTGTAACATTTGTTGACCAGTTTGATAAAATTTGATCGTAGAAAATAGCTCTTTAATTTATTTGGTTTTAAAGTGCCTTTTGCAGTTTTTCCTGTTTCATATGTATTTTTATTCCCTTGTCTTGGTTAAAGGTTTTTGAAAACTAGGTCTCAAATGCAAGACCCAACAGCTTATTAATGCAACTAATGCTACATTTACCTTTATTCAAGTTTTGCTCCTTTGCACAAAATGTTTTGAAAAGAAAATTATATTCAAAGTGTTACATTATTGCTAGTTTTACATTTGAATATTTTTGTAAAACATTGCCATATATATTGTGTCACAATAAAGCCCTAAAACACTGTATCATTTTTGGTCCCGTTGTCCAGCTCTAGTTGCACAAACTGTACAAGAATTGTTTCATATTAATTTATGATTACCGGGTGAGATATTGACTCTGCCACAAAAGTCAGCCAGTTGGTTGTTGAGGATGACTCCAGTCTGTGAAGAGTAGATCTTGGAGCCAAATCTGTGAAAACAAAAAAAGCTGAACTTGATAGAATAAATCTAGCCACTGCAGCATTAAAGCTCTCTGTGCATTTGGAACATTTTAGAACAAAACTCAGCTTCCTTGCTGTGCTGTGACTGGCATATTTTATTCAAATATCCTCTTACAAAAACATTTAACTATGTTAAAAAGAAAGATTATAATATTCTTTGAAGGAATGCATATTGCCTGCTGCCTTGTATGCCAAAGTTTTAAACAAAGATCTTGTGTGATCTATTTGTGCTCAAACTTTGTGATGGGAAGGTCTTATTGTCCAACCCATAATGCAGCTACTCAGCTAAAACTACACCAAATTTTAATGTCATGTCTGGGCAACTGACTCAGTTGTAGCCATTTGGATGTTTGAAAACTTAGTTGTGTCAGCCATCTTGAATCAAGTTAATCAGTTGTACATGCACATCCAATGGTTATGTTCTGAGAGTTTCATAAAAACCCAGCATCTGTTTCGTGAGATATTTTGCTAACAGACATGTCAGCATGTATGCAAAAAAACAAAAGGCTCCACACACAGACAATTATACGATTGCTAGTCTCTTGTGGAGAGCAATAAACATGCACAGGATGATTTCTATAGACCTGTTCAGATACTGACACACGATTGATGCTGCTTGTAACAGACACAGCAGATCCATCTTCAGCCAGCACAGACACATGGGTGGTACCACCAGAGACAGGCGACCTGCTGGGGTCATCATCAGTCTGGGAGTCAGTCGTATTCAGGGGGATGTTGTAGTCAATAAGAGTTATGTTGGTTTTGATCTTGGCCCGTATCTTGCTAGCAAAGCTATCTTCTGTCAAAATTCTTTGTCTGTGAGCAGAGAATAAAAACCACAGAAGAGAAAAAGAAATAACTCTTGAAAAAATGAATCAGGGCTACATTTCTGAAGAACTGACAGCCTGTTTCATATTTTTTATACTGAAAACCCAAATCTTCACTACATAAAACAAAGAAAACAGTTTAAGGTGGTTCAAGCTTTATTAAAATCCGCTCAGTTGTTCAAGAGATAATTTTTCAACATGGCAGAAAAATTACGCATTTTGCACAAATTTTGTTTGCAGCATTGTGTAATACTCACATCTTCTGATACAAACTTTGGATCCCGAATATATTTCTTTAATCTATTGGCAAATTTAAAAGCTTCAGCATAGAGATGATAAAAATGTGTCTTCTCCTCAAAAGATTCAGGTGCTGAATACATTTGATACTCTGGAAACAAAACACATTAAAAATTTCATTTTTGTTTCATCTCATTTTTAAAGGTTGGTCAAGGGTCATTTTTGGATGACACTAAAACTAACACACATCACCAGAATTACAATTAAAATGTCAAAATGCAACTTTCAGTAAAAGCATTAGGTTGGACAGCCATATTGAACACATTATTTTTTTTGTTTTGTTTTGTCATTTGAAAGTGTAAAGAAACTGCAGCACTAATGTCTGTGTTCAGCAGGAACCTTTCAGGATGTTGAGGACGAGGCTGAGGACAGCTCCTCCTGCAGGGGGTGGGGGTATGTACATCTGGTACTCTCCCAAAGGGACAGTCCATGCATCAGTCACATTAACTTTATACATTGCCAAGTCCTGTAGAGTGAGGATTCCACCTAAAACAAACAAACAAAACAAATCCTTCATCCTGAGTGAAACAGAACAAAACTCATATCACCTGCACAAAAATTACAACCTTTGATGGATCTGGGTAGCTCACTCAAGAGTGTGAGTGATTCAAATCATTTGATAAAATCCTTCTGATCTTACCTGCCTGCTGTACATCATGGACTAAATCCTCTGCTATTTTCCCACTATAAAAACTGTCTGCACCATTATTTGCAATTATCTCCAAAGTGTCAGCCAGTTTCTCAAATTTCACTGTGCCTCCAATTTTAAGCAAGTTTCCCTTCTTGTCTGAAAATAACTTCCTAAAAGGACAAACAAAAAGAGAGAAAAGTGAAAAATGTAAAACAGCTTATGTTTTTTATTGGCATAGTAAGTCAGGTTTTCTTCTGTACCATAGGGCACGGGTCTCGTCTGTGTTTGGGATGGATGGGATGGAACTACCCTGAACCTCAGGAATTTTGATCCCCTCTCTGGCCAGTTTGATGGTCGGCTGGAAGAGAGTGGCCCACGGCAGCTTCCCATAAAGCTTGTGTGCAGCTTCATAACCTCGAATTTCTCCTGGAACCCCAATCCATTTGTTACCTGAATGGAAGAATGAAGAAACAATCAATGCAGAAAAATAAGCTGTGAATTCATTCAGTTATTAAATATTTTGGGGAAAGAAATTCATCAAATTCTCTCAGCTTTAACTTAAGTAATCATCATCTCAAAAAAAAAAAAAATCGAAGTACTCAGAGAGCCCAAACCTTCACCAAGGTCATAGAAACAATAAAAAAATAGTGTGATCTGAATCGTGATTCAAATTGCCATCAAAATTTTGTCCAGTTTTTTCCAAAGATTTTATCTAAATCTGTTCATTGGTTTTATGTTATTTTGCTAACAAGTGGACAAACAAAAAACAGACACAACCAAAAACATAACCTGGAGGAGGTAACAAAGGGTTCACTGTACCCCTTCCTATTTATCTTGACAATTAGGATTGTTGGGGCTGTGCTTTGAGAGAGAGAGAGAGAGAGAGAGAGAGAGAGAGAAGATACGTCCCGTTGCTTCGGCTGCTTCCCTGCACATCTTTCTTTCTGGCTGGTCTGCAACGAGGCATTTGGTTGTGTCTGTTTTTTTGTTGGTTCTAGATTCAATACTTGCTATACTTCAGCTAAAGGGGAGTGCTAATTTATTTTGTTGGGTGTGTGGGTATAAATCAAGTTATTTTATTTATCTTAGTATCTGCTCCATGTTTTATTGTAGAGCACCTGGTGCAGAAGGATTGGGACTTTGATGTGCACTGACGAAAGTATGATTGTACCGGGGAATCAGGCCAACGATTCTACTTCCATTTTCTCTGATCTGGAATCCTGGCACTGATCTTTGCCAAATGCAGAGGGGACAAATTGCCTTTGCCGATATTCCATAGTCATCTCTCCCTGCTGGTGTGGAGTACTGAGTGACTGGTTGTCAATTGCCTTTTCAGTGAACTACTGCATGTCTTGTGAATTGAGCCCTTGTAACTGAACAACTTGGACCATTCTTTTGTGTGTCTATGTAAAATCTGTCTGCTATTTAAAAATCTCCTTGCAATTTAATTTATTTCAGCTATTTAAAACTCTATTTGAACTTCTGCTGTTTATAGCATTTTAAAATTTTATATTTAAATAACAAAAGTTTAAATTTGCAACAACTGTCTCTCTAGTCTTCACTGTGTTTGTGTGACGGGAAAGCTGAACCAAATTCATGCATAAGCAACATGAGGTTGAGACATCACCACCAAAATGTAATCATTTGTTTGTTGTGTCAACTCCAACATTTCCCACAGAATTTCCCACTAAGGGACAAACAAAATAATTTTATTCTAATCCATTCGATTAAATTATTCAAACAAAAAGTAAAAAAAATAGAGAACTCCTATGAAAGCAATGAGGACCCCCTGCTTGTGGTCAACAAATAATGTGATAGCCTGTCAGACTGTCTAAAAAGGCTCTGTGTTTACCAACTTATCAAGAGTGTTAAACCTGTATAACAATAGCTGGTGAGAAACATAGCAAGAAAAACGAGAAAGGCTTCCTGCATAAATCAGAAAGCAATTGCCTGTCAACATGCCAGAGCAGTGAAGTACCTCTTTGTTCATTGCAAAGCGTTGAATAAGCGTATAGCAGACCAGATGTCACTTTTGAGGGCACAGTCTCTCTGGAGTTGATGATTTTCACATTACCTACAAAATGAATAAATATGGTTAATGAATTCTTATTACTTCAGTTGTAGTAGACACATGAATGTGTTTGTTACCAGAGCTGTCCATCACTGTGAATATGGCACCCCCTCCGATCCCTGAACTCTGTGGGTTTATAACAGAAGTGCACAGAAGAGCAGCAATTGCTGCGTCTACAGCTGAGCCTCCTTGTTGGAGGATGTCCCTGAAAAGTTCACATTGATCACAATCAGTGTTAATCAGTTGATTGCTGGGAAATTTTGTGTCAGCTTTGGTAGTTGCTGATAAGACCCAAGAATGAAGACGTTCATAAGCACTTAATTTTTATTAATAATTAATATTAATAAAATCAAAAAGGATGGCATGGCAGCAGGCAATGTAACAAAGAAAACACAAGGAGTCCAAATAAACCAGGCAGGGAACATACCATTATGACAGAATGAGGACTGGGAGAATAAGTGGGCTGATGAGAAAAGTGACTGCAGCTGAGACAAGAATGGGGAGCAGTTATGAGAAGACAGGCAGTAATGAGGAATAGACTAATTAAGGGAAACAATCTAATGGCACAGGGAAACACAGGAGAACAGAGCCAAAACAAAGACATCTCAAACATATAAAAACAAGGGAACACAGAAAAACACAATAACAAAAGTAATAAAACAAAAACAGCAAATGACAAACACCCAAAAACTAACCAAAAACTGAACTTCTGTTTTGCATGTATGCAGTTGTTCCTTGTCAATTAAAGGCTAAACAATACATATTTACATTTATATATATTTATTTATATTATTCTGAGCAGGTGTTTAAAAAAAGATTGTCAAATCTCAGACAAAGCATTAGAAACCACAAGTTTTAGGTTTACCAATGTTGAATGGCATGTGTAATAGTATAAACACCCTAAAAATAAAACTACATAAGTAAATTAAAGTTTTTAAAATCAGTATCACCACTCACCTTCCAATCTCTGAACATGTCTCTGAATCTGCAGCCACAGCAGCTTTTCCATAAGTGCCCTGTGGGCATTTGAGACGTTTATATACAACTACACACAGAACTACGGTAACAGCTAAATGTAGGCTTAAAGCCAAACCAGTTTTGCATTTTGGCATAGCTCGTCCCTTCAGTGATTTCAAAGAGATAAGTAAAGGTTCAATTTCTTCTGTTGAGAATGTCTCGTGAGAAATAAATTTGATCACAAATAGGCGAAGACTGCCCCAGCTCCACCTCCTGCTTAAAATGCACAGAAAAAAAATTAAACTGGTTTTGACGGCAGTTAAGCTTTAAAACGTGGGAAACTCATTCTGAACTCCAAGGAAACATGTAGCATTAACAAATTTATAAAAAATAAAGCCAGTGTAATCCCCCTTCATGTGGGTTTGTAAAAACACAGACCATAATGTTTCGGTTTTACTTGAAATCAGTTAATGACAAACATTTTAACTATTTCTAAGGTTAAAATGAAGCGAGGACTTTAACCAGATGTGGTATGTACTTTAGAATGTGTTTTCTCCTTCCACAACAAATGTTAAGTCTTTGAATGTTGTTATATTTGTGTTGTTGGTTTCATCTGGCCATGAAAAACATATATCTATTGTAAAATTTATAGTTATGAATGTTGTTGTAAATGATTGTCCTGAATAAAGAATGACAGCTTCTCCTTTGCTTGTTGTTCAAGGAGTCTGAAAATTTAGATCGAAGTTGACTCTTTAATATATGATGATTAGTTATAAAATCATCACCTAACAGGCTTACATGAGAGAAATCCTATTTTCAAAAAACTACTTTTTTAAGTAGGACTATTTATTTTTGATCAAATTTTTATGGTTTACTACTCTAAAGATGGTTTTTGGTTGATTTAGTTTGGGTCATGGGTGAACAGATGTATCAGGTGTGTAAGACTACAACTCATGCCTCCTTGTCTGGACTGTGGATTGTCACAGTTTGGGAGAAGTAATAAATTTAGCCATACGCCTAGAAATGACAGCTGTTCCATACGTAATAGGATATCTGTCTGTATGAGAACAGGCTTTTCCAATATATCTGCCAATTACCTATGAAGCCCACATTGTTTTCAGGACAGAACCTAGACACCCAGCAGGTAAACATGTGAACATGTATCTAAACATGTTATTGCTGGTCAGGTGGGGAGAAGAAAATTACAAAGTCTAATATTGTTTTTGCAGTGACCAACTGGCATAATTACTCAGCATAATTACCAATGATTTGAATATTGATTTTACTGTGATTTAGACTGTGGTTTAACTGCTTAATTTTCAACAGGAAACTTCAACTTTAGGAAACAGATAATAATATAATTCAGTCAGTTTTTCTTGTATTGTGCTAAAGTTTGTTGTGGTTGTCTAAAAGTAATTCATGATCCGTTCTCCAGGCGCATTTTGCAGGATCTTTGCTTAGAACTGCAGCCCTAACTGTTGAAGTCAACTCTGTTTGGCTTTTAGCAAAATATCTCATAAGCCAAGGAATGGATTTTAATGAAAGTTTCAGAAACTATTCACTAGATGTTCATCGAGAAATTAATAACCTCTGATGTCAACTTGATTCAAGATGGCCACCCCAGCTAATCAACAAAAATGGCTATATCTCAGACTATTTTAGAGATATTTAGATAAAATTTGATGTGGTTGCTGAGAGTCATTCAGAACACGAACCCTGAGCCTCACACTTTGTTTTTTGTTTTTTTAAGTAACATCAAAACAGCTACAACACTGTCATTCTCAACATAAAATAATCCTAATCTAAAACTCTGCACACCCCAGCAGGCAATATGGATTCCTTCAAGAAATGCTAGGCCTTTGATTTTTAAGAAGCAAGCACTCTGGGTACAACCATAATAGGAAGTACTCCTGAGGTCTGAAAAAGTGCAAGTTTGAAGTGTTTTGCACAGTGACTGCTGGAGATAGGCACCGGCTCCCCCATGACCCAGAATGGAGAAGTTGGTCAAGAAAATGGATGGATGAATGGATGATTTTTTTTTTTATTAGGCCTTTTTCATGGTTAAAGAAGAGCCACGCTGAAAGGCAAAGTTTTCAATTTACTGGTCCGCCTTCATTCCAACCCTCACCTACAGGTGCTGGTCATAAAATTAGAATATCATGAAAAAGTAGATTGATTTCAGTAATTCCATTTAAAAAGTGAAACTTGTATATTATATTCATACATTACATACAAACTCATATATTTCAAATGTTTATTTCGTTTAATTTTGATGATTACAAATGACAACAAATGAAAATCTGGTCTTGGGCGCAGTTTATTGTATAAAAAGAAGTGGAAGGGGGAATTACTTCAGACACAACTGGGAACGGGTTGCTGTTTCTTCTCCTTCTCCATTTAGCTGAATGTTTAAATAAATGTATGATTGGTAATTAAACCTGTGGTCTGGACTCGTTTTGTGTGTCCATCTTTTCTGAAACATCAAAGATTCAGTGAGAGAAACTAAGTGGTGAGGTGAGATTCCTCTGAAAGGAGTGAATACTAAAAACTTGGTTTTCTCAACACCGTCTAAACCGGATATCACACCCGATTTCAGAAGAAATGGGTCAAAGTAGCTCCCAGGTCGGATCTCCCCCACAGGGTGAATTGTTTGACTTTACAATGACAAAATATGGTGAAAAAGTGTGTATGGAGTGAATGAATGGATAAAAATGGCATTTTTCCTGCAGGCAGTTCATGGAAGCTAAATGTTTTGAGAGGAATAAAAAGAGAATTAAAATACAGAGAAAATAAACTGAGAGAGGCAAAACACATACAAACAAAAAGTCTGCTGCAGTTTGAAAAACAGAGAATGCTTGGAATGCTGGATGAAAGAGAGTGAGAACAGAGAGTGAAAGAAGCATGCTAAAGAACTGACGGGGAGTAAAACATGTATTTGGGGAAAATTACTGGGCGACAATTCTTCTACTTCTCTAACGCAATCTGAAAATGTTCCTGCTTCTGAGGCTGTAATTAAAACAGGAAATATTAAACCTTCACCTTACAAATTTCCTCATAATTCTTTTTTTCTTCTTCTCCTGTCTCTAAATGGTTGTACTTGGACTTGAGTGCGCTCTTCGTGTTGAACTCTGACTTCCATGCCTACCCTGTTTCACGGCTTGACAAGCGACACCTCATTCTACACCTCCAGAGACAGCTGCTGATCATCCACTAACACAACCTCCAGAGGCAGCTAAAGCCCCCCAACTATTAGCAGCACCTGCGCTGATATCAACAACAACAACTTCTTCATAGAAGAGACAGAAAATTGACATGCCTGATGACGATGGAAGAAATCAGCGTCCGAAACAAGTTTTTTAACACAACATGTGAATAAAAGGGAGAAGAGGAGACAGTATCCAACCTGCTCGACATGATCTCAGATCTAGAGACAGAAACAAGGAACAAACTTCAAGGACTAATGTTTTCCCCTGTTTTAAATGCACCCGTGGTTGAAGTCAGTGCATTTATGGGTACCGGATATTGTTTTCTGATCTTGGTCCAACCAGGACATTTAAGACGCTGCAAAGAAAAAAAAATCTGACTGATCCTCTCCACTGTGGGACTGTTTTGCTGATCAACTAACTGAACTCTGCCGTGAATTCCACCTGCTGGAGCAGAACTGAGAAGATCAAAAAAAAAAAGCTTAAACCCACAGATTTGGCAACATTCCACACCACTTTGCTAGAACCTGAAGAGCAAAGAAAGTGTGCCCGAAGGAAAAGCTACAATCATCACAACAGGTGACAGAGGACACTGGAAGAATGAGTATCCATGGAGCAACAGGGCCGTGGCAGACTGGGTGGCATGTGAGGGTAGACCGACTCAGGTAGTCCATTCAACAAACAGTGATATAAACCACACACAAACACCAGACAAGTAGATGTGAGTTTGTAAAAGTGAAAATGTTCCTACTGCTTCTTGCAATGAAGAAACGCTTGCTAAATGTCATAAATTGAATAATTCTCCTGCTCATTTTCTTTCTGACAACAGAGAGCAGTTTAATATTTATGGAGTGAATGGTTATCATGTTCCTTTAATTTCCTGCAAAGAACAACTGCTTGCTGACTACGACAGGACTTTCGATACATTTTGGGTTTAAAGGGAAATTTGTAAAAAAAAAACAAAAAACCTTAAACTGATGCAAACATCTGATGACTTGAGCTGTGTGTTAAATGTGTCATTAGCACCTGGTTCTGGTTATGAGAAAAATTATTCTGTAACTTGTCTGAAAACCTGTCAGTATCTGATTTGTTTTGGGACACACACACACACACACACACACACAGCAGCTGAGTGTGTGTGTGCCTCAGAGAGGAGCAGAGGAAGTTCTTCTGTGTTCCTTAGTCTTAACCTCACATTCATTTGACAAAAAAACAACACATTGAATTGAATGATGTGGGGTCATTTGTACTTGCATGTTAAAAAAAAAACAACATTAATTAATTGGATCATTTTGCCTGCTGACCCAAATGTAATGTTTTCTAAACAACAGTCAGCGATCAGAAAAAGCATTTCATTACACAGTGCACTGTCAGGAAACTGTGGAATTAATGCTTACCACAGATTCAAATTTTGAAGCATGCTATTTGTCTGAAACAGATCTGTCCTTACTAACTAAAGCGCTATCTGAAATTCCTACAGAATTTTTGACGTCAAAGACAAATTCATTTGGGCATGTTAAAAATAATAATAAAAAAACAGATTAAATGAAGCTCAAACAAAAGCTTACTCAACTAAACTAAAAGAAAGAAAAACATGTTTTTGTGCATGATGATAAGGAGAAAAAGTAAAAAACTGAACTACACTGTCTCAAAGTTTCATCACCTTGTACAATAAAAAGCAACTTAAAAGCTACAAGGCTTTTGTTTACATGTTCTGACTGGAGTTAATATGATTAAGATTGGCAAGAATATCATTTGCATTCTTTTTACAGCTGTAAAATACTAAATTGGCACAACACTGACTAATTCATATGGTTGAAATTTAACTCCAAATAACTCACACCTACAGAAAACTGCATTATGTTCTGACATCACTCTTTAAGCTTTGAGGCCTTAAACTTAACCTCTACATCTAAAGCCAGGAGGAGGAAGTTAAATTAAATGAACATTATAAACTGACACAATTCCATTCGGCTCTGTTATTTTTTCCTTTAGCAAAAACCAATGCATTGTTGGTTTAGGACAAATTCGACGTCTTTCACCACCAGGATTGGAGCTGAAAAACCGTGCATGGTGGAGTTAAAAAAAGACTCCTTGGTAAAGTCCTCCAGCTTAAATTGCTGAAACTGGAGGCCAGTTTATAATGGTGGTGACAGGTGCCGAAGAAGAATTAATGAAAATTAAGAAAGAGACATCTAAGACCGATTAGGTTAATCTAAATAAAACTACAACCTTTTTTTATTAATATACTATATATTTATATTAATAATATAGTGCATGAATAGATGAACAACATTCCCACTGTCCCTAACTCCTATCTAGCAAAACCTTGTTGAAAGTCAGGTATTTCCAAGGATTTCAAGCACCTGTACGAACTTTGAATTTAAATTATTACAGTTTGTGTGCACACATAAAACTGAGAATTAATTAGCATCAACAAGTTAACAATTAGGTCAACAAATTAGGTTAGTAGGTTCCTAATGGGGTAATGTTTTGTGTTCTATGTTTTCTTTTGTATTTTGTGTTCTGTTTTGTTTTGACTTGTCTGTTACATGTTTTGTGATACAAATACGTATTCTCTTAAAAATCTGCAACCTAATTTTAACCCTAGATTTCTTTCTATATCTGAAGTTCACCTCACCGTGCTTCTGCAGTTCAAAACATACCGAGACCAATGAAAAAAAAAAACAATTCTTATCTTTTCTGGGCATTATATCTTCCTACAGAAATTTCATTTCAGAATATTCCGTCTTGGAGAATCCTTTGAGGAATCTCAGTGAAGAGGACTTCAGGCTGTTGACACTATCCAATGGTCTGCGTAAGCTGAATCTGCTTTCATTTAGCTAAAAACTTGCACTTCCCCCAACTTGATCCAAACAAATCATTTGTTCAAGCTGTGGATGAGGAAAATGGAGCTCAAACAATCTTAAAGAATGTTTGAAGTTGAAGCTGTGGAAAAATGACCTGAGTTCAAGAAATTAAACAAATGAGCTCTGTACATAAAAGCCACAAAACAATGCAGTTGAATTTAAGCCTCATTAAAGGTGAGATTATGTTTGTATCTGCAATATGTTTTAGGCTGTAAGAAGTACAGCATGAATGATATGTTTACTGATGACTCAGCTTGGAAATGAAATAACCCAAATTAATCAGTTCATGACTTACTGCAGTTATACATAAGTACTGTATGCACAAGAATATATGTAAAGATTATTAACTAACACAAGTATACTATACACAAGTATAGTATGTGAATATATGAACTGTATACTGTAGACATAAATGTATTTGTATCAAGTGTTATAGATAAAGACATGCCCAAACCTGCAACAACAACAAAAGTCTTTTTCTTTAACAAAATCCAACCTATTACTCTCATTTCCTTTGAGAAACTCTTGTGTTTAGTTGTTACATGTTACTCCAAATGTCCTGTTGCTTGATCTAGTTTCTCAGTGTCTTGTTCGGCGATGTTCCAGCAGATCAAATGTTTTCTGCTGCAGTTAATTAATCATCACTGACTCTTTTCTCAGTAGCCGGCTGCTTTCCCATTTTTCCTGGTGTCAGACACTGCATAGATGCAGCCACAGTCCTTCTCAACAGCATTAACTGCATTGTAGAATCTGGTTATTTTGTGTCCCCAACCTATAAGATGTTGATTTACAATCTGAGGAGCAAATCAAGATGGAAATCTGATGAGACAAAAGCAGTAAAATGTGGATTTTGACCATAAAAATACTCTAAATGTTTTACCTTATCCCACTTTGGTTCAAATATCACTTTATCTTCAGGGTCAACAAAAATAACAGGATCATCAATCGCCTCCTTAAGGCTTTTTTTAAACCAAAGGTGGTTGATGAGCGTCTGCAACAGAAAGGACAATCAATATTTTAATCTGTCAGATGAAAAAGTGATGATTATAGACTGTGGACATCATGAAGATAATGCTGGTCATAACCACAGTGAAGGGAATTTAGTGTGCAAAAAGAATAATTAATACTCTTATTGTGACAGTCACATACTGAGGCCATCGCAGTCGTGATAAAACTTGCACCAGATGCTCCAATCACAAGGGTCTTCGACTTAGACTTCAGCACAGAGGGGGAGAAGGAGGAGGGAGGCTGCTCCCCTGTGAACAGAAGCCAAGATTGCAGGGCATGTGCCAAACAAAAAGATGAATAAACTCCAGGAAGGTATCTCTTTTTGATTAAGAAATTATTAAAAACAACAAAAACAAACAAGACAAAGACATGGAGTGTTTTCTTCAGTTAGGGTTGGTAGTAGTACAGTTGGACTAATGTCTAAATGATTTACTTGCATTTCTTTTGTTTCCTGACCAATCACCCATCCAAAGCTTCTTGTATCTTTCTTTTTCTTTTCCCAACTTGGTTTTAAAATGCCTAGTGTTCAGAGCTATTTCCTTGAAGACTGATCCAGTAGCTTATTCCTAGTTGGGTTCTTCTTAGTGCTAACAGCATTTCTCCCATTTCTCCCAGCCCAAACTTGCTGTTGGGCTGGTTTTAAATGCTCCTGTGCAGATTCCTAAAGCTTGATGTTGGAAGTTGTGCAGTTTTTCCAAATGTGTTTTTGCTGCTGATCCATAAACTATACTTCCACAATCTATATTTGACATGATCAATCCAGTACAGATTTGCTTTAATGCTCCTTTATTTGTCCCCTGCTCATTTCCAGCCAAACATCTCTCAATGTTTCCAACATTTTTACATTTACTAATAAATTTCTGTATATGTATATGCAATCATCAAATAATATTCCTGGATACTTGATGCACTTAACTCATTCTAATTCTTGATTTTATAAATTTCAATTTAAGCTGTTCTGTAATTATTTTCTGTGTAAATAATAATTATTGCTTTTTGTATGTACTGAGAATTTAAATTTCTATTGAAATGCCTATTTCTCAGTTTTAATAACAAACAGCCTCTTGTATTGTCTTCAGAGTGGACTTTACATTTCAACCTCTCTTCCAGATGGCTCCATCATCCGCAATGAATGGACAACTCAGCCCCTTTTCAATCCCTGTAAATATATCTTCTATGCCAACCTACCTGATATGCCATTCTGACCCATTCACATATCAATTTATGCCAAACCTCTGAGTCCAAAATCCAAAAATTGCATAGACTGCGTCTAACCAACTCAAATTTTTCATGGATCCAACCTCAGCTGAAGTCCAACACAGAGACTCTTTCTTTTAGTCTCCCAGTCTTCACCTCACCTTCAGTCTGGCATTGTGAGATTCATGTCCTATTCTGTTATTCCATGTCTTTCCTCATTTCGTGAGTTACTGCTGCCACACCAGTGTTTTGTTTTTCCTTTTGCATTTTTTAATAAATTGTCAAGCTTCTCACAAGCTTCTTGTGTTAGTCTGCAATCCTGGTTTCATCATCTTGACACTAACAGCTTATTAATGCAACTAATGCTACATTTACCTTTATTCAAGTTTTGCTCCTTTGCACAAAATGTTTTGAAAAGAAAATTATATTCAAAGTGTTACATTATTGCTAGTTTTACATTTGAATATTTTTGTAAAACATTGCCATATATATTGTGTCACAATAAAGCCCTAAAACACTGTATCATTTTTGGTCCCGTTGTCCAGCTCTAGTTGCACAAACTGTACAAGAATTGTTTCATATTAATTTATGATTACCGGGTGAGATATTGACTCTGCCACAAAAGTCAGCCAGTTGGTTGTTGAGGATGACTCCAGTCTGTGAAGAGTAGATCTTGGAGCCAAATCTGTGAAAACAAAAAAAGCTGAACTTGATAGAATAAATCTAGCCACTGCAGCATTAAAGCTCTCTGTGCATTTGGAACATTTTAGAACAAAACTCAGCTTCCTTGCTGTGCTGTGACTGGCATATTTTATTCAAATATCCTCTTACAAAAACATTTAACTATGTTAAAAAGAAAGATTATAATATTCTTTGAAGGAATGCATATTGCCTGCTGCCTTGTATGCCAAAGTTTTAAACAAAGATCTTGTGTGATCTATTTGTGCTCAAACTTTGTGATGGGAAGGTCTTATTGTCCAACCCATAATGCAGCTACTCAGCTAAAACTACACCAAATTTTAATGTCATGTCTGGGCAACTGACTCAGTTGTAGCCATTTGGATGTTTGAAAACTTAGTTGTGTCAGCCATCTTGAATCAAGTTAATCAGTTGTACATGCACATCCAATGGTTATGTTCTGAGAGTTTCATAAAAACCCAGCATCTGTTTCGTGAGATATTTTGCTAACAGACATGTCAGCATGTATGCAAAAAAACAAAAGGCTCCACACACAGACAATTATACGATTGCTAGTCTCTTGTGGAGAGCAATAAACATGCACAGGATGATTTCTATAGACCTGTTCAGATACTGACACACGATTGATGCTGCTTGTAACAGACACAGCAGATCCATCTTCAGCCAGCACAGACACATGGGTGGTACCACCAGAGACAGGCGACCTGCTGGGGTCATCATCAGTCTGGGAGTCAGTCGTATTCAGGGGGATGTTGTAGTCAATAAGAGTTATGTTGGTTTTGATCTTGGCCCGTATCTTGCTAGCAAAGCTATCTTCTGTCAAAATTCTTTGTCTGTGAGCAGAGAATAAAAACCACAGAAGAGAAAAAGAAATAACTCTTGAAAAAATGAATCAGGGCTACATTTCTGAAGAACTGACAGCCTGTTTCATATTTTTTATACTGAAAACCCAAATCTTCACTACATAAAACAAAGAAAACAGTTTAAGGTGGTTCAAGCTTTATTAAAATCCGCTCAGTTGTTCAAGAGATAATTTTTCAACATGGCAGAAAAATTACGCATTTTGCACAAATTTTGTTTGCAGCATTGTGTAATACTCACATCTTCTGATACAAACTTTGGATCCCGAATATATTTCTTTAATCTATTGGCAAATTTAAAAGCTTCAGCATAGAGATGATAAAAATGTGTCTTCTCCTCAAAAGATTCAGGTGCTGAATACATTTGATACTCTGGAAACAAAACACATTAAAAATTTCATTTTTGTTTCATCTCATTTTTAAAGGTTGGTCAAGGGTCATTTTTGGATGACACTAAAACTAACACACATCACCAGAATTACAATTAAAATGTCAAAATGCAACTTTCAGTAAAAGCATTAGGTTGGACAGCCATATTGAACACATTATTTTTTTTGTTTTGTTTTGTCATTTGAAAGTGTAAAGAAACTGCAGCACTAATGTCTGTGTTCAGCAGGAACCTTTCAGGATGTTGAGGACGAGGCTGAGGACAGCTCCTCCTGCAGGGGGTGGGGGTATGTACATCTGGTACTCTCCCAAAGGGACAGTCCATGCATCAGTCACATTAACTTTATACATTGCCAAGTCCTGTAGAGTGAGGATTCCACCTAAAACAAACAAACAAAACAAATCCTGCATCCTGAGCAAACAGAAGAAAACTTTTATCAGCTGCACAAAAATTACGACCTTTGATGGATCTGGGCAGCTCACACAAGTGTGTCAGTGATTCAGATGATTTGATAAAATCCTTCTGATCTTACCTGCCTGCTGTACATCTTGAACTAAATCCTCTGCTATTTTCCCAGTATAAAAACTGTCTGCACCATTATTTGCAATCATCTCCAAAGTGTCAGCCAGTTTCTCAAATTTCACTGTGTCTCCAGTCTTAAGCAAGTTTCCTTTATTATCTGAAAATAACTTCCTAAAAGGACAAACAGACAGAGATTAAAGTGAAAAATGTAAAACAGTTAGTTTTTTTTGGCATAGTGAATCCGGTTTTCTTAGGTACCACATGGTGTGGGCCTCGTCTGTGTTTGGGATGGAACTACCCAAAACATCAGGAATTTTGATCCCCTCTCTGGCCAGCTTGATGGTCGGTTTGAAGAGAGTGGCCCACGGTAGTTTTCCATAAAGATTGTGTGCAGTTTCAAAACCTCGAATTTCTCCTGGAACTCCAATCCACTTGCTGCCTGCATGGATGCATGAAGATACAATCAATGAGGGAAATCAAGCTGTGAATTTATTCAGTTATTAAATATTTTCAGGAAAGAAATTCTTTAAATTCTCGTCATTGCATTTTTGTTTAGTTTTTTATTTTTTATTTTTGCCTTGGTTATCCTTAAAAAACTTTTTTTTCTTGTACATTAAAGATTCACTCAACTAATCAATGCTCCCACATTTTACTGTTTATTTGAATAGGCCAAAATGTTTTACCATGTTGACTGCAAGTATAGCAATTTTTATTCATTCATACTCTATTGGACAAGTTGTGGTGTTTCTGTGGTGGATCTTTCTTCAAGCACTTTTCTGTTGCCCTAACAGCTGGCTGATTTCTCCCTGAACTGCCTTGATCTTTGCTTCCAGCCTCCTCCACCGTTTCATCTTATGGTCAAGTATACCAAGGATTACTTTTGCTGTGATGTATACCAGCTTATCAGGCTCTATGATGGTGTCAGTAGGGATACTTAGCAGTGTGCTGCATTCAGATCTTCTAACAGACTTTCAGAGGGTACTTACCACCTAGCCTTGGTAAGAGGTGCTGGTCATAAGTGTCTAGCTTGGTCACAATACATTACACAGAACTGAATACACAGCTGCCCTTGTATTTAATTCCTCAAGGCATATTAATGGTACCCATACTTGGATGGTGGTTAGTCAGTTTGGATTATGGGTATCTATGTTTCTATATTTCCCACATCCTTCCCATATAGTCTCTCTCTCTCTAGACTTGCTCATATAGTAACATTACAACAAAACAAAACAATACAAAGAACTTAGATATCCTAAGTATTTGTATTGTTTTGGATAAGGGAGAGTATCACAAGGGAGACTATCACAACTGTGGAAGACATGTATTGTACCAATGCCAAAAACCCCATACCCAAAAGACCACAGCAGCTACTGTGACACATTCACAGTCACAATGTTCACAGATGCAACAAGTGTTACTACAGGTCATGTCTCCCAGTAGTTGTCAGAGTTTACAATCAGCACTGCTTCACCTGACTATATAAAGCCTGGGAGGTTGTTCCTCCCAGTCAGGCCCCTCCAGGTTTTACTGTTGTTACCCACATAGACACTGAAGTCCCCCAGCAGAATGATAGAGTCTCCAGCTGGATTGCCTTCCAGCCTTTCTGTGAAGTTGGTTTATTATCTGCATGGCCCCTATGGCCTGGCTACCTCTATTTGGGTACGTTGGGGTTTTAGTCTCACTTTATTTGGGAACGTGGTATAGGGGGAGGTGTGTATTGTCCTTAGTAATCTTCTTGAATAATTTAGTATTATTTATTAACATTTCTAAATGCTTTTACAGAGCAACAAGGGTGCACACCACACCTATTATGTTTAAAAGTTATTATACATCCTAATACATTATTACAAAGTGGTGGCATCACCTTTACCAGTTAGAATCTGTCAGGCTCGGTGGAGACGGAGACCAACCCAGAGTGCAGACTCATTTTCAAAACAAAAACGTATTTATTAAATAAAGAAAATAAACAAAAACAAACAGCTGACGTGGCAGCAACTCAAACAGAACAAAAATCCAAAAGCATGGCAGGGCAAGGCAAGGCTACAAGGAACCATGGCACAGAAAACAACAGCAACCAACAAACAATGAACCGACAGATTGTGGGAGAAGTGACCGGGTTTTTGAATAGTGTGGGAGGCGAGGTAAGTGAAAACAGGTGAGTGGGGATAATGACAGACAGGTGGAGATAGGCGTGACAAGGAGGGCAAAAGAGTGACGGAGGAGGAGTGAATACTGAGCACAAACAGGAAAAACCAAACTGAAACACTAACTAAAAACCACAACAAAACAATAAAGATAACAAAACAGAAAACACAAAAATCCAAATCCTCACAGAATGTCAAGTGATTGGGGTATTGGAATGTCCTTAAAAAAGCTTAATTATTTTCACATTTAAAATCTTTATCTACTGACATTACTGTATATACTGTACCTGTAAGAAACACACATAAGACAAGGTAGTGAGGGGTTACTAAGATGTAGATAGATTGATTAAGTTTTTCAATTCACTTTTTCAAGTAAAGGTTGAGGTGTGGCAATCCTGATTCGTAAAATACTCCATTTATGCATTTTCCCACAGTGATTGATCCCAGTGGCAGATGTATCTTGGTGACTGGCTATATATTGACAACAACTGCTAGGGGGACCTGTTAATTCACACATGGATCCTGCTCCTTCCTGGTTATTAACCAATAGGAGAGGAGCTGGACCAAGAAGACAACCTCTTCATTTGCATATTGAGGCAGATATGCATACGATAATGTAAAAAGAGGAGGAGGAAATGTCAAAAGAACAAACGCTTGTATAAGGAAAAAGCAAAAGCAAAATGTAGACATTACTTGATGAAAATGCATGTGTAAGGAAAAGGCAAAAGTAAAATATATATATTTCTGCTTTTATTTTTGATTATATCAGTGTCGGTCCTCCATAGTGACACACTTAATTTTGGGAGGTGATTTTCACTGTGTGCTTGACACCCACTTGGATAGAACGAACGGACAACCGTCTTCCTCTTCCATAGTTTTAAACATTCTCATGTCTACTACAAACCTGGTTGACATTTGGAGACTGCAACATCCGTTAGACAGATTACTCTCTTTTTCTCACAGTTGCACAAGTCCTATTCAAGAATAGATTATTTTCTACTCGACTCTAAATTAATATCTAATGTGATGGTCTCTAAGCACCACACTTTTTTAATAACTGATCATTCTCCGATTTCACTGGTTCCTTAATCATAAGAAACAGCAATATAACTGTCACTTTCATCAATCCCTGCTCACAGATTAAATAATCTGTCAATTTTTAAACAAGATCTCTGAATTTTTGGATGCTAATGACAAACAATGTCATTGATTTCACATTATGGGAAACCTTTAAAGTTTTAATGATCAGAGGCCATATTATCTCTTTTGAAACATCTCTGCAAAACAAAAGGCAGAAATGCCACACAGAATCAAAAATGAACTAGAACACCTGGAATTCAACTATAGGTCCCCTCCCTCCCCTTCAATTTTACAAAATATTCTTGCATTGAAATATGAAATAGGAATGACACCTGACCATTCTGCCTGGTCAGGTGTCTGACCAGTTATTTAGGATCAGGCAGAAACATTTTGAGCTGGATAACAAACCCAATGAATTATTGGATCATCAGTTGCGAGGACTACAAGCTAGTAGGGGAATAAGCAAAATAAGTCTGGAAGTGTTATAATTGAACCAAAAGGCATAAATGACTCCTTTAAGGAATATCATGAGCAGCTATACCCATATAAAGCAAAGGTGAACATCTTAGATTAGCTAATCTTAAACTACCCTAAGATAAGCAACGTTGTGCAAGAGAATCTTAATGCAGATCACTATAGAGGAGATCCAAGAAACAATAAAGTCACTCCCCAAAGAGGCCAGGAAAGAGACGGTGCTCTCATCATACCATCCTATTTCATTATTGAACTCTGACATGAAAATATTGACTTCGGTATTAGCAGACAGGTTACATAAACATAATTCATTCATTATTCATCCAGACCAAACAGGCTTTGTCCCAAAGAGGTTCTCTTTCTTTAATATCAGACGTCTAATCAATATTATGTACCGCAAACGTGATAGTGAGTCAACCGTAGCTGCATTTGACCAGCTGGATTGGCCCTACATGCTAACTGTGCTCAAGGAATTCAGGTTTGCCAGTAAATTTGTTTCTTGGACTAAAGCAGTGTATATTGCCTCCATCCTCACAGACCAAGAAAGGTCTGAGCCATTTTTATTGCACAGTGGGACATGTCAGGGCTGCCCCCTTAGCCCCCTGCTTTGTGTAGTTGCCATTGAGCCCCTTGCCATTAGCATTAGGTATAACCCCCTAATTAAAGCGATCCAACTGGGAAATGTTGATCATCACATTTCTTTGTTTGCTGATGTTGTTTTTTATCACAGCCCGAGGAGTCAGTCCCTGGCAAAAGAGCAAATTCATGCCATTTGGCTCTAACCTTACGTCTGAATTCTTTGATAATCTGCCATTTAAGATAACTGACAAATTTAAATATCTTGGAGTGGTCTTGCCAAAAGAGCCCAAACAAATTTGCAATTTGAAGTTTTTAGAGAAAGTGGACAAACTTATGGGGGGACATTGAACAATGAAGGACTCCTCCACTTTTAATAATAGGCCATATAAATGCTATTAAAATGGTCTCCTTACCTGAGTTCCAATAACTTTTTCAGAGTCTGTGTATTTTCTTAAAAGGGGCCTTTTTAAAATTTTTGGACTCAATATTTTTGCCTTTTGTCTGGGTTTTCAAAACTCAAGAGGTCTCTGCGAGGACCAACCCCCAGGTTGCCATTGAAAAGAGCAGTGTTAAAACAAGTTCTCCCCCAGCACTTCTTTTCTCAGCACCCATATCACCCATAAATAGTAGAATAAACAACCTGACTGTCTTAAATTGTTTAAAAATATGAAAGCAAATTTGAAAACACTGTAGGTTAAGTTCATACTCCAATTTATGGTAATCACACATTACCCCCATTGCTGTCAGATGCATCCTTTTACAGTTGGAGGCTTAAAAGTATACCTGCATTGAAAAATTAGTATAATAATAGACAATTTGCTTCATTTGCATTGTTAAAAGGCCATTTCTCTCTCCTGGATGCTCATTTTTTCAGATACTTACAAATTAGAAACTATGTCCAGTCTAATATAATATTTTAGATTTTGAATCTCTTCCCTATACTGATAAATTCTGCAGTATCTGGCAGCCGTTCCTGAACCATCTCACCTAACATAAGACTGATTCAAATGCACAGCAGGACTCCTAGTACACCACCCATGTCTTTATCTACAGGCAATGGCATTACCAAGAGGATAATGAGTGTGACTAATCACTTAAATAATAATGCTTAGATTTTTTTTCTTTTCTTTTCTTTTCTCTTTTTCTTTTCTCTCTTTTGTAATTTGTTATTCATGCATATACTTGCATGTAGACTGTATGTTCTACTGTCCAAAAATTTAATAAACCTATCTTTAAAAAAATAATTTCAAAAAAATCCTTTCAAAGTGATGTGGACCACACCCTGCTCATAGTCAAAAATAAATGCGATAGCCTGTCAGACTGTCTGAAAGGACTCTATTTTTACCAACTCATCAAGAGCATAGAAGCATGAATAACAATACTTGGTAACAGACAGAGCAAGAAAAACAAGAAAGGCTTTCTACACAGATCAGGAAACAAATGTCTGCCAGAGCAGTAAAGTACCTATTCGTTCATTGCAAGGCTTTGTCGAGTTTAGCAGATCAGATGTCACATTTGCGGGTACAGTCTCTCTGGAGTTGATGATTTTCACAATACCTACAAAATGAATAAATATGGTTAATGAACTCTTATTACTTCAGTTGTAGTAGATACATGAATGTGTTTGCTACCAGAGCTGTCCATCACTGTGAATATGGCGCCTCCTCCAATCCCTGAACTCTGTGGGTTTATAACAGAAGTGCACAGAAGAGCAGCAATTGCTGCGTCTACAGCTGAGCCTCCTTGTTGGAGGATGTCCCTGAAAAGTTCACATTGATCACTCTCATTGTTAGTCAGCTGATTGTCTGGAAATTTTATGTCAGCTTTGGTAGTTGCTGATAAGACCCAAGGATTCAAACTTTCACAAGCACTCAAGAAGAGAGGTTAAAATAGCTGTAAACAATAAACACCCAAAGACTACCCAAATAACACAGATCTTGACATTCTGAATCTCTGTTTCGCATGTATACAGTTGTCCCTTGCCAATTAAAGGCTATACAAGATCAAAACTATGTCACTAAAGCAAATAAAATCTTGGCAAATCAGATCAGGATAAGCAAAGACAGATCTCAGAAGAAAGATTTAGGAACCACAAGTTTTAAGTTTGCCAACACTGAATGCTATGTGTAATAGTATAAACACCCTAAAAATAAAACTACTTAAGTACATTAAAGTTTTTAAAATCAGTATCACCACTCACCTTCCAATCTCTGAACATGTCTCTGAATCTGCAGCCACAGCACCTTTTCGATAAGTGCCCTGTGGACATTTCAAACGTTCATGTACAATTATACACAGAACTATGGGAACTATGGTAACACATAAAAAGAGGCTTAGTGCCAAAGCAACTTTGATTCTTGACATTGCTCTTCCCTCCAGTGAACTAAACAAGAAAAGTAAAACTGTTTCTGTTCAGATTATGACATCTGATCACAAGTAAGGTTCACCTATTAGGAGGCTAGCACTGCCCCAGCTCCACCTCCATGCAAAAAAATGAAAAACTGGTTTCCACTGCAGTTAAAGTTTAAAACATGGCAAAATCACTCCATACTCTGAGGAAATATGTAACTTTAATAAATGTATAATAAATGAAGCCAGAGTAATGAGACCCCTTCATGTAGGTTTGTGAAAACACAGACCACAATGCCTCGGTTTCACTGAAAATCAGTTAATGACACACATTTTTAAGGGATTGTGGTTGATTTTACCTTTGCTTTGGAAAGTAAACACAGCACTAAAAATAAATCTCCTTCCCTGGAGCTTTCACTTCTGTTTTTACTGCTTTTGACAGCCGAATGCAGGTGTGTGTGTCAGTCACAGTTACACATTTCCACAGAGTTTGGAGTGATTTTACTTATGTTTCAGAAGGTAACTGCTGCTAAACAATCTGGGATCGTGCATGAGTGACTGAGCTATGAGCATGTTGGAAATTAAACTGGTGGCTGAGAGAGAAAGGTGGACATACGATGCTGGAAATACTCAACCAATCAGAAAAGTTTAGCTCTCTCCCAAAACAAAGACACACCCTAATGGTTCAGAGTAAAATGTCCTGATCAAGATCAAGAAAGTATCAATCTGGTATATGCATTTTTGTTACAGTACATACTTGCAGATTACATACCATACAGTAATTACATTAAAGTTATTACAATCAGCGCTACTATGTGCTTGACACCTCAGTAGCAGTGCAGTAAAGAAAACATGTATTCATGTTGTTCTTTAAGTTTTTTGTTTGTTTGTTTATTATCAACAAGAAAACAGGATGCCTTTTTTTTTTACTTCCACTCACAGCCACAGCTGTCCTGGGGCAGGCTGACAGAACTGAGGCTGCCATTACATTGTATGAACACAGTTGTAAATGATTGTCCGGAAAAAAAAATGACAGCTACTCTTTTGCTTGTTGTTCAAGGAGTTTGAAAGTTTAGATCAGTTGACTCTTTATTATTAGCATAACTCTCCTGATGCAGCCATATTTCTGCAAGACAAAAATAAATCAAAATGATGATTAGTTATAAAATCATCATCTAAGAGATACTTACATGGGAGAAATCATATTTTCAAAAAAACTACTTTTTTAAGTATGAGTATTTATTTTTGATCTAATTTTTATGGTTTACTACTCTTGAGATGATTTTTGGTTCATTTAGTTTGGGTCATGGGTGAACAGATGTCTCAGTGGGGGTTTGGGAGCTAATAGAGGTGAAGATACATAGAGGTGTGTAAGACTACAACTCATGCCTCCTTGTCTGGACTGTGGATTGTCACAGTTTTGGAGAAGTAATAAATTTAGCCATACTCCTAGAAATGACAGAGGTTTCATACTAAATAAGATGGAGACTGTCTGTCTGGATCAGAACAGGCGGTTCCAAAATATCTGCCAAATGAAGCCTAGGCGTAAATTAAAACTGGAAGACCTGCTTCAGCCTCACCTGCATCATCCAATCACTGCGTCCTGCGCTTCTACTGCAGCATCAGACTGCACCTCGTCTTAACCAATCATCGAGCAAGCCTTCGTTTAAAAGGACCTTCAGCCATGGCTTAATCGTTCACGAGCCTGATCTCTTAACCCACCTATGCCCCCTCTCCATCCTTATATCCCCAAATCCTTCTTCCTTCCTCTCTTCGACCTCCACCACCAGTGTCCGGCCCGGGGAAGACGCCTCTAATCCTCACCCTAAGCTTCTCATCCAAGCTTATTGCTATTCGCAGCACCCCCATCTTCTGCCGGGGTCCGAGCACTAAAACATTATTTCTTTCATGTCTAATAAAACGATCTAATTGCAGTTTTTCTCTGTGTGAGTCTCTCCAGGTTGAATTATCTATGAAGTCCACATTGTTTTCAGGACAGAACCTAGACACCAAGCAGTTGAACATGTGAACATGTGACTAAACATGTTATTGCTAATCAGGTGGGGAAGAGAAAATTGCAACATCTAATATTGTTTAGGCAGTGACCAATTGGCATAACTCAGCATAATTACCACTGATTTGAATATCAATTTTACTGTGATTTAGACTGTGGCTTAACTGCTAAATAGTTTCTTTTCAACAGCATAAAGCTGAGTTTCCAATTTAGTCTCATCTCCAAAGCTACGAGAGAACTACAATTATAAACAGAGGAATTCAAAGTGCACAAACCTCCACCAAAGTCATAGCGTCATTAAAAACAAGTCTGATCCAAATTGTGATCCACATAACAAAAAAATTAATCAATTGTTTCTTGTGACAACCCCAACATTTCTTACAAATTTCATCAAAATCTGTTATTTTTTAAGTATTCTTTCTAACACACAAGCAAATTAACAAACACGACAGAAAACAAGTACCATTGTTACTGAAAGTGGAGAACAAATTAAACATCTGACAAAGGGGTCAATTTTGCACAGGAGATGCAGAGAGAGAAGTTATGCTGAAGCTAGCAGCCCACAGATACTAATAAAAACCAAGAAGTTTTGAAACACCAAAAGATACTGTAAGTAAGGTATGACAGCAGAAAACAAGTGTATTCAAAATACTTCAAGTACTGATATGTGTAATGTGTCATAGCAAGCAGAAATTCAGTATTATTTAGCAAACTTGGTGAAGCAAGTGATTATGATGAAACAAAATGGTTTTCAATACATTTGAACAGCTCTTTTCCGCCCGGCCTCAAATTGCTTGGCAGAGTGGGCTGATCAGACAAAAAGAAAGGCCTAAAGCAGATAAATGTAGACTGCACAAGCACTGGAGGCGCCAGGGGGGCATTAGGGGGTGCTATAACTCCCCCTGGAAAAGTCATAGCACCCCTGTAGCATCCCCAAGCAAGGGCATAACCGACACGGGGTATGTGTGGGACATGTCCCCCGCACTGCCCTCTATCCCCCATACTTTTTTCAGCCGTTGCAATTGTTTAATCCGTTGTTAATATGTGGGGATGTGTTTTTTCGAGCCGTCTTTAAACGCACCATAAGCGCCGCATACACATGGTGGGTCAGGAGACTTGCTGCTTACCAGTGTTGCATGGTGCGTCAGAAATATGTTCAGCAAACTAGCCAGAGCCAACAAGAGAAAAAAAAAATCTCTGGAGTCACTGTGCACAAGGCTGTCACATTTCCTGTTCAAGTATCGCCTCATGCCACAAAGGGTGTGCAAATTACAGAGCTTTCACAAATCTGACTCACTCAATCAGACTGACTCACTCGGACTCTTTAACCCTCCAGAAGCCCTTGTAACTTTGGGTGCATATGACCCAAAGGCCACAGTAGGGTTAAAGTCACACTTATTCTGGGACTATTGCCACACAGTTCAGACATTGGAGAAAGAAGTCAAAAAGAAACCAATAACTATACCCAAAATTAAGCTTCTGGGGACCTTTTTTTAGAGTTGTGAGTCAGATTTTTAATTTTTTAACACATCCAGTTATAAGCACTTCAGTTCATACTTTTTATGGACACATTTTCTATATGCAGGTCTTGTTCAAGAGTGGGGGAGGAAAGGAGAGGTAGGTCAGATACATTGACAGACAGACTGAGACAAAACCTCAGTGATGTAGGTGCTGTAATCGTCTGTGGGGTTGATTTGAAAACTGAGCCAAAAGGCAAAGCTGATAAAAAACTGATCTGTGTTTTGTCACTGAGTGGCTGGGTTCACTTTTAGGGATAAGATGATGAGCTCGACTATTCGGGAAAAACACAGAGTTGCATCTACTCCACAATGAAAAGATCCAGTTGAGGTGGTTTTGGCACCTGGGTATTTTAGGCATTATCTGTTCGACTTCCAGAAGACCTCAGGGAGACCCAAAACTTGCTGAAAGTATTATATGGTATTATATAGGTTTTGGGGCTTTCAGCTTAGATTTTACCCCTGTGACCTACTCTTGAATAAGCAGCAGAAGATGGATGGATGGTGGGCATAAACAAAGATACAAGGTTTTAAGAGATTTGCCCTTTCCTCCATATGATCAGTGATTCTGACAGATTATTCATATTTCTATAACATTTATAAAAAGTGTTTGCATTAATCAAAATGTTTATAGTTATTTTGTGCTAAATTTCCTTTAAGTATTAAGTTACAACAGTTCATGCAGGCAATTTACATCAATTTATATTTCATTTTATATGTTTTCAAATATGAACTAAAGTAAATGAAAAATAAATACTAGGCCTTTGGTTCATATTAAGCAAACATCCTGGGTACAACCATAACAAAAAGTAACACTGAGGACTGAAAAAGTACAAGTTTGAAGTGTCCCGAAGTTTGAAAATTAATCATATTTTTGCCAGTTTCTTTGGTGAAAGAGTATTGTTGACAATAAGTGACTGCGAGCTAACCAGAATAAAAGAAAGTGTGAGATAACACAAATGTATGTTAAAAAGTTAGCCAGTTTTGGCTCCTTGATCTGGCAGGATACAGCAGTTGTGAGTTCACAAAAAAACAAAAATGTGTGTTCAATAGGCCTTTTTCATAGTGAGAGAAGAGCCAAGCTGAAAGGCAACGTTTCCGATTTACTGGTCCGCCTTCATTCAAACACTCACCTATAATCTTGAGATGTGCCTCATGACTGAAAGAACACGAGCCCAGATACAAGCTGCTAAAATCCACTATGTGGCTGGGCTTAGCCTTAGAGATAAGGGGAGGAGCTCCATTTTTCAGGGGGAGCTTAGCCAAGCTAAATTAGCTGATGTGGTTTGAGTGTCTGATTAGGATTTCTCTTGGGCATGACCACTGAGAAGAGACCCCAAGGCAGACACCAGAACTAGCTGGAGGGATTTTGTATCCTCTCTGGCAGGTGGACACCTTGGGATCCTCTAAGTAAGAGCTGGAGACTGTTGGTCGGAAGTGTCTGGGTTTCCCTCCTGGGTCTGTTACCATCACAATCTAACCATAGATAAACAGCAGAAAATGGATGAATTTATGCATGGACAAATGGATGGAGGAATGGATGTCTGACAGGAAGCAAAAACAAAAGGTTGCTTGAAGTTGATAAAAGATAAAAAACTATAGCAAGGGGCTTCCTGAAGTTCACGTTCAAAGTTTAATAAAAAAAATAATAAACCTGCACCGAGAGAACTCACTGGAGTTTAAAAAATATGACAACAGAAATATAAAAACTGTGGAAAAATGACCTGAGTTCAAGAAATTAAAGAAATAGGCTCTGTACATAAAAGTCACAAAACAATACAGTTGAAATTAAGCCTCATTAAAGTGAGATTGTGTTTGTGTCTGCAAAATGTTTAAAAAAAGGTGTAAGAAGCACAGCATGAATGATATATTCACTAATGACTCAGCTTGGAAATGATATCACACAAATGTATGAGTCCATGAGTCACTGCAATTATACATAAGTACTGTATACACAAGAAAATATGTAAAGATTATTAACTAACACAAGTATACTGTATGTGATTATATGAACTGTATACATAAATTTATTTGTATCAAGTATCATAGATAAAGACATGCCCAAACCTGCAACAACAAATAAGCTTTTTCTTTTCCAACCTATTACTCTCACTTCTTTTGAGAAACTCTTGTGTTTAGTTGTTACATGTTACTCCAAATGTCCTGTTGCTTGATCTAGTTTCTCAGTGTCTTGTTCGGCGATGTTCCAGCAGATCAAATGTTTTCTGCTGCAGTTAATTAATCATCACTGACTCTTTTCTCAGTAGCCGGCTGCTTTCCCATTTTTCCTGGTGTCAGACACTGCATAGATGCAGCCACAGTCCTTCTCAACAGCATTAACTGCATTGTAGAATCTGGTTATTTTGTGTCCCCAACCTATAAGATGTTGATTTACAATCTGAGGAGCAAATCAAGATGGAAATCTGATGAGACAAAAGCAGTAAAATGTGGATTTTGACCATAAAAATACTCTAAATGTTTTACCTTATCCCACTTTGGTTCAAATATCACTTTATCTTCAGGGTCAACAAAAATAACAGGATCATCAATCGCCTCCTTAAGGCTTTTTTTAAACCAAAGGTGGTTGATGAGCGTCTGCAACAGAAAGGACAATCAATATTTTAATCTGTCAGATGAAAAAGTGATGATTATAGACTGTGGACATCATGAAGATAGTGCTGGTCATAACCACAGTGAAGGGAATTTAGTGTGCAAAAAGAATAATTAATACTCTTATTGTGACAGTCACGTACTGAGGCTATCCCAGTCGTGATAAAACTCCCTCCAGACGCTCCAATCACAAGGGTCTTCGACTTAGACTTCAGCACAGAGGGGGCCATGGAGGAGGGAGGTCGCTCCCCTGTGAACAGAAGCCAAGATTGCAGGGCATGTGCCATACAAAAAGATGAATAAACTCTACAAAATATTTTTTTAAAAACAAGAACAAACTAACAAGACCAAACTTACAGAGTGTTTTCTTAAATTAGTTTAGATGTGATGCATAATAATATACATCAAAGAAATTATACCATCTCCTAATGTAAAAATACAAAACAAAATAATGAACAAAATTGGTAAGAATCATTCCTATAGGGATTTTGTATAAATATACAAATGGCTTTCCGCATATTATTTCAAAGCCCACAGTTTATGACTAGCTTGGTTTGCCACACATAAACCTCTTCTTGCTCTTTGCTGCTGCTGCAGATGAAGCTTTTCCACCCAGCTGGGGTTTGAGGGAAAATATTATCAATGTGCACTGAGCCATTTTAAAAGACAGGTCTGAACAACCACTCACTTCGTGGACTTTGTTTACACAATATTTTCATTTATTTTGTTTGTTTATCTGTTTTATACAAATTTGATCATAAAAACAGCGCTTTAATTTATTTAGTTTTAATGTGCCTTTTTCAGGTTTTCTTGGTTAAAGGTTTTTGAAAACTAGGTCACAAATGCAAGACGTGCAACTAATTGCTACATTTACCTTTATTCAAATTTTGATCTATTGCATAAAATGTTAAATGTTAAAAATCCAATAAAAAAGGTCCATTCAAACTGTCACATTATTGCCATTTTAATATTTTTTAAAACATAGCAATATATATTGTGTGTCACAATAAAGTCCTAAACTATTGTATCATTTGTGGTTCTGTTGTCCAGCTCTAGTTGCACCAACTATACAAGTGATATTTTATATTAATTTATGATTACCAGGAGAGATATTGTTGACTCTGCCACAAAAGTCTTTCAGTTGGTTGTTGAGGATGACTCCAGTCTGTGAAGAGTAGATCTTGGAGCCAAATCTGTGAAAACAAAAAAAGCTGAACTTGATAGAATAAATCTAGCCACTGCAGCATTAAAGCTCTCTGTGCATTTGGAACATTTTAGAACAAAACTCAGCTTCCTTGCTGTGCTGTGACTGGCATATTTTATTCAAATATCCTCTCACAAAACATTTAACTATATTAAAAGAAAGAACCTAGCATTTTTTAAAGAAATGCATATTGCCTGCTGCCTTGTATGCCAAAGTTTTAAACAAAGATCGTGTGTGATCTATTTGTGCTCAAACTTTGTGATGGGAAGGTCTTATTGTGCACCCCATAATGCAGCTACTCAGCTAAAACTACACCAAATTTTAATGTCATGTCTGGGCAACTGACTCAGTTGTAGCCATTTAGATGTTTGAAAACTTAGTTGTGTCAGCCATCTTGAATCAAGTTAATCAGTTGTACATGCACATCCAATGGTTATGTTCTGAGAGTTTCATAAAACTCCAGCCTGTTTCGTCAGATATTTTGCTAACAGAGATGCAAAAAAACAAAAATTTCCACACACAGATAATTACACAATTGTCAGTCTCTTGTGGAGAGCAATAAACATGCACAGGATGATTTCTATAAAACTGTTCAGATACTGACACACGATTGATGCTGCTTGTAACAGACACAGCAGATCCATCTTCAGCCAGCACAGACACATGGGTGGTACCACCAGAGACAGGCGACCTGCTGGGGTCATCATCAGTCTGGGGGTCAGTCGTATTCAGGGGGATGTTGTAGTCAATAAGAGTTATGTTGGTCTTAATCTTGGCCCGTATCTTGCTAGCAAAGCTATCTTCTGTGAAAATATTTTCTATCTGTGAATAGTAGAGATTATAAAACTCAGAGAAGAAAAACCATTCTTTAACAAATGTATCAGGGCTAAATTTCTAAAGAACTGACAGGCTGTTTCATATTTCTTATAATGAAAAACCAAACCTTCACTACATAAAACAAAGAAGCATTCACTGTAAACGGTTCAGGATGGATGAACAGAATTTAGTCTCAGCTCAAATTTTTGACTTACTTACAATTTAAAATCTGAAGCTGTCAGATATGATCATGGGCACAAATTCCAGAAGAGGGTTCCTGGCCCCCCAATTGTAGAAACACAGAGATCTCCCCCCTACCCCCTCCCCAGTTCAATCTCTTGAATGCCTAGCCCTGCTTCTTAAACAGTAGCTAAATGTACAAATTGCATTGTTTTCTGTTAACTAAAAAATAAAAAAAGATAGGGAAAGTGTTTCTTTCATAACTCATAAGAAATTGAAAGGCTGCCTGAGGCTTCATTAGGCATTATATTTTTAAGACTATATTGTTGGCCTAGTAGCAAAAGCCACCCTCTTTCAAGTAGAAGACCAGGGTTTGAATCCCCATTTTACGCCGGCATTAACATATTTTAATGCATGTATATCCTCAACGCACCCATTTTCTTTCGCCGTTCATCATTTTGTTTTCTGCTTCAAGCATACCTTCTTTCCAGTAAATAGTTGTTTTGCAAAAGTTCACTTTAAACAAATGACGTGTTTAATGTTTTATATATTTCCAGAGCATTTTGTTCACTTAATCGTCTTGCTGTTGAGTCTTCTGTGTGAAAGCCCAGCCCTGCTGCTAACCACACAGATGTTTCTCCCTCCCACAGGTCATAGCTGAAAACAATCTGGTCTAATAATTTAATCAGAAGAACAGATGCCTCCCGTACACACAGAACAGGAGTATTTTTCACTTCAGTTGTATAAAATAAAAGAGACAAGACACGTACACAACTTTCTTGATTTATAATTTGATCATATGTAATAAATTATCTTTAACACTTTAAATTAGAAAAAATGAGGAAAAATCTTCTGTTAAAAAAGTCCAAAACCTCTTAATAAATCTGTTTACTATTCCCCCTAAATAATGGAATGGGATTTTCACCTTTGGACATGATAGATATTTGTATTTATTTAATGAAAAGCTTATTAAGTAAAGGCCTATTATATTTTTGAAGAAATGCATATTGCCCACTGTCTTTAATGCCAAGGTTTTAAACTAAGATCATCTTATGCTGAAAAATGACAAAGTTGTAGCCATTTTTGTCAAATCTTGAACTAACGTGATATGTGATCTCACAATATTTAACTCAGAGGATGATTGTAAATTACTCTCAACTACTACCACACCTAATATTAGCTCAATATCTGTAAGATTGACTGAACCATTTTGAATGTACAACCAATAATTACTTTCTGGTAACTTGATTAAAATCAGCCCAATTTTTCAAGATATATTTTGCTAAAACGACAGAAAAAAGTGCACATAAACATTGTCATCCACCTTTATTTTGTAGTGGAAGGAGTTAAATCGGATTGGTGTGAGGCTGATGACATCATATATGTATATATATATATATATACATTTTCAAATAATGATTTAATGTTTAACCATATGCAATTCTAAAATGAGAAATCAATTTTGACCTTTGTTTTATTCATATTTAGATTTACTGCTAAAAAAAAAAAAAGGATTAATGTATGCACATGTTCTTTAAATCATTGTACTCACATTTATATAATACTCACATTTTCCGATACAATGTTTGGATCCCGGATGTGTTTCTTTAACCTATTGGCAAATTTAAAAGCTTCAGCATAGAGATGATAAAAACGTGTCTTCTCATCAGAAGACTCAGGTGCTGAATACATTTGATACCCTGAAAACAAAACACATTTAAATTTTTCTTTCATCTCATTTTTAAAGGTTGGTCAAGAGTCTTTTCTTAGAACTAGACCAAAACCCATACACTTCTTTTTTCTTCTTCTTCTATTGACTGTTCCCTTTTCAGGGGTCTCCACAGCAAGTCATCCTCCTCCATCTAACTCTCTTCTGCGTCCTCTGTCCTCACCCCATCTCCCTCCATGTCTTCTTTAACTGCATTCATATATTTCCTCTTTGTCTTTTTCCTGGCAGCTGCATCTCTAACATCCTTCCACCAATATACCCACTGTCCCTCCTCTGCCCATGTCCAAACCATCTCAGTCTGGCCTCTCAAACTATCTCCCAGTCGTTCAACCTGTGCTGTACCTCTTATGACCTCATTCCTAATCCTGTCCATCCTCGTCCCTCCCAAGGAGAACCTCATCATCTTTGACTCTCCCAATTCCAGTTCTGTCTCCTGTTTGTTTTGTCCCCAAACCTTACAACACAGCTGCTCTTGTAATGGATAGAACTATATGCAATATATATTGTTCTATGATCAACTGCTTAGGACTGCTGATCGTTGTTCTGTGCTTGATGGGTAATGCCCCGTGCATGTGCCCAGAAGGGGGAGTGCACGGTTGTTTTCTTCATTCCACATAGGCCCGGTCTCAATACTCGCACTTCCACCCTTGTTCCACCCTCGTGTCCTTCAAATGCACGTTCGTGCTGAAAGGTTTGAGTGCTTAGTGTGTCCCAATTCTCCGGAGTGCTCTTTTTCCCCGCCACCTTTGTGTGCTACATCCGCACTTTACCTAAGCTTGCATCCAGGCGGACTTCGGCGAAGTATTTACTCACAAATCATTGCTGCATGTGACGCTTTGAATTTTTTTTGGTGTGGAAAGATGGCAGTGGTGACAGAGCAAGCTGTGTCTGTCATGAAAAATGAAGTTTTCAAATGTAAAGTATTGAAATAATTACTCTTTCACTCTATTGTACATGTGTGAATATTATCAAACTTTGCTCCGTATTCAACAAGTCATAACAAAACACATTTGAACAGCCAAATATCTCCTGCAATGACTTTGGAAAGCAAAAATACCTACAGTAATTTTAAAATCGTATTGGCACCTTCTTAAAATGCCAAAACAGCGACCGGTCCCGCCCTGTTGAATGTTGCAGTTACGATGCAGAGGCGCAAGTCGATGATGTAACCCGTACTGTCCCAATTCTCCAATTTTTGCATGCTTTTAACCTGCACACACAAACCCTTCTGTGCACTTCGACTGAGTACACACTTCATAGAGGGGCGTAGGATGTAGTGCAAGTATTGAGACTGGGCCACAGTGTCCATGTTGTTTCTCACTTTTCTTTCCCTCTTCAAGGTAATGGTCTGATCAAGCTATATAATTGTATGTTGCACTACCTTGCTAAATATATCTAACTCAGTGTTACTGATTCATACTATTACCTTATCACATTGTTTTATTTGTGTCGACGACATAACATGGCAGTAGTGTGTGCAGTAGCTTCTTAGCTGCAGAGCCTTGTGCGCAGTTTGCATGATTAGCTGAACGTATGTCACATATTTGGCAGTCACCAGCTATGTTCGTATGTTAACTGTGATGCACGTGTTTTGTTCTTATATTCCTATTGCTTTTATTTATTGAAGTTGTTAGTTTTAATTCCTATTTCACAAGAGTTGGGATGTAAATCGTCTCTCAGTAATGGTCACAGACCAAGACAGTACTAAGTAGTTTTTGTGTTGATAGAAGAGCTAAAAGTGTGAAGTAACTCACTGGCTGAACAAACGTTTTAAAAGTAAATAAGTTAAGAGTACAATTCTGTTTTGAAAGAGCATTGAATAAATAATTGGTTGTAACTGGCCAGGTAACTCAGAGTAGGAGGTCAAATGTTACGAAAATGTCTTTCCAAAAGGCTAAAGTTGCATTTTAGTGAAAATGGATTGTTTTGATAAGCATTTGTTATATATGTTAAAGGTGTTGTACTGTTTTGAGAATTGTGCTTATTTTGATTCGATACATTCCACATACTGCAAGTGAAGAAAACACAGTGTCCATGTCGTTTCTCACTTTTCTTCCCCTCTTCGAGGGTATTACACTCTCACCACTGTCTTGTAAACCTTTCCTTTGACCTTTGCTGCCACCATTTTTGTCACAAATCACTCCTGAAACTTTTCTCCATCCACTCCATCATGCCTGGACTCTCTTCTTCACCTCTTTACCAAACTACCTGTTTTCCTGGACAGTCGACCCTAAATACTTGAAGTCCTGCACCTTTGTGACCTCTTCCCCATGTAACCTCAGTGTTCCACCTGCCTCCTTTTCATTCACATACATGTTCTCTGTCTTTCCCTCATCTTTCAAGTGCATACCTCCACCTCTCCACGTTCTCTTCCACCTGTTCCCTGTTCTGACACAGATCACAATGTCATCTGCAAACATCATAGTCCTCAGGGATTCCTGCCTGACCTCATCTGTTAGTCTGCCTATCACTAGAGCAAACTAGAAGGGGCTCAGAGCCGATCCTTGATGCAGTCCCACCTCCACATTGAAGCTATCTTTCACTCCTACAGAGCACCTCACCACGGTCCTCATGTCCTGTACCAGTCTAACATACTTCTCTGCCACTTCAGACTTCCTCATACAACATCACAGTGCCTCCCTCAGCAACATGTCATATGCTTTTTCTAAATCCACAAAGTTCTTTCTGACCCTCTCAGTACTTCTCCTTAGCATAAAACCATACTGCTGCTCACAAATAGACACCTCTTGTCTAAGTCTAGCTTCCACAACTCTCTCCCAGATCTTCATTGTGTGGCTCATCAACTTAATTCCCCTGCAGTTGCTACAATTCTGTACATCACTTTTGTTCTTAAAGATTGGCACCAACACACTTCTCCTCCATTCCTCAGGTATTTTCTCACTCTCAGAAATGTCATTGAATAAGCAAGTCTAAAACCTCACCGCTATCTCTCCTTGACATTTCCATACCTCCGCTCATATGTCATTAGGTCCAACTGCCTCCCCCTTCTTCATTCTCTTCAAAGCTACCAAACTTCATCCTCACTAATCTTTTCCACTTCTTGGTCCACAGTTTCTATCACCTCTACTCTCCATTCCCTTTCATTCTCTTCATTCATCAGTTTCTCAAAGTACTCCTTCTATCTTCCTATCATACTATTCTTGCTTGCTAGGACAAGCCTAACCTGCTGCACATCCATTCCAGCCTGGTTCCTCTGTTTTGCCAGTCAAGACAAGTCATTATCTCCCTCCTTAGTGTCCAGCCTCTTGTACAACTCATCATATGCCTTCTGTTTTGCCTTTGCTACCTCCCTCTTTGCCCTATGTTGCATCTCCTTATATTCCTGTCTGCTCTCTTCAGCCATCTCACTGTCCCATTTCTTCCTGGCTAATCTCTTCCTCTGGATAACTTCCTGCATTTACTTTTCTACCACCATGTTTCCTTATCATCTTTCCTCTGTCCAGATGACACACCAAGTACCTTCCTACCTGTCTCTCTAATCACTGTTCTGTAGTAGTCCAGTCATCTGGAAGCTCTTTTTTTACCACCCAGAGCCTTTAACAGCTCCCTTCTGAACTCTTCGCAACATTCTTCCTTCCTGAACTTCCACCATTTGGTCCTCTTCAATGTCTTTACTCTTTTCCTCTTCTTCACCACAACAGTGATCCTACACACCACCATTTGATGTCTGTCTGGCCACACCTTCCCATGCCACAACCTTACTGTCCACAATCTCCCTCAGGTTACCTCTTGTACACACAAAATAGTCTACCTGTGTACTCCTGCCTCCACTCTTAGGTCACCTTGTGTTCCTCCTTCTTTTGGAAATAGGTGTTGACTACAGCCATTTCCATTCTCTTGGCAAAATCCACCACCATCTGTCCTTCCTGGTTTATTTCCTTGACACCAAACCTGCCCATCACCTCCCCATCTCCTCTGTTTCCTTCACCAACATGTCCATTCAGATCTGCTCCGATCACCACTCTCTCGTCCCTGAGAATACTCTCCATCATTTCATCAAGATCCTTCCTGAATTCCTTTTTCTCTTCTACATCACATCCAACCTGGAGCATAACTACTGACAACATTCAACATCAGACCTTCTACTTCTATCTTCAGACACATCACCCTATCTGATACTCTTTTTACCTCGACTAAATTCTTTGTTAACTCCTCCTTCAGGACCAGCCCTACTCCATTTTTCTTCCTATCCACACCATGGTAAACCAGCTTAAGCCCTTCCCCATTGCTGTGGGCCTTGCTGCCCTTCCACTTGGTCTCTTGCACACATAATTACCCTTGAAAAAGAGACTTTGTAACGTCAACAGGACTCACCTAGTTAAATAAAGGTAAATAAAAATAACTAAATAATACATCTAATTTCCTTCTCTTTATCGTGTCAGCCAGCTCTTTATTCTTGTCTGTCATTATTGCTAACTTCAGTCCTACACTCATGACTTTCTTCTTCTCCCTCTGTCTCCTGGCACGTTTCACTCCTTGTCAACTTTGATTAACAATAGCACAATTTCTGCTAGCACCTTGTTTGTCAACAGCAAAAGTGGTGATTGTTGTTGACCTGGGCCTTAACTGATCTGGTATGGTGTCACTTGGATGAATTCACATATTAGTTTTGGCAAAAGTGTTTTATGCCAGATGCCATTCCTGAAAACAACCTTCACCATTTACACTGACTTGGGACAGGCACGAGAGATACACTGGCTTGTGCTTTCTAGTGTCTGGTTTACTAAAACCCACACATCACCAGTATTACATTAAAAATACCAAAATGCTACTTTAAATAAAACCATTAAGTTGGCCAGCCATATTTAACACATTATTTTTTGGCTTTGTTTTGTCATTTGAAAGTGTAAAGAAACTCCAGCTCTAATGTCTGTCTCCAGTAGGAACCTTTCAGGATGTTGAGGACGAGGCTGAGGACAGCTCCTCCTGCAGGGGGTGGGGGTATGTACATCTGGTACTCTCCCAAAGGGACAGTCCATGCATCAGTCACATTAACTTTATACATTGCCAAGTCCTGTAGAGTGAGGATTCCACCTAAAACAAACAAACAAAACAAATCCTTCATCCTGAGTGAAACAGAACAAAACTCATATCACCTGCACAAAAATTACAACCTTTGATGGATCTGGGTAGCTCACTCAAGAGTGTGAGTGATTCAAATCATTTGATAAAATCCTTCTGATCTTACCTGCCTGCTGTACATCATGGACTAAATCCTCTGCTATTTTCCCACTATAAAAACTGTCTGCACCATTATTTGCAATTATCTCCAAAGTGTCAGCCAGTTTCTCAAATTTCACTGTGCCTCCAATTTTAAGCAAGTTTCCCTTCTTGTCTGAAAATAACTTCCTAAAAGGACAAACAAAAAGAGAGAAAAGTGAAAAATGTAAAACAGCTTATGTTTTTTATTGGCATAGTAAGTCAGGTTTTCTTCTGTACCATAGGGCACGGGTCTCGTCTGTGTTTGGGATGGATGGGATGGAACTACCCTGAACCTCAGGAATTTTGATCCCCTCTCTGGCCAGTTTGATGGTCGGCTGGAAGAGAGTGGCCCACGGCAGCTTCCCATAAAGCTTGTGTGCAGCTTCATAACCTCGAATTTCTCCTGGAACCCCAATCCATTTGTTACCTGAATGGAAGAATGAAGAAACAATCAATGCAGAAAAATAAGCTGTGAATTCATTCAGTTATTAAATATTTTGGGGAAAGAAATTCATTAAATTCTCTCAGCTTTAACTTAAGTAATCATCATCTCAGAAAAAAAAAAATCGAAGTACTCAGAGAGCCCAAACCTTCACCAAGGCCATAGCAACAATAAAAAAAATAGTGTGATCTGAATCGTGATTCAAATTGCCATCAAAATTTTGTGATTTACTGACTATTTTTGGAAAAGGAATTCTTTAAATTCTCTCAAATGGTAAATGGCTTGCACTCAGTGGCACCAGATTCATTTTTGAGATGTGGGGGGGGGTGTTTGTCACCTTGCGCTTTCTGTTCATGTGCACCTTGAATGTCAGGTGTGCACATTCAGTTTTGCCACACGGTAACATCAGTGGGTACTTTCACAGCCATCAGATCTGGAAAAGCTTGCAACAAAAGTCTTTCTTTTGAAAATGAAAAAAATGTGTATGTAACAAACTGTTGTGAAAAAGGCGTTCTTTCACACAAATGTGTAGATAGATGTTTCTCTGTTTATCAATAGTAAAGTGTGTTATTAGTTAAATGAAACGTGTTTCTAGAAAAGGGGTGGAATTGCCCCTTTTCTAGGGGTCTTTCATGATCAATATTGTCCTGCCTTGGGTCAGCTATTAAGGATTGGTTCCTTTCATTATCAGCTGGTTCATTTGGGCTGCTAGACGTTCAAGGAGAGCAGTTAGTTTCTCTAGCCAGTAGGTGTAGATCAAGTCATGCCCCGGTGCAGTCCAGCTCTTCATAATTGAGACTCTGTTTTGATACTCTGCTTCTGTGATTGATACCAGTGGCAGGCAGTGCATTTCACATTTAGGCCTTCAGTGATGTCCAACTTTGTCAATAAATACCTTTAATTATGCCAGCATTTATAACACCAGGACTGGAGAATAGTTAGAAACACACTTAAACACTACTAGGCATTGCATCACCTCAATTTTGTACAAATGGGCTATTATCCGGTGCATTTTAAAAATCAACAAACCCGCATCAGCAATTAAAACATATATGGTATGCTACTGTCAAAAATAAATAAAATAGAATAAAATAAAATAAAATAAAAATGTTTGCACTAAACAAAATGGCTGTGTCCCCCAAAACACTTATTTTAAACACAAAATCCATTCTCCTTTCTTTCCTCAAAAATACCTCAATGACATTAGAAGCCGTAAGCCAGGGGTACCGCTTGTAGCTGCTTGCCTGGAAATGGCAGACAAACCCCTTCCCCACCTGGGGCAGGTTAGCTAGCTTGGGGGTCAGCCGTCCTCCTCTAACGGGATCTAGCTTCTCTTGGAAAGTTTGTCTTGAAAACAGCCTTGCCAGTATATCAGCAACAAAATCAACGTGTTGCTCTCCTTCGGCCATTGTGGGTTAAAAAAGTTTTTAACCGTTAGCAGTCCCGGGTGTGACTCTGTTGATCTGCATAGCACTGCCGTGGATCAAACTAGTAAGTATCCATGTCCAATCACAGGACGCATAAATGTCAAGTTCAGCGTGAGGCTAGCTAGAGGGCCTTACTGACACAACTCCTGATCTGATTGGCTATCGCAACTACCTATCGCCTGCATTTGCCCATTCACTTACAGCGCACAGACGCCCACACTGTTGATTCTGAAGGCCCGGACAGATTTCATACAGCCTGGCAACATAAGATAGCTGAATTCTGATTGGATTTCTGGTTATGTTAGACCAGCAGAGAAGGCCTTGCTGGCCCTGACGTCCCACCACTGATAGATACTGGTTCTTGCTCTGGGGAATTGGTGTGTAGCCATGGGGCATTATGATTGTGTGACACCTCCTTCTCCCGCATGCTTTGCCCATCTTGCACAGTCTCAGCTCTGGGTGGATCTACTCTCTTGTTATTCCTCTGCTTTCACAATAGCAGCGCAGAACATCGCACACTCAGACTCAATGTCCCCATGTTCATCAGGAATGCAGTTGAAGCTCTGCCGGAGGTGTGAGTTGAAGATCTTTCTGAGAGGTTCTTCTGCCAGGAATTCCCAGCAAACTCTCACTACAAGTTTGGGTCTGCCGGGTCTGTCTGGCATCTTACTGCACCATCTGATTCAACTCTCCACCAGGTGGTGATCAGTTGACAGTTCTGCTCCTCTCTTCACCCGAGTGTCCAAAGCATATGGCCACAGATCAGATGACATGACTACAAAGTCTATCATCTACTTGGAGCCTAGGGCGTACTGTCTGATATAGTACCCACCTGGAGCACCTTCCAGCACCCTCACTAAGGACTCCAGGAAGGCTGGGTACTCTCAACTGCAGTTTGGTGCATAGGCACAAACAACAGTCAGAGCCTGTCCCCCCACCTGAAGGCGCAGGGAAGCTACCCTCTCATCTACTGGAGAAAGCTCCAATGCACAGGCACTAAGTTGGGGGGCTATAAGCACCAACCTAGCAGTTCCCACCACAAGCAACTCCAGAGTGGACTAAGGTCCAGCCCCTCCCAAGGAGGTGAGCCCAACTTTTTCTAGTCAGGACCTCTCAACCTCACGCACAAGTTCAAGTTCCTTCCTCCAGAGAGGTGACATTCTATGTCCCAAGAGCCAGCTTTGGTAAGCCAGGGCCAGAGTACCAAGGCCCCAGCCTTCAGCTGCTGCCCATAAGATTATGCACCTGACCTGTATGGTCCCTCCTGCAGGTGGTGTGCCCACAGGAAGGTGAACCCATATAGCTCATTAAGGATGAGCCCGACTGGGTCTCATGGGTAGGGGTGCAATCATCAGGCATGGCTCCAGGGTGGGGCCCCAGTAACCCACATCCCGGCAAGGGACATTGACTTCCTTGCTGTCTTCTACCCATACAAGGGTTTTTGAACCACTCTTTGTCTGGCCTGTCAACTAAGACCAATTTGCCTTGGGAGACTCTACTGGGGCTAATTGCCCCCAGGATCATTCAGGCACACAAACCCCTCCACCATAATAAGGTAGTGATTTACAGAGTATTTGTAATACTACATTCTGTATTTTTATGTGCTGTTTAAGTGCAATATGCAACTGTATATCTGGTCTCATTAGCTACTGTAATAAATATGTCTGTTTAAATTTTGCTGTTTCCATATGAGAAAACATTTTATTTTGTTCACAGCTGCTGTGAGCAATTAATGGATAGGGTTAATGAGGTTAATGGCAAGTAACCTATAAAGAAAACTTTCCTTCTCTTGAATGAATAATCCTATACGAAAATGTACAAAAAGGGGATTTGGCACAAAAATTGCAATTAAGTCTTGCATGGCTAAATACAAAGGTTTAAGAAACATATACACACCAGCAAAACCACCCATCAGCGTAACAAGAGGTTTGGTGCATTAGTCAGCCTTGTACACCTTTTTGTATAGTATCTTACTGTACTTTATAGTACAGTACTTTATGAATAGCACTTCATAAATCAGAACACACAATCAGAATTCCCCCACTGAGGGACAAATAAAATAATTTAATTTTATTCTGTTTTCTATTTTATTAAACACCAAAAAAGTTAAAAACAAAACACTTCCTTACAAAGTAATGAGCACCACACCTTGCTCATAGTCTAAAATAAATATGATATCCTGTCAGAGTGTCTGTTTACTAACTCATCAAGCATGTAAAAGCCTGTAGTTACTGATAACAGAGCAAGAAAAACAAGAATGGCTTCCTACACATATCAGAAAACAAATGTCTGTCGACAAGCAGTGAAGTACCTCTTGTGTTGCTGCAAGGTTTTGAATTGGAGTCTAGCACAGTATATGTCACATTTGCGGGTACAGTCTCTCTGGAGTTGATGATTTTCACATTACCTACAAAATGAATAAATATGGTCAATGAACTCTTATTACTTCAGTTGTAGTAGACACATGAATGTGTTTGTTACCAGAGCTGTCCATCACTGTGAATATGGCACCCCCTCCGATCCCTGAACTCTGTGGGTTTATAACAGAAGTGCACAGAAGAGCAGCAATTGCTGCGTCTACAGCTGAGCCTCCTTGTTGGAGGATGTCCCTGAAAAGTTCACATTGATCACAATCAGTGTTAGTCAGTTAACTGCAAGAAGACATTGTATGTTTCTGTTCTTCTTATTGGTGGATGTTTGTGGTTCTGTGCAGCTTACTTGTCAGTCTGATGCAATAACAGTTTATGACACTGAAGCATATTTGTGTAATAATTCATGCTGTCTCTCAGCTTCTTAAAGACAAATATCATTTTTGAGCATTTGTTATTAAAAAAATCAGTGTCAGTGAGTCAGCTGATTGCTGGGAAAATTTGTCAGTTTTGGTAGTTGTGGATAAGACCCAAAGACGCAAACTTTCACAAGCACTCAAAAAGAAGGTTTAACGGAACAGTAAACAACAAATATTCAAAAACTAACCAAAAATTTTAGAATTTAGAATTTATGTTTTGCATGTAGACAGTTATTCCTTGTCAATTAAAGGCTAAACATGTTCAAAATCATATCACTAAAGCATTTTTGTTAGATTTATGCAGTCACTTAGTTTCTGAAAGATATTAAATTTTAAATATATTATATTATTGTGTAATGCTATAAACACCCTAAAATCAAAACTACATAAGCACATTGTCACCACTCACCTTCCGATCTCTGAACATGTCTCTGAATCTGCAGCCACAGCAGCTTTTCCATAAGTGCCCTGTGGGCATTTGAGACGTTTATATACAACTACACACAGAACTACGGTAACAACTAAAAGGAGGCTCAGTGCCAAAGCAGTTTTGTATTTCGACATAGCTCGTCCCTTCAGTGAACTAAACAAGAAAAGTGAAACTGTTTCGGTTCAGAATATGACATCTGATCACGTACAAGGTTGACTCATTATTAAGAGGCTGGCACCGCCACAACTCCACCTCCATGCAAAAAAAAACTTGTTTCCACTGCAGTAAACCTTAAAATGTGGCAAAATCACTCCAAGGTCAGAGGAAACATGTAACATTAACAACTTCATAATAAATAAAGCCAGAGTAATGAGACCCATTCATGTAGGTTTCTAAAAACACAGACCAGAATGCTTCAGTTTTTACTTGAAATCAGTTAATGACACACATTTTTAAGGTATTGTGGTCGTTTTTACCTGTGCTTTGGAAAGTAAACACAAGACCCTAAAAATAAGTTTCTTTCCCTGGAGCTTTCAATTATTTTTACAGCCTTTGACTATAAGCGAAGAAGTCTTTGTGCACACTGTTTAACATGTTTTTGATTTAATGAGGACTCCATCCAGTGTAAGCATTGCCATCAAGCAAACATTTGAACTCCGAATGTCTGCTGCAAAGCCAACAGCAGTCACATCTGATAACATACCCTGCAGGTGGTAAACCTTTTTATACAGCTCAGGTAGCACTGTGTCAGTTATGTAGTGCTGAGAGGACAGGACATACTGTTGCTCTAGCAGCTCCAAAAGGTGGCAAAACCCTACAGTATTTTCTTCACCACTGCAATGGGTTGGCCAGCCAGAGCAATAAATTCAGTCACTCATACTGTAATTCCTTTTGTCTTATCATTGTCTGTAGAAACCTTTCTCTTGTATTTAGACTTTCCTCTAAAGTGTATTGCTTAGCTGTGATAGTGAGCTGGTGAGCTTAGTGTACTCAGAGTGTTTGGATTTTAATAATCTTATTAAACTGGTGAGAAATGCAGGTTAAATGGGGCAGTACCATTTCTGCCTCTTTTTATGTGAGTAATGGTGTGCGTCAGGGTGGTCTTCTTTCTCCAGTCCTGTTTAACCTGTACATGGATGATTTGTCGAAACAGTTAAACCTATGTAAAACCAGATGTATGATCTGTGATACTCTGGTCAATCACTTTATGTATGCTGATGATCTGGCTGTCCTCTCGCCTAGTAGTGCTGGCTTTCAGCAGGTACTGAAAGTCTGCTCTGATTATGGGTTGAGATGTGATGTGCAATACAATGCTAATGAAACTGTTGTGCTAATATGCAGGACTAAGGCAGACAGAGACCTTTGTTTTCCAGACTTTTGGCTGTCGGGACAGAAGTTAAATGTTTTTTCAAAAACCAAATATCTGGGTCACTACATCACAGACCAGCTCTGTGATGATGATGACATATATCGGCAGTGTCGCCTATTGTATGCCCAGGCAAATACTTTGGTGAGAAAATTTTATATGTGTTCTGATGATGTAAAGATAAGTTTGTGGTTCTGTGCAGCTTACTTGTCAGTCAAAGCTTACTGTAAATCTCTATACACAGCTCCTCTGTGGTGTAAATTTAAAAAAAGCTAGCATGCAAAAGCTTAAGGTTGCTTATAATGACTCTTTGAGAATTCTGCTTAAAAAACCCAGGTTTGGAAGCGCAAGTGAGATGTTTTGTAATGCACGTCAGGACATTTTAGGCACTTATGAGAAATTTGATATATAAGTATATGTGTCGTCTTTGTAGCTCCTATAATAGTCTTATTGTAATGATGTCACACCCTTCTGCTAGTGCACTATGCTACCAGTCATCTTTGTGGAAACACTGGTATGCAAGTCTTTTATAAGTTGTGTATAATTTGTCTGTGTGTCTGTAGTATGTGTTTGTGGACTATGAGTCTGTTTAATAAAATCAACAACAACAACATTATTCATATTTCTATAACATTTATAAAAAGCAATTACATTATTCAAAATGTTTATAGTTATTTTGTGCTAAATTTCCTTTAAGTGTGAAGTTACAACAGTTTCTGCAGGCAATACACATCAATTTATATTTTATTTTATATGTTTTCAAATGTGAACTAAAGTAAATGAAAAATAAATACTAGGCCTTTGGTTCATATTAAGCAAACATCCTGGGTATAACCATAACAGAAAGTATTGCTGAGGTCTGAAAAAGTACAAGTTTGAAGTGTCCCGAAGTTTGAAAATTAATCATATTTTTGCCAGTTTCTTTGGTGAAAGAGTGTTGTTGACAATAAGTGACTGCAAGCTAACCAGAATAAAAGAAAGTGTGAGATAACACAAATGTATGTTAAAAAGTTAGCCAGTTTTGGCTCCTTGATCTGGCAGGATACAGCAGTTGTGAGTTCACAAAAAAACAAAAATGTGTGTTCAATAGGCCTTTTTCATAGTGAGAGAAGAGCCAAGCTGAAAGGCAACGTTTCCGATTTACTGGTCCGCCTTCATTCAAACACTCACCTATAATCTTGAGATGTGCCTCATGACTGAAAGAACACGAGCCCAGATACAAGCTGCTAAAATCCACTATGTGGCTGGGCTTAGCCTTAGAGATAAGGGGAGGAGCTCCATTTTTCAGGGGGAGCTTAGCCAAGCTAAATTAGCTGATGTGGTTTGAGTGTCTGATTAGGATTTCTCTTGGGCATGACCACTGAGAAGAGACCCCAAGGCAGACACCAGAACTAGCTGGAGGGATTTTGTATCCTCTCTGGCAGGTGGACACCTTGGGATCCTCTAAGTAAGAGCTGGAGACTGTTGGTGGGAAGTGTCTGGGTTTCCCTCCTGGGTCTGTTACCATCACAATCTAACCATGGATAAACAGCAGAAAATGGATGAATTTATGCATGGACAAATGGATGGAGGAATAGATGTCCGACAGGAAGCAAAAACAATCTTAAAGGTTGTTTGAAGTTGATAAAAGATATAAAACTATAGCAAGGGGCTTCCTGGAGTTCATGTTCAAAGTTTAATAAAGAAAAAAAACTGCAGTGAGAGAACTCACTGGAGTTTGAAAAATAAGACAACAGAGAGATAAAAACTGTGGTAAAATAACTTGTTGAGTTCAAAAAATTAAAGAAATAGGCTCTGTACATAAAAGTCACAAAGCAATGCTGATGAATTTAAGCCTCATTAAAGTGAGATTGTGTCTCAGTAGCCGGCTGCTTTCCCATTTTTCCTGGTGTCAGACACTGCATAGATGCAGCCACAGTCCTTCTCAACAGCATTAACTGCATTGTAGTATCTTGATACTTTGTGTCCCCAACCTATAAGATTCTGATTTACAACCTGAGGAGCAAATCAAGATGGAAATCTGATGAGACAAAAGCAGTAAAATGTGGTTTTTGACCATAAAAATACTCTAAATGTTTTACCTTATCCCACTTTGGTTCAAATATCACTTTATCTTCAGGGTCAACAAAAATAACAGGATCATCAATCGCCTCCTTAAGGCTTTTTTTAAACCAAAGGTGGTTGATGAGCGTCTGCAACAGAAAGGACAATCAATATTTTAATCTGTCAGATGAAAAAGTGATGATTATAGACTGTGGACATCATGAAGATAATGCTGGTCATAACCACAGTAAAGGGAATTTAGTGTGCAAAAAGAATCTTAATGGCACTTTGTGTGATTGTCACAGTCACGTACTGAGGCCATCGCAGTCATGATAAAATCTCCTCCAGACGCTCCAATCACAAGGGTCTTCGACTTAGACTTCAGCACAGAGGGGGAGAAGGAGGAGGGAGGTCGCTCCCCTGTGAACAGAAGCCAAGATTGCAGGGCATGTGCCAAACAAAAAGATAAATAAACTCTATTAAAAATAAAAAAACAACAACAAACAAACCAGACCAAAACTACAGTGTTTTCTTCAAATAACTTAGATATGATGCAAAATAAAAGGCATCACAGAACTTACATAATTTCCTGATGTAAAAACACAAAACAAAAAAAGAGTGGGAAAATAATCATTCCTATAGGGATTTTGTATAAATATACAAATGGCTTGCCACATATTATTTCAAAGCCCACAGTTTATGACTAGCTTGGTTTGCCACACATAAACCTCTTCTTGCTCTTTGCTGCTGCTGCAGATGAAGCTTTTCCACCCAGCTGGGGTTTGAGGGAAAATATTATCAATGTGCACTGAGCCATTTTAAAAGACAGGTCTGAACAACCACTCACTTCGTGGACTTTGTGGTTTTCACACAATACTATTTTCATTTATTTTGTTTGTTTACCCGTTTCATACAAATTTGATAATAAAAAACTGTTTTTTATCTTTTTTGGTTTTAACGTGCCTTTTTCAGGGTTTCCTGTTACATATAGATTTTAGTTGCCTCCTCTTGGTTAAAAGTTTTTGAAAACTAGGTCACAAATGCAAGACATGCAACTAATTGCTACATTTAACTTAATTAAAATTTTGCTCCTTTTGCTCTTTTGCATGAAATGTTTTACAAATACAATAAAAAGGTCTTTTTAAACTATCACATTATTGCTATTTTTATATTTTAATATTTTTGTAAAACATTACAATATATATTGTGTGTCACAATAAAGCCCTAAAACATTGGATCATTTGTGGTTCTGTTGTCCAGCACAAACTGTTCAAGTGATATTTATATTATTTTATGATTACCAGGAGAGATATTGTTGACTCTTCCACAAAAGTCGTCCAGTTGGTCGTTGAGGATGACTCCAGTCTGTGAAGAGTAGATCTTGGAGCCAAATCTGTTTAAAAAAAAAAGCTGAATTAGACAGTGGTAATACCAGTTTATTTTAATTATGTAAACACTCGAAAACAGAATTTTATATGAAATAAAATCAATTGCAATCAGTATTGCTCCACCAGTTCAAAAAATCAAATCGAAAAGGAGTAGGAAGAAGTACATACTTATTTAATCCCACCCCTCCACCTTTATTTGTCAAATTAATCTATCAATTATCATTTATCTAGCTTCTATGACAGTTTAAACTTAAATTATATATATAGCTTCCCGGCCTGGGGCCTTTCTGGGGGGAGCATGTTCTCCTTGTGCACACGTGAGTTTACTCCAGGTTCCTTTTACTCCCACAGACCAAAAACATGCATGTTAGGTTAACTGATTACTCTAAAATTGTCCCTAGGTGTGAGTGACAGTGTTAATGGTCATTTGTCTCGTTTGTCTATTTGTGGCCCTGCGATGAACTTGCGACCTGTCCACTGTGTCCCCTGCCTCTCACACAGTGACTGCTGGGGATAGGCACCAGCTCCCCGCGACCCAGAATGGAGAAGCGGGTAAAAAAAATGGATGGATATATTGTAATGGCAGAATTTATTATAGGGTAACACCTGGTGTTGATAAGTCCTGATTATGTTATGACTTCTATTCCAAGTCCCATGGGTTCTCACAGAATGAACTTGTTGATAGGGGTGATGATGAATTTTCTTCTAATGGGAACCAGACTGACTTGCTTTTCCCCAACTCCTCCTTCTGGTCCAGTATGTCAATATCTTTAATATAAGCTCCTGTGTGGACTTGGAGGGCCAGAGCTTGGATTCGGAGCTTCCCCATTCTGACCTGGGACTCTAATGTTAGTTCTTAATTGTCTTTAATGCTCTCTATATTTTGTGCACAACCTGTTTGAGTGATTTCATCTAACAGTGTCTGGAAGTTATTTTGCTGCCAGAAAAAAAAAAAAATATATATATATATATATATATATATATATATATATATATATATATATATAAGCCTATGATACACATCGGTACTGGAGTGCTTGAAACTGTATAACATCAGCAGGACATTAAGAGCCTTTATTGAAAACTCAATTGGAATTTGGAAGACAATTCTAGAGGCCAATTCAAAGTTAGTTGCAAAAGTCAGAATCAAATGTGGCATATATCAAGGTGATGCTTTGTCCCTACTCCTGTTCTGCATGGACCTGAACTCCCTGAGCCAGATGACTGCAAAGAGTGGTTATGGATATCGCTTCCTAAGTGGAACAGTCATCAGCCACCTCCTCTACATGGATGACATCAAGCAGTATGCCAGAAGTGAGCGAGACATCAACTCATTGATCCACCTCACCAGGATGGACAATGGTATGTCATTTGGTCTTGATAAGTGCAGCCAAATGGTGTCTAAGAGGGGCAAGGGGATCACAACTGAAGTGGTTGAACTTCCTGAAGGCAACATTCCAGCTGTCCAGGACAGCTACAAGTACCTTTGAATCCCGCAGACAAATGGCAACCATGATGAGGCTGCAAGGAAGTCAGCCACAACCAAGTGCCTACAGCAAGTTAGTGTCTGTATATATGTATATATATATATATATATATATATATATATATATATATATATATATATATATATCCATTCATCCATCCAT